>NC_137125.1:12757310-13357310 GCF_949319135.1 Squalius cephalus
TGTAATATTCTAATTTTTTGAAATCCTGTTTTCGTGGGTTTTATGAGCTGGAAGCCCAAATTATGTACAAATAAACAACTAAATACTTGAAATCGTTTAAGTTGTGGGCCCTGAATCTATAATCTATGGAAGTTTAACGTTTTGAATGGAATTATGGAAATAAATAAACTTTTCCATGATATTCTAATTTTTTGGAAAGGGTCTGTATAGTACGGAAGCGTATTGCATTCACTAGAGAAAAAAAAACCGACTCTGTTTTTCTGAATTAACGACTTAATTATCTCAGAATTACTAGATAATTTTTCATGAAAAAAAAGTTTTTGCTCTGTTTTTCTGAATTAACGACTTAATTATCTCAGAATTACGAGATAATTTTTCATGAATAAAATTTTTTTGCTCTGTTTTTCTGAATTAATTACTTAATTATCTCAGAATTCTGAGATAATTTTTTCTTGAAATAAAAATATTTGCTCTGTTTTTCTGAATTAATGACTTAATTATCTCAGAATTATGAGATAATTTTTCAAAAAAATATATTTTGTTCTGTTTTTCTGAATTAACGACTTAATTATCTCAGAATTATGAGAATTTTTCATTTAAAAAAAAATTGCTCTGTTTTTCTGAATTAATGACTTAATTATCTCAGAATTCTAATTCTGCTCAAAAACGAAGCAAACGTTAAGAGCCAGGGGGTGTAAACTTTTGAACTGGATCATTTGTGAGGCTATAATGACTGGCTGTTTTATCGAAACAAAATAACCCAGGCAGTCTCATCTACGAGACGTTTAGGCCTCCTCCAATAGTACTGACAGCTGGGCTCATAGCTTGCAGGTTTGCTTAGTGGCAAACTTTTTTCATTTGATTGGTTCAACCGCCACCCACCTTAATTTAATTAAAATATAATTTTTCGTCTCATCATCCGCCCGATCCGTGGTTTATCCGCATCTCTAGTGTGTGTGTGTGTGTGTGTGTGTGTGAGAGAGTTGGCTCGGCCCTCCCTCATGCAGTATAATTGGTTGACATTGCGTGTGTGAGGCTGATCAGACAGTCGAAACGAATGTGTGTGCGCCTTTAGGCCTATATACATTTTTTTTTTTTTGTTCTTTGAATTAGTCAATTATTTTAAATAAAATTAAAATCATGACATAATGATTTAATTTCTATAGGCTATATTTTAAAAATAGAGTCGGCTCTTCAGATATGCGAGCCAGCTCCCGACGTTCACCTACCTCTTAGATCCGGCTCATTCGCAAACGACTCATCACTAGTGGTGGGACCTTACGCCGGAATTTGATTGACAGGCGATCTGACCAATCTCATAATGCAGATATCCACCATTTTTTGTCTGAAAAACAAACCAAACCAGTTAGTAGATTAAAGTCAATGGACTTGAACTTGAAAAAGGGTGTGTATTGATTTCTTTTTGCAGTTCTGATGTTCATTCATGTTTAATTCGTGCTATAACTAGAAGAGATTATCAGTTCATGATCTGCTTGAACTGAGGCCTACACATTAAAGCACCACAAAACAGTAATTATTGTTGGCATTTCATAAAAATTAAAACATTTCAAAGCTGAGACTTTATTTCATACCAAAAGTAGCCTGCTCTGTCTTGTCTGTTGGCGCATTGTCAGTGTCCTCTTTGCTCCGCAATATATTTTTCACTGTGTGAGAACATGTGGAGTGAGAGCGGAATGGCTTGTCGGATGTAGTAACAGTAACTAAGTGGGGCGGGTCTTTGTGAAAGGTCAATTTCAAATCATTTAAATCTTTGTGGACTCGGTCGGACTCGACTCGGACTCGGATGTTAAGGACTTAGACTCAAGTCCGACTCGGCCCCCTTTGGACTTGGACTCGACTCGGACTCGAGAAAGGTGGACTTGGACCCAAACCTAGAGAACACCCGGGCCGTGATCAGAGTCAGTCAACACTGCTTGTGTGTTTTTTGTAACTTACAACTTGTAAAATTAGGATAAGAAAAGTGTGAGGCAGGAAATAAGGTTAAAAACACACACAAATTACGCTAAAAGGCTCTTCAGGTTGCTCCAGGCAGCTAACGCGAACGTGCAGTTTCAAGCACGTCATGTTTCTATGACAACCACAGCTTCTGCAGTGACACAATGACTTTACCAATTGACGATTGGCTCTTTTACTCAAAAGGCAGATTCCGAGACTTATAAAGATATATATAATAAAAATATAATAAAGACTTATTCCGCCAAGCCTCGCTTTACACTTTCTCCAATTTTTATAATAATATGAATAAACTGTTTAATCTTAAAGTTTTTATGGTCAGGCTCGTCGCAGAGAGCAAAGAGATGATAGCAAATAAATAATGCTAATGTCAGCGGCCATGGCACTGTACGAGCAATCGTTATTATAGTTCAAAAGGGCAAACAGTCAAAGTTATTATGCGAGTTAACGTCTCGGGTTACGTATGTAACCCTTGTTCCCTGAGAAAGGGAACGAGACACTGCGTCGGTGATGACACTAGGGGGAACGCCCTTCAGCGTAGCGCATCTGAATTTATGAATGAAACCGAATCCAATCCTATTGGCGTTGCGTGATGACGTAGTGTGTGACGGCATATACGGATGTGTACAAAAGCACGCCGGCACACAGAAATGTCAGCTTTTGCTATGAAGCAAGTGCTCCAGGCGGGGTGAGGTGTGGCGAACCGACGCAGTGTCTCGTTCCCTTTCTCAGGGAACAAGGGTTACATACGTAACCCGAGACGTTCCCTTTCGAGGGAACTCGAACTGCGTCGGTGATGACACTAGGGGAACGAGATACCCACTATACCACAACGAACCCCGCTCATCCTAGTGTGAAGCTGTCTTCAGGCGCACTTAGGACGAAAGCACTCGTGCACCGGGTGTAGAGGGAAGGTCCAGACTGTAAAACCTCATGAATGTGTGCGGAGTGGCCCAGCCAGCCGCCTCACATATGTCATGGATAGAAACCCCTGAAAGGAGGGCTCTAGAGGACGCCATGCCTCTGGTGGAGTGAGCTCTCACGGCCATAGGTGAAGGCAATTTGCGCACCTGATAGGCCAGGGAAATAGTCTGAACGATCCAGTTGCTGATGGTCTGTTTAGAGGCGGGAAGCCCCTTCTTGGGCGACCCAAAACACACCAGCAACTGGTCTGACTTCCGCCATGAGGAGGACCTCTGAATATAACACTGCAGTGCTCTGACAGGGCAGAGCAGATGAAGTCTCTCTTCATCCGCCGTCACATGAGGTGGAGGATGAAATGCCTGCAGAACCATAGGCCGTGCCATATTAGATGGCACCTTGGGCAAATAGCCGGGCCTGGGATGTAAGATGGCTTTAATGTTGCCTGGAGCAAACTCCAAGCACCCATTGGAAATAGAGAGCGCCTGGAGATCTCCTACCCTCCTCAGAGAAGTAATGGCCAACAAAAAGACCACCTTAAACGAAAGGTTCTTGGCCTCAGCCGACTCCAGTGGTTCGAAGGGAGCCTCGGCCAACCCTTCGAGAACCACAGCCAGGTCCCAAGAGGGAACTCTGGTGCGAGTCGCAGGTCTCATCCTCCAGGCTCCACGTAGGAAGCGTACGACCAAGTGATGCCTCCCCAGCGGGCCATCACTCAGAGGAGCGTGGAAAGCCGCAATGGCAGCCACATAAACCTTGAGTGTGGACGGGGTAAGCCCGGCAGAAAAGCGGTCTTGGAGAAACTCCAGTACTGAAGCCACTGGGCAGTTAACTGGGTCCAAGTCACACTCTCTGCACCAAACAGAAAATACATTCCACTTAAGGCCGTATAACTTCCTCGTGGAGGGAGCTCTGGAAGTTAATATGGTTTCGACCACTCCAGCTGACAGGCCGGCTTCTAGGTACTGTGCCCCCTCAGGGGCCAGACCCACAGTTTCCACAGCTCGGGTCGAGGGTGGAGAACTGAGCCCTCCGCCTGGGACAGCAAGTCCCTCCTCAGAGGGATCTGCCATGGCGGGCCTGCCAGGAGTAAAATGATGTCCGAAAACCATACTCGGGCCGGCCAAAACGGGGCTACTAAAAGTAGACTGACTCCGTCTCGACGGACCCTTTCCAGAACTGCTGGGAGCAGAGCGATTGGGGGAAATGCGTACAGACGCAGCCTCGGCCATGTCTGCATCATGGCGTCCAGCCCCAGCGGAGCTGGATGCCTGAGAGAGAACCACAGTGGACAGTGGGACGTCTCTTGAGACGCGAAAAGATCCACTTCCACTGGGCCAAATCTCACGCACATGGCTTCCACCACCTCTGGGTGGAGTCGCCACTCCCCAGGCCTCAGCCCCTGCCTCGACAGGACGTCTGCTCCCTGATTCTGGTCCCCCGGGACATACATCGCCCTGAGAGACGATAGTCTCTGCTGGGACCACAGGAGGATCTGATGCGCCAGTCTGCACAGAGGGCGCGACCTCAGACCCCCCTGGCGGTTCAAATAAGACACCACCGACATGTTGTCGGTTCTCACAAGGACATGGTGACCATGGAGGTCTGGCAGGAAGCTCCTCAGAGCCCGGAACACCGCCAACATTTCTAGGCAATTTATGTGCCAAGAGGAATGATGGTCCTGCCAGAGGCCTCACGTAAAACGGCCGTCCATGACCGCGCCCCAGCCCGTGAGGGAGGCGTCTGTCGAAATAGATACTCGGCGACATAACGCTCCCAATTTGGGACCCTGGGACAAGAACCAAGGCTTCTTCCAAATTGACAGGGAATGAAGGCATCTGCACGTAACCCTTATCAAGCGGAATGGGTTTCCCCTCGGGGAAAACCCCTTGGTTCTCAACCACCACTGTAAAGCTCTCATGTGTAGCAGGCCAGAAGGTATCACGCTGGACGCTGCTGCCATGAGACCCAACACTCTCTGAAAGTGTTTGACAGTGACGGCCTGGCCTAGCTTTATCCTGGACACTGTGGTCAGGATAGACTCGATCCGAGCAGGAGACAACTGAGCCCGCATCGTGACTGAGTCCCACACCACTCCCAGGAACGTGGTTCTCTGGGCTGGTGTCAACACGCTCTTCTTCGTGTTGAGTCTTAACCCCAGGCTCTGGATGCGGGCGAGGACGACATCTCGATGCCGAATCGCCAGCTCTCGCGACTGGGCCATTATTAACCAGTTGTCGATGTAATTGAGCACCCTGATGCCCTCGAGCCTCAGGGGTGCTAGAGCTGCATCCATACACTTGGTAAATGTGCGAGGGGAAAGTGCTAGGCCGAACGGAAGAACCCGATATTGGTAAGCTTCGCCCCCGAAAGCAAACCTCAGGAACTTCCTGTGAGATGGAAGGATGGAGATGTGGAAGTAGGCGTCCTTTAGATCTATCGTGACAAACCAATCCTCGGATTGAATTTGATTCACGATGATGGGAATAGTGAGCATCTTGAACCTGAACCTCCTCAGAGACCGATTCAGATGCCTCAGATCTAAAATTGGACGCAACCCTCCATCCTTTTTTGGAACTATGAAGTACCGGCTGTAGAACCCGGACTCCCTGACTGGTGGGGGAACACACTCTATGGCCCCTTTTTCCAGCAGCGAGTGAACTTCCTGTTCCAACACTGGACCCTGCTCTGGGTGCACTGAAGTCCAGACCACCCCGCTGAATTTTGGTGGGCGGACCCGGAACTGCAGTCTGTACCCAGTTCTTACAGTGCGCAGGACCCAAGGAGAAATATTCGCGAGGTTTTGCCACGCCTCTGCGAAATTCACCAAGGGAACCAGCCCCTCGGGGCTGGTGTCCAATGTTTTGTGCAGGTCTCTGACGGCCCCCTGAAGCGGAGAACCGGCAGGGGAGAACCGACAATGACCTACAGTGTGCGAACCCGAACACTGACTGACTGCAAGCCTTTGGGGCAGACAGATCAGTGTGTGCTCGCTGGGAGCTGGCGTGTCCCGAAGCGTCGCAGACTGCAGGATACTGATGCCAGCTTCCCGAGGGCCCAACGAGAGAGGGGACCACAATCGCTCTCTCTCGGGGGGGGCGGCCCTTTGAGGTCTCGAAAAAGCTAGGACCTCTTTCCCTTAGCCTTCCTGGACTGAAGGATGGTCCTCAGATCCGTCCTCTCAGGGGGCTGCGGGTACGAGCGACGTCCAGAGTCCCAAGCTTTTCTAGGGGGAGCTCTAGAGGCGACGCTCGCTTTCTGTGCCTGGCGATGAGAGGAACTGGCAGACGGCTGTGGCTGTTCTCTAGCAGCCGCCCTCCTGGACCTTGAACGGCGAGGGAGATATTGTTTAAAAGCTTCGCCCTGCTTCTTAACCTCCTGAAACCTGTCAACCACAGCGTTGACAGCTTCTCCAAACAGACCCGAGGTTGAAACAGGCGCATCAAGTAGGAAGGCCCTGTCCTTCTCCTTAATGCCAGACAGGTTGAGCCACAGATGCCTCTCCGTGGTTACCAAAGCTGACATGGAGCGACCGATGGCACGGGCCGTCTTCTTGGTAACCCGGAGGGACAAATCTGTGGCTCTGCGAAGCTCCGCAATATCCTCAGGCGAGGGACCCTCGCCTTGGTCCATATCCCTCAACAGGTCGGCCTGGTACGCCTGCAAAATGGCCATTGTGTGCAGGCTCGCACCAGCCCGACCTGCCGCCATATATGCTCTGCCCACCAAAGCTGATGTGGTGCGGCAAGGCTTAGAAGGCAGCGCCGGTGTCTTCAGGGATGACGCAAGGTCGGGTGAAAGGTAGCTGGCTAATGCTTCCTCAACCCGAGGCATCATCCCGTATCCCTTATCCCTAACCCCCACGATATTACTGTAATTTAAAATCGGGGGGTTAGACAGGCGTGCAGAAAAAGGCCTGTTCCAGGATTTACACAACTCATTGTGTAAATCCGGGAAGAAAGGAAGAGACCGGCGTGAAGGTTGCGTGCGGGACTGAAGGAAGCGCTCATCAAGCTTGCTTTTAGGACGCACTTCCTGTCGTTCTTGTGGCCAAGAAATATCAAGCTTGGCCACAGCCCGCGTTAAAACCTCCACTAACTCACCATAGCTGGGTGCAGGCTGAACAGTATCGTGTCTTTCGTTTGGATCCCCCCCCTCAACATTAAGCACATCTAATTCCTCGGAATCAGAGAGGTGTAAAACTGGGTCATCATCCCGAGCGGGAGAAGCCGCGGGGCGGGCTCCCGAGCGGGGAATAGGGGAACCTGAGCTCTCAGACGAAGAGTGGGAAAGTGCCTCGGCAGTCCCGCTGTCGTCTAAGAGATCTCTCTGCGATCCCCACGATGCAAGTCGCCGCATTGCTTCAGCAGATGCGGGACCTGTACCGCGGGGAGAACGCATTTGGCCATCCTCAGAAAATAGAGCAAACCGAGAACGCAGCACTCTCACTGACATAGACTCGCAGTGAGCGCAAGCAGCCCCCTCGAGAGCTGCTTGAGCGTGCTCCCTTCCCAGACAAGACACACACATTTCGTGTGTATCCCCAGCCGGAAGATAGCGTGGGCATGGGAACACACATTTTCTAAACTGTTCGCTTGCCATGATGAGATGTATATAGGACAATTTTCCAGATTCGCTAGTTCAAACACACACACAAGCGCTTGCTGAATAGCAAAAAGCTGACATTTCTGTGTGCCGACGTGCTTTTGTACACATCCGTATATGCCGTCACACACTACGTCATCACGCAACGCCAATAGGATTGGATTCGGTTTCATTCATAAATTCAGACGCGCTACGCTGAAGGGCGTTCCCCCTAGTGTCATCACCGACGCAGTTCGAGTTCCCTTTCTCAGGGAACAAGGGTTACATACGTAACCCGAGACGTTAAACTCGAGTTGAAATGCAAATATGCAAAGTCGCATTTGTCATCCGTCACGTGACATCAAGTGGACTTTTGAAGCTGAAATAATGAGTGGATTAAGCTTGGAATAACAAGAGGAATAACATGGATAGAACTTTCTTGTCGGAGGATTGTAACATTAATGCATCACAGTCAGTCAGGTAAAAGGAAGGGAGACGTTGGCTACTAAAATTAGGTAAGACAAAAAGTTGTATTTTTCGCAACTGGTTTATTGACTTGTTAATTGCAATTTAGTGTAGAATATGTGACAATCGGGTCCAGTCGGGTCTGTGTCTTCTGCCTGCCGAGTTCAGGTCCAGCTTTCAAATAATAGACGGGTCCAGGTCAGGTCAGGCAGTACATTTATGGCGTTTCTCTGATATGCACGGGTCCAGGTCCGGTTCCAGCTTTTGAAATAACAGACGGGTCCGGGTTGGTTCCGTGTAGCACATTACAGGTCTCTTCGGGTTCGGGTACACATTTTTGGACCAGTGTAAACCTCTAGTCCAGACATATGACATTTTTAAAGTTCTCAAAGATCTCAAGACATATTTTATTTAAACTTGCATTTGCTTGTTGATGTTTATTTATTTTGTTTATGTTTGTTATTTTTTATGTTTATTTAGTTATTTATAAATTGTATTGCTTATATTATTTAATTCTCTCTCTCAACTTCTGGATAATGACTTTTTGTAATTTAAGTAGTTAAAGCTTCACCAGTTTGCGGACGCACAGAAGCGTTTTTTATTTATTTAATTCAAAGTTACTATCAGATTATACCTTGACAAACTATACATCATTAAAAAGATATAAGACTCAAGTTTCAGTATTTGACCACTATTGTATTCTGAGAAACTTATAGTGACAGTTATTTCTTAATTTGTGTCAGGAGTTATGAAATGAAAAAATGAGTCGACACCTTTTATATGAATTATGAGCGTCAGCCGCTCCCATTCAGAAAAAACTCCTGTGCTGTCGTCATGACAGCGATACAAAAAACAACGTCCCTCAGGGCTTTTAGCTCAAAAATGTGCAGATTTGGAGAAATATTGATATATTCTCATAGGTTTACATCAGATTTCTATAGACATGAATAATATTGATTGAATTTATACCCAAATGCGTAGATGTAATCATTATGAGCGCTTGATACTCTGTACTGTTTTCAATCCATACCAGCAGCCTGAGGGCGCCCTATGCACAGTTTAGTCCATATATAGAACAGATGAAGAAGAGCCATAATCATGTGACATTCCAGGAAGTCTCTGACACAAACAAAGCTAACAGAGATCGCTGTAACATGCAGATAAAGACATTTTGAAGACAATAAACATGATTGCAATGATATTTGAGTTACCTTTGTTCTTCGAGCCATGTCAGGTATTTTCATAATAATAGATTATATTTATAATGTAATGCTAATCAATATAGACTTTATTTTATAGTATTCTGCACGATGATAATGTATTTTCTGTCTGATTTTTTATCTGAAGCCAAATCAGATCACAGAATGTTATTTAAAACACTCGACTTGCATTATAAAGTAAGTTTGGAGCACAAACATGGTTTTAATCTCATAAATGGTCGTGTATTGATGGTGTGCTAAGCTAACATGCTAGCTAGCTCTTGGTGCACCTGCCACATAGCCGTTATTCTTTTATGTTTTTTTCTAAATAGGAATGCTTACTGAAATGATTCTTTATTCCAGAAGGGCATTTGATACAGTTTCAAATGTGAAGTGAGAACTTTGATAAAAGAAATTAGGGATTGAAACCCTATGAATAGCCTGTGCATAGCCAGTCGTTAGTAACTATAATGCAGTCAAAAGAAATGCATATTTAGAGCCATAACCAGGCTGGAGAGGTGTGAATGTGTGCAGGGGGAGACTGAGACTGAATGGGGCTCGTCTGCACCACAAAACAATAGAGACAATAGACTAAATAGATGACTTAGAAGATGACAATAAACATCAGTTTGGATTTTAAAGTCTAATCAAAATAAAGTCATATGACATGATCTTGAAAAAAATTTGACTAAATACAGAGTTTTAGACTTAAATATATCATGGTCAGACATATGGCTTTAGCTGCAGTGCATTTCTAGATTGATACAGGACCAACTTCAATTTTATTTTCATGAAGATAAAAATAAATTTCTAATAACTTTACAAAACTTTGAAGCTATTTATAACTATTTTTTTCATTATGACAATAATTAATTCTACATTTACAATAAACTGCCAGCTGTCAGCTTTCAAATGAGATCATACTTGTGCTTTTAGTACAAAGGGTTCATGAACTGTATCTGTTTCAGTTTGGGTATGCCATTTCTGGGGATTTTTCAAAAGTGGCGTTGCAGCTAAACAGGTTAACTTCCCAGATAGAAAAAATCATCTGGCCCAGAAACTTCGTAAGTTCTGGGCCAGATCCGCACAACAGACTCGGGCCGTTGTCTTTTGGCAAAACGGGCCAATACCGGCACGGATCCGTTTTTTCGTCATCTGGACCAGAACGAGTCTGTTGTGCGGATCTGGCCCAGAACTTACGAAGTTTCTGGGCCAGATGATTTTTTCTATCTGGGAAGTTAACCTGTTCCAGCTCCGGATTCCTTTATGGTAATTTGGCCCAAATGTGGGCCAGATCTGGTCCAGCTCCAGGGCTCGCAAAATTTCAAAATCGCTGGTAGCCTCCTGTGCATCAATCTACACTTTTCTGCTTTTTTTTTCTTGCTGGGGTTTTATGTTTCAGGTGTCTTGAACCAATTCCAGAAAACATCCAGGAACTAACTGCCTTGTCGGGGCAAAAAGATTCAATCGCTTCCCCGTTTATGGAGAGTTGCATTTGATCATTCAGTGTTTCAGTCTGTAGAGATATGATGTTTTCACTCAGATCATGCAGAAAAATCCTCTCTCACAGATGGCTGTCGATAGACTTAGTGTCAGCATTAATTTCACCAACAACAAGATATGAGAGAGGTGTTCTGGATTCTCAGTGAGGAGATCTTTGTACAAGCAATCTTGCTTGATACCCCAGTGCGCTGAAAGCCACATTTTTAGATCCATCCATTCCTGTGGAATTTTCTCCTTCTCTTCCTCATTTAGCAAACTGGCAAAATGTGTGATGAGATAATCCACCTTTTCGTCCCCATAATTTGCCCGCTCTTCTCAGGAGTGGAGGAGAGTAGAAGGGTCAAAAACTTTGAAACAAGACAGAGGTTCTTCAGACAGATTTTTAAATCTGCTGTCCATGAACTTTACTTTGTTGTCAATAATCCTCTGAAACTCAGCACCAATGATGTCTTTGTCTGAGCCCTCACCTCTTCTAGCAGGTCGCTGGCTTTTTGTGAGGTCAGTTCCACAGTAGCACATGCTACCATCATCTTTCACTGTGAACTTTGTGTCCAAGGCTTTCTGGTATTCTCCTGGTTTTGTTTTCAGGCTGAGTAAACATGATTTGGTGCTCTCAACCAACCGACTGGTTCGCTTGATGTATAAGTTGTCATGTTGAAAACCAGTACTGCACATGGATAATATGGTGCCGTAGTCCAGCATGAAACGAACAAATTTCTCAGTCTTCATCTCCTGCAACCACTCCTTTGCTTTGGCAGCATCCTTTGACTTAATATCACTTCCTCCTGCCATATTCTCCATATACACAACAGTGGGAGTGTCATTTTTTTCAATAGCCTTCAGACATCTTAGCCTGCTTGGGAACCACCGTGTGCTTTTCAGCCCACTGATATGTGCCACTTTCTCATTAAGCAGTTCATTTATTTCAGCCAGTTCTTCATTTCTTTGGGGAATAGCAGAACATCTTAAAGATAGTTTTCAGTGTATCCTCAAATTTTACCAGGTACTCACAGCCTTTCACACTATCCAGCACGGCTAGCTCTAATTTGTGTGCCACACAGGGGATTGTTATGATGTGGGGTATCCTCTGTTTCAGTCTCCCTCAAAGTTTGCACACACTACTTTCTCCTTCCATGTGTCTTCCCTGATACCCATGGTGTTCACTGCCTCATCAATAGCTTCTAAAACACCTGCAGCATTTGAGCTCTTGACTGGCTGACATTTGATCATGTATGTGGATATGTCACCATTGTCTTTCACATACCTGACTTGAACCAACTCCTGTTCTATGATACCAGTGTCTGTACTGCCATCTGCAAGAATTGTTAAGAACTTGCTATCTTGAATTTCCTTTTCAATCTAGTCTCAATCTGAGGTTTGTGCTATTGCTCCAATAAACTCTCTGCAAGCATATGGTCATTGTTGTAAGTGGAACCAAGGTCTAGGCCATTTGCCGTTTGAAGTTTGCAAAGAGTGCTAAATTTGGCCAACGGTAATTCATTTTTTGCAACATAGTATGCTGTTCTGAAAAGTTTTTTCAGGACTTCTTGTTGTGCATGGCTCATTTTTAGTATGTTTTTTGCAATTGGCGTTCGTTCTGGGAAAGACACTGCAGACTGGGCACCAATGCACTTTTTGTGATGCAGGGATTTGTCATGGGTTCTGATGGGGTCTTTCCTAAAATTACTGGTTCCAGTGACAAAACCAATCATTGAGTCAGAAATAGTGGGGAATTGACGACAAACTCGACAGAACATTGTGTCGTTTACCTTGTCATGTTCCAGCCACAGAAATTCTTTTGTCCATGACATCAAAAAGCTGTGCTTTTTTTTGCCTCATAGTCAGATTTTTCTGAACTCTTCCGCTTTGTGGCTGTCTGTTTTTCTTTGTCTGTCCTTCCCTGACCTGTTTTTTTGGGCCAAGTAGAACTGAAATACTGCCGTAAATCCATGCTCCTCCACGCGCTTAACTAATAGATGGATCCTGCTTTCAAACGCCCCTGTAAGTGCTCGGTGAAGACATGTTTTTGAAAAGTTGTAGAGTAAAGCCAATCAGAGACATATATGTTGAGCGTGTCAAAGCAATTTTTTTTATATCTGGTAATTTTATAAGAATAAATGCAGTGGGGTTTGCCACTATTGCTAATTGTAATGTTATACTGATGAAAAACAGTAATAGTTAAAAACACAAACTGCCACTAAGGGGGCTTTCACACTGGAGGAACCTTTTCATAGTGTGTAGACAGATTGTAAACTAATGAACACAGAGAATGCAAGCACTGTGAGCTCAGTTGTTCTCAGCGCCATCAAAATAAAAGTCACAACAACAAGCTTGGCTTTTGTCACTTCAGAGTTCCTACTGGCGGTGCGAATGCAACCAGGAAAACGTTCTTAAGGGGACCATTAGTTCTTGGGGAATCACCCTGAAGGCTAGTAAAATGTGAAAGCCCCTTATGCTACTTCTATTTGAAATTTACCTCAGTTAATGCCTCTTTGGCTCTTGCACGTTCTTTCCGGCCGGCACCATAGTCAGAGGCAAGATTAAACCAAAAATGTGCAATAAATATCTCAAACTTCCGATTACTTCCGATACTAAATTTTACCAAGTCGAAATTTTGACATACTAAGTCGAAATTATGACTTTAAAAGTCATAATTATGTGATAAAAAGTCAAAATTTTGACATACCAAATCGAAATTATGAGATTAAAAAGTCGAAATTATGACTTTAAAAGTCAAAATGATGACATAACTAAATCAAAATTATGACTTGCCGACTGGCACGCTCATTGATCTGACGCACTCGACCCGACACATGATGAATTATGAACAGATTAAGGAGTATTTCGATCGTGGTTTTACAAATGATGAAATTCTTGCCGCACTAGCTGAACGGCATGGAATAGCTCTGAGCAAACGCACTCTTGAGAGGATTTTAAGCACTTTGGCGCAGAAAGAACAAAACGGATGTGGCGGAGGTGGCAGCTTTCATAGAACAACAACTTCAAACATCTGGGCAATGTCATGGCTATAGATGGATGCACCAAAAATGTTGGATGAATGGGACTGTAACTGATAGGGAAACAGTGAGAGTTCTGCTGTATGGAGCTTATAATATGACAATATGATTTGAATTTGAATTGTGTAAATTTGAATTATTTAGGCTACAAGACGTGTAATCTAACAAATTTGAATTTTGTGTGGTATTTTAAATAGTTCTAAATTTGATTTCTTTAAAATAATATTGAACATTTGAAATTTAACGAATTGAAATGATATGTTTATGGCTGAATTTATTAGACATGTATTTTCAAACAGCTATTTTTTTGTTCTGAATTCTTAGACTGCAAATATTCAGTTTTAAAAAATACAGATTCAAGTTTTCAAGATGAAGAAGAAATCCAGAACTTCAAATTCAGTTTTCTAAAATTCAAACCGTGGAAAAATCAGATCTTACAGAAAGTAGGTCACAGGTCATCCACAGGGAAGAGTAAAGGATCTCAGAAAAGTCGAACAGAGCATTTTGGCTGCCGCAAACGCGGTGGTGGTTCAAGATAATCTGTGCATCTTTCGTTCAGTCGTTTTTATTATTATTTAATATTAAGAGTAGAAAAATGAGAAAACAGCTTGAGTATTAGATTTCTAATATTCTAGTAATAATAGTCCTTTTGTAAAAATTCACAAAACTTAACGCGTGTATTGCAACTATAGGCTATATTTTCTCATCATACAAATAGACTAACGAATGGCTCGGCACAACAGAAGAGCCTAGACAGGGCTTTCTCTCTGTGTAGATATAAATTAACCTACGCTTTGCATCAGCTGGGTATGGCAGGGTAAATGACGGCTGTCATAGCCTGCATAGTTGCCCGGTAAGTTAAAAAAAGAAAATAAATTAAGATATAAATCAATATAATTAGTAGTAAATTAAATGATTTAAACACACACTAATACATAAAGGAAAGAATAATGCATTGATTGGGTAGGCTATATAGGCCTAACGTTCACGCATGAACTGTCATTCAGACTGACTATCAGAGATATTAAAATACATAATCTTCTGAGTTTTATGATGTAGGCCTTGTGTTTTATTTTAATTAAAATGGAGCCTATTATAATTTACATCTCAAAAGGATACGCTTTGTGCATTCTCTGACATTACATTTATTTATTTAATTAATTAATATTGAGTATCAATTGATGTCAAACAAAACTGTGTTATTTTCTCTGGCAACTAAACTTCCAAAATAAATAATAATAAAAAACTAAAAACTAAATAAAAAAAACTTCCAAAGCAAAGCCATTGTGCGTTCTCTCCGCACTCCGCAGCTTTTCCACACAGATTTTGAGAATTGGCCAGCTAAAAAAAAATAGGCCAAAGAAGTAGGCTAATGGCTAGTGTCCGCGGGAGATGCGAGACGTTCGTATTTATGAAATAAACATAACTGATTTTGTCTACACCTACATTTCCAAGGACCCCCTAATAATAACAGTGATTAAGCCCAAATGTGGGTGGGGGTTGCCCAAATGGTCTCCACTCTATGCATTTTGTAATACAGCAAAAAAATTTAACTGACCGTATTTGCCAGAAAATAAGTTGCATGCACCTGAGTGCAAGTGCAAGTCAGAACGGATCATGTTGAGAGAGAAACGCGCGCACGTCACATCGTCGTAAAAAAAAAAACGCATTTTAATATTAGCCTATTCAGCAATAGTGTAAAAGACCTGTAAATAAAATACAACATTTACATGATAAACACTATTAACATGTAGGCTATGTGTAGCCTATTTTACTTTCCCTTACTGTATGACAAATGAATGCAGAAAACAACAAGAATGAAAAATAAGCCATGTATAATAAAATAATATATAGGCTATATAGCCTATAAAATAGCCTATATTGTGCCCTTTATTACAAACAACATTTAGCCTATTTTAAATGCCAAGCCTAAACAAATTTATTTAAATCGAAACGATCGCGCATCTCTCATTCAGTCAAAAGTTTTCATATTTGCAATGTAACATTTGGATGCTAACTATTAATTATGACCGCCGCTAGCGTAGCTAGCGAAAGCGGTCATATAGGGATTGTCAAAGTTTTTTATTTTTTTCCCGTCATCTACTGAATTTTTCGTCAACGATACCAGGGACACCGAAACACCGGGGAACATGAAATTTGGTGGGCATGTAGCCCCACTAGACTTTTACGGAAAAATTTCGTTTGGTCCCCGGGGGCCACTCCCCCCCCCACGCTGGGCCCCCCCCAAACCAAAAAAATTCAGTTTTTCCTAAATAACTACCTGAACCGTGGCACCGAGGATGAAGAAATTTTTATGGTATGTTGGTCTTAAGGGCCCACATCAACCTAGCCCATAATCACTCATTTGTGATTTGCGCCCCTCCCATAAAAAATGAAAATGCAATATTATTCTGCTTTAATCGCCCCTATCTTCAGTTGAGATGTTCAGAACTGCACCATATTTCATGTGTATGATTAACTTGACATCCTCTGGGGGTATGCTAAGTTTCGTAGAATTTCATCCATGGGGGGGTATAAAATAAATTCATTTATGTGCACATTTAGTGACTGTACACTCATCGGCCTGTAGATGGTGGTGTTGAGCGAAGGGTTGCTGGTTTAGGATGATACTGTCACTAAGGTTGCCAACTGTCCCGAATTAGGTGCGACGTCCTGTATTTTGGGCCTAATTTATTTGTCCCGTGCGTGACCTCCCGTGTCCCGTTTTTTGACAAGCTGATAAACCACTGACTGATACAACAGCAACAGCAGCAGTGCTGACCACGACACTTGAGAATGATCACCGACACCTGTCATCATCCAATCACAGCTTTTTTAAATCACTGTTTTGAGACAAATCATTGTTTGATTTGCGAACATCCTCTGCCGTCTGGTCGCTTCCGCTTCAAGCCGGACTCGTCTCGTGCTAACGGTAATTTCCTTTCACTGTCCACGTTTTGATTTCAGCTAATCAATTTTGGCGAATGCAAACAACGTGATTATTGTTCATGAGTCTAACATCCAGCCACGCAAGAAAACATGTAATCTACCTGAGGGAATAATATGCTCAAAAAACATTTCTGATTATTATTAATGTTTTAAAGCTTTTAGAAAGTACATAGAAAGCTTTTGTAACATTATCTTAACTGTCACTTTTGATTAATGTAATGCATCCTTGCTGAATAAAAGTAGGCAATTACTTTCTTTTATTTTTTTTCCCAAAAAATAATCTTACTAACCCCAAACTTTTGAACTGTAAGCCTAGTGTATAATGTTAAAAAAGCTTTCTATTTTAGATAAATGCTGTTATTTTGAACTATGGTTTGTTTGTAATGTGACTTTTTTCATGTATGACATTAAAATTATTTTTAGAATTAAATACATAAATAGGTTAAGCAATACAAATGTGTTTATGTCTGATAACCTTTTAAACACAAACTTAACTGCAGACACTGAAATGACGTACACCCTTTGATACAGTACAAATATTTTGAGTGTCCCTCATTTTCCTATAAATAACCACGATTGTCCCGCATTTTCCTTTTCTGAAGTTGGCAACACTAACTGTCACACACACACATGCAGGAATACAAACAAACGCAAGCATGCACACACACTGACATCCACACACCCATACAAATCCACATGCACAGACACACACACACAAACACACACGCGCACACACATGTACGCACGCATACATACACGCACAGACACACACACACACATACACAAACACACACACATACACACACACAGACAGACATGCACATACTATTACTTTTTTTAGGTATATACATAAACACGCAATACAGCCAAATTGCTCCACGTCATTTATTTTTGTGGAAAGTCAGTGCAGGCCTGAGCGGCGGTCATATTTTGTACCGCCATGCGGTACATCTAGTATAAAGAATGTTTCATACTTCTGTCGAGTCCCAATATACACGTATAGTATATGCTAAATCATCATCTTCACAGCAAGGGAAATGTTTGGAATAACAAGTAGGACTGTGCGGCACAGCTTGCCCTTTATATTGTACAACAGACCAATTAAATTAGGCATAAGAACTTTTTATATGTTTGGTTGACTGTGTTTCATTTTGATAATGAACAGTCTGCGATATGAAGCAACGCCAGAACTGATACTATGTTGTGTGAGAGCGCGATGCGCGAGCGCCATCTCTTGGATTTGTTCCACTGCTGGGAAATAACTTAATACTCTGTTATTTATAGTCATACAGATAATATGACATCATTCGAAACAGTAAAATGTATATTTTTATTTGTGTACATTCAAAATGACTACAAAATACCATGCCATTGAAAAATAAATAAAACAAGATGATGCGCTGCTTTAGCGCGTCTCGGTCTCTTTTAGATCTTTCTGGCACACACCAAAAATGAACCAAAATACAGAGAATAGCCTTCTTGGCGCGCCTACTTTTGAAAGTCAACATTTAGATTATTTAACGTTAAATGCATTATATATGCCTGAGTCACTTTGGAATAAATCACAGTGTGTTTCAAGATAAAAACGTGCTAGCCTACAGTCCGGAAAATAGGCTACAGTATAGGTTATAGCAAATTCAGACCAACTGCTGGTCTACACAGAGAAAAAGCCCTGTCTAGGCTCTTCTGTTGTACCGAGCCATTCGTTAGCCTATTTGTTTGATGAGAAAATGTAGCCTAGTTGCAATACACGCGTTAAGTTTTGTGAATCTCCGTGCAACTGCTGCAGCAGAGGACTATTATTACTAGAATATTAGAAATCTAATACTCAAGCTGTTTTCTCATTTTTCTACTCTTAATATTAAATAATAATAAAAACGACTGAACGAAAGATACACGGATTATCTTGAACCACCACCGCGTTTGCGGCAGCCAAAATGCTCTGTTCGACTTTTCTGAGATCCTTTACTCTTCCCTGTGGATGACCTGTGACCTACTTTCTGTAAGATCTGATTTTTCCGCGGTTTGAATTTTAGAAAACTGAATTTGAAGTTCTGGATTTCTTCTTCATCTTGAAAACTTGAATCTGTATTTTTTATAACTGAACATTTGCAGTCTAAGAATTCAGAACAAAAAAATAGCTGTTTGAAAATACATGTCTAATAAATTCAGCCATAAACATATCATTTCAATTCGTTAAATTTCAAATGTTCAATATTATTTTAAAGAAATCAAATTCAGAACTATTTAAAATACCACACAAAATTCAAATTTGTTAGATTACACGTCTTGTAGCCTAAATAATTCAAATTTACACAATTCAAATTCAAATCATATTGTCATATTATAAGCTCCATACAGCAGAACTCTCACTGTTTCCCTATCAGTTACAGTCCCATTCATCCAACATTTTTGGTGCATCCATCTATAGCCATGACATTGCCCAGATGTTTGAAGTTGTTGTTCTATGAAAGCTGCCACCTCCGCCACATCCGTTTTGTTCTTTCTGCGCCAAAGTGCTTAAAATCCTCTCAAGAGTGCGTTTGCTCAGAGCTATTCCATGCCGTTCAGCTAGTGCGGCAAGAATTTCATCATTTGTAAAACCACGATCGAAATACTCCTTAATCTGTTCATAATTCATCATGTGTCGGGTCGCGTGCGTCAGATCAATGAGCGTGCCAGTCGGCAAGTCATAATTTCGATTTAGTTATGTCATAATTTTGACTTTTAAAGTCATAATTTCGACTTTTTAATCTCATAATTTCGATTTGGTATGTCAAAATTTTGACTTTTTATCTCATAATTACGACTTTTAAAGTCATAATTTCGACTTAGTATGTCAAAATTTCGACTTGGTGTGTCAAAACTTTGACTTATCACATAATTATGACTTTTAAAGTCATATGTGGCGGGAATGGGCTTCCATAGTTAAGAGATAAACTGGTATTTCAACGATTTAAATATTAATTTAAAGGGAAACATATACCGGCAAAACAAAATCAATACCCGTGGCTCCTGATGATACATTATATTGTTTTGTATTGATGATCATTATATTGATGATACGTTTTATTGTTTTGCCAGTATGTTTTTATGACTCTCAAGGTGACGGTAGCATTGAATTCCATTATATAAGAATCACAGAGGACCAGCTAAACATCTTCTTTACGGTTCAACTGAAGAAGAAAAAAGACACCTACATCTTGAATGGCCTGAGAGTGAGTAAATTGACAGCATATAAAATTTTTTGGGTGAACTATCCCTTTAATTGATCAGAATCAGACATCACAAAAGTAGTTTTATGTTTGATGGGATTGAATTACTAAAGTACTAAAGTAAGAAATTAATTTTAAGAAATAGTAATATCTTAGCCATAAATATTATTTCGGTTGTGGAGATGGTTTACGAAATACTCTAACACTCAACTTCTTGGTATTATATCACACTTACTGATCAACAAACTTCTTGTGAGCATTTCTTTGAAACACTTCTTCCCATTGACTCCTTTCCAGTTAATTTTTTACCTACTGAATCTGAGAAAAGCCTTTGAAGTATGTTCCATGTGATTTGTTTGGTTTTGTCCTCCAACAGAACCCAGAGCAGATATCTGTACAGACAAAAATACATGATATAAAACTGTATTATTCTATTTTCTGTTTTGATTAATGATCTGAAAATATAGATGAGAGCAGTTACT
Organism: Squalius cephalus; assembly: GCF_949319135.1. Classification (NCBI taxonomy): domain Eukaryota; kingdom Metazoa; phylum Chordata; class Actinopteri; order Cypriniformes; family Leuciscidae; genus Squalius; species Squalius cephalus. The sequence goes on from NC_137125.1 coordinate 12,777,620, forward strand.
ACTATATAGGCACAGAGTAGATTTGTACAGCAATCGTGAAAACTCCTCAACTTCAGGCACAGTGGCCAGTGGAACACTGATATTGTGAGGCATTTCAGCCACAGGAGTTTCTGTCTCCAGTCGTGCAGCAAGATTATTGACAGCAGAGGCAAGCTGCGTTTGCGATGTATCAGTCTCAGAATATGAAACCTTGGCTTAATTGTTCTCTTCCTAATGACTTCTTCCTCATCATCTGTTTGTAACTCAGAGGTATTACAGGTCATTGAGGCCCTCAGTTTGTCTCTTGCTTTAAAAATATAAAAAAGAAAGACAGGCTACTGTAAGATTAAATTACAACTGTGCAGCTTTTGCTGACTATGGCATATAATTGAATTCCAAAATACTGAGTAAAATGCATAAGACTTACAGCTGGAAAAAGCTCTCCACGTTCTGTGAGATCAAATATCACAGTGCGTCATGTACGCTGCCTGGCCATCCAATGTTTATGTATGAACTCACCTTCATTTAAATAGCACTTTATAAAAATACAGATTGTTTCAAAGCAGCTTTGCAGTAATGGTTATAAAGATCATTATAAAATAATGATAAATGATGCATTAACTTGTCATTCAGCTCAATTCACTTCAGCGTTGATTCAGTTCAGTTCAATAACTGTAAATTGCATCAATTATGGAAAGCGCCATAAAATAATGCTGGTCACTATACTTGACAACATGCAGTTGATAACAAAAATTCTAGAGTAACATTTTATGTCTTATTAATAAATGGTTCCAATCTTATCTGCCTCAATAATCGACAACTGCTTGTAGTAATAGATGGAGTGCCAGCCTTTCCTATTGTAGTAGTCTGATGCGTTGTCTCTGGGGGATAAAATTGGGATATGGGTCCCATCTATCGCTCCAGCGCACTGAGGGAAGACACTTCTCTCTTCAAACCTCATTCAGTCTCTCTCCTGCGGGTATACTTATGTGCTGACGAGCGAGCGATTTCTCAAGCACACATTGCCAGAGTACAGCTTTGCTGACACCGAAGAAAGGAGCAAGTGTGTGGAAGCAGTCACTTTTAGCAAACCATGTGTAATGTTTCTTTACAAAGTTGCCATCTCCTATCCTGGCCAGCTTAATTCGGTCTTTTTAGTTGTTTTCATGGTTCCATGTAAACGGGGATCATTTTGACTTAGTTGCACATGAAACTTCTGTATTTAGTACATTGTTGTAGTGTAAATGTATCCTAAAACTCCTTGAACACTTGTTCCAGCAGTAGACCAACAGTTCTATTTAATAAAAGTGTATTATTATTTAATAAAAACATGCAGGCTGATAAAAGAAGAATGTCGGACAAAGAAAACCTGTGGAAATGAAACTTGCAAGGTAATCATGGCAGCCAAACCAGTCGGTGAAGGAACACGTCACCACATCACACCACACCCGAAAAAAGAAACCTGTATACACAAGCAATCTATTGTACCAACACCATTTGGTATTTTAGGTACTTACCAACACTGAAAGTGAATGAACACACTGAGGTGATGTCATCAGGATATGTGTCACAGTGTCTGTGTGTGAATAAACTGAGAAGGTTAAACAATATATAATAAATAGAAAGCTGATGACATTCCTTCATGTAATGTACAAGTTTTGCATCCAAAAGCTCAAAATAATTTGTTAAGTTGACTAACAGTCAGCTTTGCATGATTCTACAGATTAGCATCAAGCGTGCCATCTAATCTCAAATAAAGGCATGCAACTCATGTTCCTTTAAATCATGTGACAAACTAGAGACGATTAATACTACAGTGAAATAACATGTCAGAATAAATGTGTGTAATGAATCCTCATATAGACAGTAAGATCAGTGTGTGTTTGAGTCACGATGAGTGACGGTGTGTGTCTGTGCTTTTCTCAAACTATATTTGTGTTGATGAAAATCAGTCATTCAGTTCTTATTGTCGTGTCACATAAATCATTTTTATTATTACTATCAAACGTACGTTTCAACTGAAATGATCACACACAGGATTCATTAAAAATTAGTTAATCAATAAATAAATTGCCATGTAAAATTACTAAATGCCAGGTTACTAAATTAATAAATGTAAAACACATAGACCCAAATCATATGTTCATACTGTAAACTGTTGAAAACTTTTTCTTCGTCGAAGCAAGAGACCAGGAGACGTTGGGGATCACGTTCAAACAAAGTTATTCTTTATTGAGGACTTCGCTGTACGCGGCTGCAGTTCTTCCCAAATCATTCTAACTAACATACTTTACATGGTTTCTTTATAGGCCTTTCAGTGGGCTGTCCTTAAAGGTGCTAAACATACACACAGCCTTAGAGGTAACCACTAAATCTAATCATCTAAAGACAATAGAGGCAATTGCCCCCGACTGACTTCCCCAAATGTTATAAACACAAATGGTCCCGAGAACTAAGACTATGTAACAGTCACACACAGTTCAGCTCTTAGTTGGAAGATCAAAGATGGTATAAACAACAAATGGTCACGAGACCTTAGACTAGGTAACATTCACACACAGTCCAACTCTTAGTTGGAAGATAAAAGACTAACAATGTTTAGACAGCTGATGCCATCATGTTCACCTTGAATGCCCAATACAGTGTAATTCACCTTAGTTTTTCATGTGATGTTATGTAAGGAAGTAAGATCAGCAGATCTTAAACATATTCTTAAATTTGGATTCTTCAGTCCCCCGTTTGAGAGTTCTTAAAAACTCTCACAAAATACAAATTTAAACACATAAAGTTAATTCTTGTAACTGGTGTAAGTTACAGGCACATATAACTTGCTCTGTGTTGTTCATCTGTAATTGCATGTTGACACAGAAACAAACATTGTTAGTCTTTTATAAACCCTTCATCAGTAAAGGTATGAGCACAATTATTCTAATCTAATCCTGTTTACTTTCATAATATTACGCTTTATTTTATTAAGCGCCTTTAAAAGCAGCTTTTCATTTTGATATAAACATTTAGACTAAATATTCCACTCTCATTAATAGACCCAGACAGCAGGTGACTCCGAGCCGGATCCGTATCTAAACCGGCAAATCCACGTTATGCTGCGTTCACACCAATCGCGAATAGAGCTTCTGGCGCGAGTGATTTCAATGTTAAGTCAATGCAAAGACCCGTTTACGCGCGTCTGGAGGTCCTGCGGCGCGAATGAGGCGGTTAGCGCGGCGCGGTGGACGCGAATTCGCCTCATTAGCCGTTCCAGTTCGCACGAATTGAGTGTCTGGTGCGATACACACAAATGATTTTATTTGGTGCTTTTTGTGCATTCATGTGTTTGACGTGAATTCGCGTCTGCCGCCCGAGTTGAAAAATCTGAACTTTGCCGTCTGTTCGCGCCGGGTTAACCAATCAGGAGCCTGCTTGCTGCTGTCACGTGGTGAAGTGATGGGATAAACTCCCGCTTGGAGTCATTCATTTAAAATGGAGGAAAAACTTTTTAGCATTTTAACTTTTTAGGATTTTAGCAGTGAGCAGTCACCCAGAGCTCTACGATAGTAGTTCCTATTTTTACCGAGACAGGAATAAAAAGGACCTCGCTTGTGAAGAGGGTAAGTGAGGAGATAGGGCAATCTGATGAGTTGTAAATATGTTAAACATTTCACTTTTGAGTCACGTTATTGACCTGCTAACCAGCTAGCAAGCTGCCTTGCCGCTATTTTCCCGCTAATATACAGCTACTTTTCGAACAAGATAATGTGTTTATTCAGAGGAAGTCTGCAGAAAAAAATGGAAAAGCCTCAGGGACACGTACCTGAAGGAGAAGAGGAAGGAGACAGAGAAGAGTCAAGTCAAGTCAAGTCAAGTTTATTTATATAACGCTTTTCACAACACAGGCTGTATCAAAGCAGCTTCACAGCAATAAATTAGAACAATACATCAATGTTTGTTTCTAGTGGAACGTCTACGTTTGGTAATGCTGATCAATAGTATCGTTGATTGATTAATTAAATTAAATATCCCCAACTGAGCAAGCCAAAGGCAACAGTGGCAAGGAACCGAAAAACTCCATCAGGTGACCTAATGGAGAAAAAAAAACCTTGGGAGAACCCGGGCTCAGTCGGGGGCCAGTTCTCCTCTGGCGTTTATATGCTAGAGGTCGGATTTAACTGTAAGATTAAAAGTATTATATGAATGCCTGGCTGAAGAGATGCGTCTTTAATCTAGTTTTAAACTGGGAGAGCGAGTCTGAGCAACGAACAGTATCCGGAAGACTATTCCAGAGTTTTGGTGCTAAATGTGAAAATGCTCTCCCTCCTTTGGTGGATCTGGATATCCTAGGTATGACCAAAAGCCTCGAATTTAGTGACCTTAAAGAGCGCGATGGATTATAGGGCGATAGAAGATCCGTTAAATAGACTGGAGCTAAGCCGTTTAGGGCTTTATAAGTCAGTAGCAATACCTTGTAATTAATACAGGACTTTATAGGTAACCAGTGTAGTGATGATAAAATCGGTGTTATATGATCATATTTTCTTGATCTAGTTAGAACTCTAGCAGCGGCATTTTGGACTAACTGTAGCTTGTTTATTGAGGATGCAGGACAACCGGCTAATAACGCATTACAGTAATCTATTCTCGAAGTCATGAATGCATGAACTAACTTTTCTGCATCAGAAACTGATAGCATGTCACGTAGCTTAGCAATGTTTCTAAGGTGGAAAAAGGCTGTTCTTGTTACATATGAAATATGATTTTCAAAAGACAGGTTGCAGTCTAATATAACACCCAGGTCTTTTACTGTAGAGGATGAAGTAACAGGACATCCTACTATGTTAAAGTTGTATTGTGAGAGGTTTTGTGGGTGGTTTTTTGAACCGATAAGTAGTACCTCTGTCTTGTCTGGATTTAATAAAAGAAAATTACGCGTCATCCAATCTTTTATATCTTTAACACACTCTGTCAATTTGGATAATTTAGCGTTTTCATCCGGCCGTGATGAAATATAGATTTGAGTGTCATCAGCATAACAATGGAAACTAATTCCATGTTTCCTTATAATATTTCCAAGTGGCAGCATATATATTGAGAATAATAGAGGGCCTAACACAGATCCCTGCGGCACTCCATAGTTTACTGGAGTTATGATAGATTTTTCTCCATTTAAATAAACAAAATGGTAGCGGTCAGATAAATACGATCTAAACCAGCTTAATGCTTGTCCTTGAACACCAGTATAATTTTGTAATTGATCTAAGAGTATTGTATGATCTATAGTATCGAACGCAGCACTAAGATCAAGTAAAACTAATATTGAGATACAGCCTTGGTCAGAAGCTAAAAGTAAATCATTTGTGATTTTAACGAGCGCAGTTTCAGTGCTATGATGCGGCCTGAACCCAGACTGAAACTTTTCATAGACGTCATTTTCCTGTAAGAAAGAGCCCAGTTGAGCGGACACAACTTTTTCTAGTATTTTAGACATAAAAGGTAGATTTGAAATGGGTCTATAATTTACTAGATTATTCGGATCTAATTGTGGTTTCTTAATGAGAGGTTTTATAACTGCCAGTTTAAATGTTTTTGGAACATAACCTAAAGATAAAGACGAGTTAATAATATTGAGGAGAGGCTCTTCCACTACAGGTAACACTTCTTTCAATAGTTTAGTTGGTATAGGATCTAGTAAACATGTTGTTGTTTTAGATGAAGTAAAAAGTTTATTTAACTCTTTTTGCTCTATAGTTGTAAAGCACTGTAATTGTTCTTGCGGGGGGATAATTGAGGCTGAATTATAAGGCGCGATTGAGGATTGAACGTTTACAATTGTGGTTCTGATGTTTTCTATTTTCTCAGTGAAGAACTTCATGAAATCATTACTACTAAACTGTAATGGAATATTTTGTTCAGGAGTCATCTGTTTATTTGTTAGTCTCGCCACGGTGTTAAATAAGAACTTAGGATTGTTATGGTTGTTTTCTATTAGTTTGCGGAGATGCTCAGCCCTGGCCGCTTTTAGGGCCTTTTTATAACGTGACATACTGTCTTTCCATGCGATTCTAAAGACCTCTAAGTTAGTTTGTTTCCATTTACGCTCTAAATTACGGGTTTCTCTCTTTAGAACACGCGTAGTATTGTTGTACCATGGTGCTTTACTTTTCTCTCTGACCTTTTTTAATCTAATGGGCGCAACAATATCCAATGATCCAGAGAGAATGGTGCTCATAGTGCTAGTTAATTCCTCAAGTTCATCTGTTTGTTTGGGTTCACTGAGCAGCTGAGACAGATCCAATAAGCTATTTGAAAAATGATCTATGGTGGATGGAAGGATTGTTCTGCCTAATCGATAACGCGGCGCAGCATGATATATTACAGGAGTACGTAATATGCAAGTTACCATGTAATGGTCAGTGACATCGTCACTTTGTGGAATGATATCTATATCGGTTGGATCGGTTCCATGTGATATAATTAAATCGAGTGTATGATTAAATCGATGAGTTGGTCCGGTAACGTTTTGCTTGACCCCAAAGGAGTTTAATAAATCTGTAAACGCAGCCCCTAACGCATCATTTTGATTATCTACATGGATATTAAAGTCTCCAACAATTAATGCTTTATCGAAGTTAACTAATAGGTCTGAGAGAAGATCTGCAAACTCTTTTAGGAAATCAGCGTAAGGCCCAGGCGGTCTATATACGGTAGCCAAGGCTAGAGATAATAGGGATGTTTTTCGAACATCTAAGAGCGTAACATTTAGTACAAGTACTTCAAATGAAATAAACTTATAACCCGTTTTCTGAGTAACATTGAGAAAATCTCTATAGATTGTTGCAACACCGCCGCCACGACCATTCAGACGGGGCTCGTGCTTATAGGAGTATCCTGATGGAGTAGACTCATTTAGACCGAAATAATCATTTGGTTTAAGCCAGGTTTCAGTAAGGCAAAGTACATCGAAGCTATTATCTGTGACTATTTCATTTACAATAACTGCCTTAGGTGTGAGTGATCTAATGTTTAGAAGACCTAGCTTTAGAAATTGTTTTTGATTACCAATAGCAACATTTTCTGGTTTAATAACAATTAGATTTTTTCTAGATCCTGCTGTAGATTTATTATTTGATCTCACTAAACGAGGAATAGACACAGTTTCTATGCAATGTTCTACACTATTTATATCAGTTAAATTGGTGCAGCAGAGACTATGATTTGAACTTTTGGTTACTAGTCAAAAGGTATTTAACATTTTGGAGATGTTATCTGACAGAAGATCCGATCCGAATCTGCTTGGGTGTAAGCCATCAGCACGGTAAAGCCTAGGACGCTCCCAAAACAGATTCCAATTATTTACAAAGAGCAGTTTCTGCTCATTGCACCATGACATTAACCATTCATTTAGCGCGAATAATCTACTAAACTTTTCATGACCTAGTCGGTACGTGGGAAGCGGTCCTGACACAATAATCGTTATATCAGGCGATGTGCCGTATCGATCAGATTCCTGAAGTCTTTCTTCAGAACCTCCGTCTGGCGCAGTCTGATGTCTGCCCCTCCCGCGTGCAGGACCACAGTTCCGACGCGCTCGTTCAGAATCTCGGGAACGTGAGCAGCGATTTCAGAAACGCGAGCACCAGGAAAGCAGTGATTATGCACCTTACTTTTATTTAACGTAGCGTGTACGTGTCGAACGATGGAATCGCCGATGATCACAGCATCGCGTTCTGTTTCGCGAAGAGGGGAGAAACGGTTTTGTGTGGATATCTCGAAAACCGGGAGGGTCGGAGAGAGTTTTCTTGGTCTAGACCTGGCTCGCGTCTTTCGCTGCGGAAAAATCCAGGCTTCGTGATGGCATGTTGGAGCCGGGGTGAACGAGACCATGGCAGATCGCGACCTCGACGTTCGGGACCGATGTTGAGGAACGCACGGAGTAGACGAGGTCGGAGTCATCGGGTTAGTAACGTTAGTCTCTGATTTGTGTGCCTCGGCGCGCGATGTTTCAAGAGCTAACCGCCGGTCTATCAGCTCGGCTTTTCTCACTAAAAGGTCGTGGATCTGTTTCTCAACAGCTTCCAGCTCAGACTGCACCGCGTGCAGCTCAAATGTGTCCTCACCTGCACCAAAAGGTAAACTACTTACATTTGATATATTCGCCATTTTAACAGATGGACAGTAAGTTAAGTTAGCAACGACGCTACCAGTGATGCTATCAATATTAATACTAATTTATGGCTTAAGTCTTGGATATAATCCGTCTTTTTACGGGTACGGGTGTAGAGTAGACGCACGATAGGCGAGAGAAAAAAAAAATGTTTGTTTGTAAATGAGTGCGGAGAAGACGCGTTCAGCCGTGATCCACGGACGTAACCTATAAGAGTATCCAGCGTTGGATCACTAGGCTTGAGACGCGTCTGCTCAACAATCCGCGTTGTAACTATGAGGTGAGAAAAATAGAAAATGTTCGTTGTAAGTGAGTTTAAAGAGAAATCAAGAATTATAAATCAATCGATGGAGCTCCAAAGACAACAACGCGCTCAGATGCGACGCATGCGCATTCGACTGACCAAGAGGAGTTGGTCAGCAGCAGGGTCAGGGAAGAGGTGGAAATACTCACAGATCCTGGGATTCCTCGACCCCTTCGTCACCCCACGGGAGACGAGTGGTAACATGTAGGAGGTCGAGGCCTGGATCGGAGAGGACATCCACCTCGAGGACCAGGGAGAGCCTGAAGAAATATCAGGGGAGACGGTGACAGGTGTCTTTCCAATGAAGCCACATTACAAGGCATATATGCTGTCATGTTTACAGATGAAGAAATGTAATCTCTCTATGACTATTGTTACCAACGTGTTGTATTAACATTTAACAACTCTGTCTTGACAGAGGCAAATTATCAGAGAGAGGATCATCCAAGATGATTTTGTTGTTTAAATTCAATAGTACTTAAATTCTCAGAGTACTGACTCGCTACACCTTTACTCCCTCATCAACACTCTTTATATGCCCTGTTCACCTTTCACTCCATGTCTGTTCTCATTGCAGTATGCACTGCTTTATGTCAGACTCCTAACCACTCTATTCACCTGAGATCATCTCGTCCTGTATCCAGTCTTCTGTCTGTCATCCTGATCCAGATCTTCGTGTTCACTCATCACCTGCTCAGAGAATCCACTTCAGTCATCGCCAGCTAAGTCACCATCATCATTCCACAAGTCAGGATCGTCTGGCTCCCGCTGTTTCACCACCACTCTGCTTTAATAAACACTGTGTGCACCTTAACACCTGTCTGTCTCCTTCTGTGTTGTGACAGTAGTGGGGTCTGTTTTTTTTTAATCCATTTTATTTTGACAAACATGACACAATATAACATTGCGACTACATGAAAAGAGATTTGACTGTTTTAAAACATGGATTTGTGAGTATTGCAGCACTGAGGGTGTCAGAATAAACACGAAACACACGTGATCATTGTCTCGACCCTCAACGCCCAACAAAACCAAAACGAGACAAACAGTCCAGGAGGGTGGTGGAGTGGAGGCGGTCTTGGGGGAGGCATGGCGGGCCAGGCCCGTGCAGGGGAACAGTGGAGCGTGGGCGGCGCTAGGGAGCCGCCTGCCTTTAACCATAACCTGCTTTGTATACCTGGATGAATCCAAACTGTCGCATATTAAAAAAGTAAATTATGAAGCTATGTTTTTTTTATTCATCGCAAAAATTCAGTTTTTAGTATGGTAGCCCATCATTGTCCAATCTAACACTAAGGCTATGTTTACATGGAAACGATCTGAAGAGAAAACGCAAAAGTGGCGTTGCGTTATCACTTTTTATTTTGCGTTTAGACAAGCGTTATGGGGGGGAAATCTGCTTGCATATGGTGACGCAAAAGTGTGTGAAATTCAATGTAGTATGCACTCCAGGCGGCTAGGTGGCAATGTGAAGCACTGTCACACAACAACACCAAGTCCGCGTGCCTGCGTACAACCTTCCTTCTACTTCTCTCCCTAGTAGCGCAAAATCAAAACACAACATGGCGAAGTGAACAGCAAAAGCTGACAATTTTGTCTGGACAGACGAGGAGGTGGAGTTATTGCTCCAAACAACCCTAAATTACAAAGGCACAACAGGGCGTGGACTGGGAGTCCTGCCAGGCAAAATATACAAACATATGGACTGAATTTCTTCAGCAGTATCCTGTACCTGAAGGGACTTCATATCCACACGAGAAAGACGCTATCTGTAAAAGTCAGATATCATCAAAGCTGAAAGCCATCTGGATCAAGTATAGGCAGGCTGTGGATACCCAACGGCGGAGTGGCCATGGGCAGGTAATCACTCTATATTTTGATTTATATAACGAAATATGGGGTGGGTCGCCAGCCACCACAACAATAGAGGCTGGTGTTGAAACATCAGAGGTGAACGACACCGTGGACACTAGTAGTGAGTCAAACGCGAGCATCTTATCGCCTGATCTGCCGAACACAGAAGAATCAATTGTCAGCCCCCATATCTCAGTCCAGAAGCGGAGAAATCTACTTCAGGTATGTTTTTGTTCATAGCCTACATACACCATGCCCAGTGGTGTAGTCTACGTGATACGCAGCTATATGCATGTTACCCACTAAGCTCTAGGATTTCACTTAAAAATGTCCAATAACATGTAACAACATACTTTCCATTATAATTTTGTCATCTATGTTTTTTTTTTTTTGTCATTGCATAAGCTAAATAAAAAGATATTTCCTCCGTAAATAAAGATTAAAATCCGTAAAAATAAATAAACATAAAAGTGTGTCAGAATGCAGGAAATTAAGTCTTTGATGCAGAAAATTTTCCTGGGGGAGGACACCCAGACCTATGATATAAGAAAATTCGGGTGGATCCAATGCAGACTGACCTCGACATAAAGAGGAAGATTGTAGATATCTTGGAGAAGGCTGAAAGGAGCAACAGCAATAGGCTGGACACAATTTCAGAGGCTCACATTAGAATAAGCCATAGTTTTGATGTCCTTGTGAGACACTTGACATCTCAGCCACAAGCAAACCGTGCCCCACCTGACCACTACAACACAGCACAGCTCATGGCCCCCGCACATCCATACACACCACCACCCATGGGCCCTGCACATTCATACACAGCTCAGCCCATGGCCCCCGCACATCCGTACACACCACCACCCATGGGCCCTGCACATTCATACACAGCTCAGCCCATGGCCCCCGCACATTCGTACACACCGCCACCCATGGGCCCTGCACATTCATACACAGCTCAGCCCATGGCCCCCGCACATTTGTACACAGTGCCACCAATGGGCCCTGCACCTCCATCCTCCTACAGACAATTACTGCTGGGGGAACACTCCGATGAGGAAGAAACTGAACTTGTGTCTTTTTAGGAAAACTTTGAGTTCATAGACAAAGTTATAAGTTTGTTTACATTTTGTTACACTGTTTTTTTGTGCAGTACCTGCCTACTGTTTAAGCACATAACTTTATTTCTCAACCACTGGGTAGAGACCCACTAGTGGGCTGCAAAGTGATATGGGCCACAAAGTTTTGTAAATGTCAGGATAACTGTACAAAAACAATTCCTGTTTACAGTATCATCAGAGGCGTTACTTCTGTTAACAATATTTACCAGGCTCTGTTGTGATGCAAGTATGGAGTAAAAAAAGAGACCCCATGCTTTAGTTAATATGGCACTTTATTATTCATTGCATTGTTGTTTTTTATTGTCTATTGCAATAAAAACAAAGTAAATAAGTTTGCAGCTTGAACAAGCAGATGTTGAAACACACCTGCGATTAAACACTGTTCATGTGGACTAATAACTGAAGGAATACAAGTGGCTTGTTAGTTGAATCAAAAAGTCATTTTAACAATGCTGTGCTGTATGTGAATACATAATAGGTATACTGATCTGTATAAAATACGGAGTCCTCATGGACCCATTGCTCACCTTACTGTAGAGAATGTATAGCCAGTGGTCAGCTACCTTGATCACTGTCCACACGTGCAGAGTCTAGTCCATATGCCATTAAGTGTCAAGGTATTTGGTGAGGGTTCTCCTCACTCTCTTTCCACTTTACAGTCTCCCTCATTACAGTCAGTCAAATAGCTGTTGGTCTGGGTGGGAGGCTGCAGATCCCTGTCACGCTCTATGGCTTCCTGCTCAACAAAGTTGTGGAGGACAAAGCAATCGTAAATAACACTTGGCAGGTCAAGGAGATTTATGTCCATGGGCCGCCTCAGGGCTGCAAACCTGGCCTTTAGCCGACCAAATGCACATTCGATCACCATACGGGCCTTACACAAACAAAGTCCAAAGTACTGTTCTGATGGGATAGAGCCTCCATTTGAGTACTCTTTCATAAGGTAAGGGAGAAGGGGGTAGGCAGGGTCCCCCAAGAGAAAGATAGGTATGGGCTCCTCTCCATCCACTATCTGCCTTTCGAGTGAAGGTATCTTCCCAGTCTTGAAGTAGGAGTTCACTTTGGATTTGGCGAAGACACGTGCATCGTGGAGACTTCCAGGCCATTTTATGACCACATCCATGAATCTGTAAGGCAAGCAAATAGCATCTTTTAATTCTAAGTGCTTTACAATTGTATACAATGACAATACAGTGAAACATACATGGGACATAGAAATAGCACTAGAGTGCTTAAACACCTTGATTAGGCCTACCTGTATTTGTAGTCGCACACAGCTTGGACATTCAGGGAAAACTTGCCCTTCCTGTTTATGTAGTCCATGGTGTTGACGGCTGGCTGTTTAATTTCAATGTGAGTCCTGTCTACCGCTCCCAAACATTGGGGCATTCAATGATCCTGCAGAAATCTGGAAACAAGCTCCTCTGCCTCGGGCACAGAAAATGGCAACTGTATGTATTTCGAACCGAGGTGGACAGTTATGGCTTTGCATGTTTGTCTGATGATGACCGACACAGTGGACCGTGATAAGCCGAAGGCGTTCGCGGTTTTTCTTAGCCGTCTCTCGCCGCTTAAATAATACAACGTGCAAGCTACCTTTTTTAAGACTCCAACAGGTGCTCTCATGTTCGTTATTTCACCCTTGATGTAAGGACGAAGTTCTTCACTTAAGGCGACAAGACAATCTTTGGACATACGGAAGTTTTCACGCCATGCATGGTCATACAACTACTCCTTCCACAAAGTTGTCCCACCATTTACTGGTTCTCCCAGGTCTCGTCCAAAGCCTTCTGGTTTGCCTCCGACGAATTGGTGCATCAACAGTTTGATGGAGGTAATTAATGCGCCTTCTCTGATCAGTAATACTATCTGAAAATATTTCGTACAACTGCTGAAAAGACTCTTGTATGTTTATCAGAGCTGCTAGGTGTCAGGTTTCGTATAGACGAAGCAGGCAAGATGGTAAGTTTAAATGCTTTAATTTGCAGAATGGATCGGTACAGCGTAACAGGTGAGTAAACAGTAAGTTGAATATCAGATGATAGCTTAACTGAATAATAACAAAGTCTCTCTTTCTCTTGCAGATGCAGATGATGAAGATTCTCTGAAGTTGGACTGAAGACAGGCTGAAGAAGATCGGGATCGACGGTAAGTATGCAGGTAGGAGAAGGAAGGGAGTCTGTGAGTCTTGTATTGACGAGACCAGACGAGGAGTGAAGGGAGAATGCTGAATATAAAGGTGAGCTGATGATGGGATCCAGGTGACGGTGATTACTAATTAGAGGAGAGTGAATGCAGGTGTGACCCAAGGAGGATTCTGGGGAATGTAGTGCAGAGACAGATGAAGAAGACAGCAGGGTTCTCAAGTCTCACGCATTGGCCGTGAGACACACGCAATTCAACCAGTTCACACGCTCACACGCCACACCATGTATTTCTCACGCTGAAAAGGCAATGCCAACCAAGTTGTCCTACAAGCTTTATAACGTTGTATACAAGGCGCACGCACACAAAGTGTGCACGCACACGCACTGTACGTTCGTTACTAGGTAACCAACAACATCGCGCGAACGCGCTGGTGTAATGCATTGGTCAAAAAAAGTCAGCGTTAGTTTTTTTTTCTGACAGACCAGCCCATGAAACACGTAGATCAGCGGCCCATTGGTTCTTTTCTTGATTGACACTGGGCTGGCCCAATCACAGCTTTAAACGAGTGAGCGAGTGTGCAGCAGTGTCACTGTGTATCTGTCAGAATAGTCAGCGAGATGGAGAAGAAACGCAAGGAATGTGCAGAGAAATAGCGTGAACAAATAGAAACAGGCCCTTAAAGCAGACACTGTAAACTGTTAAAATATACAGTATGTTTTTTGACCTTCATCAACTCCTGTGATGATGATAGTGAGGAGGAGGAGAGAGATGAGAGAGTGTAGAGCCTACGGTAAGCAGAACTACTTTCAAAACACTTAGGCTATGTCATGAGTGTAGGAACCCATAACCCAGATTATTTCCACATCTGCATAGTTGACGATTACCGCAATTCACTAGAAATCTAATGAGACGCGTTTGTAAACCATGTTTTCCGCCAAAATAAAAGCTTGACGCAGTTTGCGTCAAAATAAAAGATCATGTGCTTATCTCTTTCAAGTATAGAAATTGGTACAAATCCTTTATTTCCTTTATTTTTTAGTGCATTTGTTTTTACAAAATATGGCCATTACTGTCATTGGATTAATATTATAACATTATTATGTAGTAGGTGTAATGTAAATAGACACTGTAACTAAAAGAGGTTTGAATTTATCTTTGTTTAATTTGCACACTGAATATGGGTTGGAGCTTGTAATTTTGAACTCTCAAAGTGCACCAGATTGATGGATTTAACATTAAAATGCACAAAATTTTCTTACCTCTCTCCCTAGAAGGACCGAGGTCCACCCACCACAGTTTTACCAAAAATCCTGTAAGAAACACTGGTATTGCTATGTAGCTTAGCTTGTTTTAGGATTCACCACTGTGGAGTATAGTTCAACTGTATTAATAAATGTCAAATTTTTACTTATTTCATCTGTTAACTCTCACTCGTTCCTACTCACTCATTACGTGGCATTAGTGGTTTTAAGGAATAGGAGTTGGTATGCATATATTTAAGGGCGTGCAAAGATGGGTGGTGTTTATGATCATATAGTGGGCCAGTCTGGGCCAAAATGCCAGGGCCGATTTTTTGTCCCAGTCCAGCCCTGCTCTTGTGTACACACACACACAAACACAAACACACACCTTAATACTCTAATATGTAATTTATTCACAATGTCCCACCACACAATAAATCATTATACCATTTCGACTAGACACATTCAAAATGCAAAAAGATTTGTTTTTCCAAACTGTTTGGAGCAATTTGTTATATTTTTGTATATTTTGAAATATAACATTAAATAGTATATTTGATGTGATGAATTGCTCTGTCATTTATCAGATTTACCAATTGTTATAATTTCAATTTGTGCTGGTTAATTATGAACAATGGGTAAAATGGGGGGGGCGGGGACAGGTGGGGGCGGGGCTACATTATGGCTCCTCCCCTAACCGCATGTGATCTCACTCCAAGCTTTTGATCAAACTTGAGAACCCTGAGACAGACGGTGGATGTGACACTAGGGCAACTTGAAGGTCCGACGTATGGAAATAATCCGACATGTTTGTTGTTATTTTCCTGTACTAGCGCATGCCTGTGACGTAAACGCGTACACGACGAGAGCCACTGTGAGCAGATCGGTGCCTTCACTGTCTAGCAGACTTTTGCGTTTTTACCCTTTAGACGGGAATGCGACGGTGGAGCTTTTTTAAGATTTCCACTCTGGAGGGTGGTTTCACTTTTTTGCGTTTTTAAGCCACAAAAACGCTGTCGCCGTCTAAACGTTTATTCAAGGGAGTTGCTTGTCATATGTTGATTCAAATATTTATCCAATGTCTTATCGGCATATTATTAATGTTACAAAGAGCGCACAGGAGTGCTAGAGCAGCACACACACTTTTGTAATCAGACACCTCTTGTTAGCAGCAGTAACAGAAGCCCGGTCTGTTTAAAAGACTGATATTATACAGAGATCATACAATCCTTATTAATAGTCATATTAAAACACATTTAGGCATATTAGGAAATATGAAGTGATGAATTGATAAATTTTATATCAGTAAGTCTTATGTGATATGCCAAAAAATATGTTAATGCATTTGAAGTATACTTAGCATAAAATATATGTTTTTTTTTTTACTAATGTATTGTCTTTATTATTTTACTTATTTCTGGGTCCCCCTCATTAGCATAAAGAGCAATAAATGAAGACATAAATACATACATAAATAAATGAAAAAATAAATAAATGTGGAAAAATATATAATTATACATAAATAGGGAAATAAAAGTATAAATAGTCTTTTTTTTTTTTTTTTTTTTTTACATTTCTTTGCATATTTATTTATGTATCTAATAATTTTTAATTTCTGCAGGTTTGGCCCTCCATATGGTATTACCACAGTTCATGTAGAAAAACATGGTTTTATCATGTCAGGATACTTTCTAGATCAGGACAACCAGCATGAACCACTGAACAAAGAAACTCCAACAATTCTGGACATTTACAGTAATGATGTGATTCATCTGGACTTATTGTAGGAGGAAGTTTTTTAAGTAAACCTATTATTGTAACTTTTGAATGAATGAGGCATTTATGTAAGCTCCAATATGGAGCCATAAGGATCTTAACTGGGTTCAGTATATGCAATCATATATTACTCCAGTGACCTTGCATTGACTCCCAGTCAGGTTCCGAGTTGATTTTCATATAAAGCATTGCACGGCCTGGTACCACATTATTTAACAGTACAGTTACATCCCTATACTCATAATCGCAGGGCTTTCTCTTCCTATGCTCCTGTCTCTTGAACTTAGGGAAGTCCAGACTAGAGGTCTACACGGAGCACTTATTCCGCCAAACCGCGCATTACACTTTCTCCAATTTTTATATTAATATGAATGAACCGTCTTGTTTAATCTTAAAGTTTTGGTGGTCAGACTCGGCGCAGAGAGCAAAGAGATGATAGCAAATAAATAATGCTAACGTCAGCAGCCATGGCACTGAACGAGCAATCATTATTATAGTTCAAAACAAGTTATTATGCGAGTTAACGAGTCGAAATGCAAATCTGCAAAGTCACATTTGTCATCCGTCACCGTGACATCAAGTGAACTTTTGAAGCTGAAATAATGAGTGGATTAAGCTTGGAATAACGAGAGGAATAACATGGATAACGTTAGAACTTTCTTGTCGGAGGATTGTGCATCACAGTCAGTCAGTTAGCCTACAAGGAAGGGAGACGTCGACTAACGTCACTAAAATTAGGTAAAAAAGTTTTATTTTTCACAACTGGTTTATTGACTTGTTAATAGCAATTTAGTGTGGAATATCTGACAATTAGATCCAGTCGGGTCTGTGTCTTCCTGCCGGTCCAGGTTTCAAATAATAGACGGGTCCATGTCAGGTCCGGGTTGGTTCCGTGTAACACATTACATATTCTCTTCGGGTTCGGTACGAGTTTTTGGACCCGTTGTAACGGAGAGCAGGTCATGAAGTCTGCTGATTAAATTAATGCAGTCTAATATGCAACAACCTCTATCTTGCACCGACTGAAGCCATTCAAACATTCCAATCAACAAACAGACTTTGTTCCTCTGGAACTGTCTACAAGCAACAAATGGTCATTTGGCTCACATGATCGGAATCTTCCTCTGATTAGTCTGGGTCCTAATCAACTTCTTGAAAACCTGTACCTGTACAAACCTGTACAACACCTCTATTGTCTTAAGATTCGGCCACGCAGACCTAACGGCGCCTCGAATTCAGATAGATCATCACTGCCTAGCGGCAAGCACAGATCCCCCACTACTAAGTCAATAAGAAGCCTTTTGTTTATTACCCGGCAAGCATTCGTTGACCAATAAGAGCAATCTCAGAGAACCCTCCCGGGGATTTGCTCTGGACATTTATTTACATTTAACCCTGATTTACACTTCAGAAAACAACAAGACTTTGTTGACCAGATGTGCTGACTGCTAATCTCATTAAAACACCCCGTGAACTCTTCAACTTGCATGAACTCTCCATACGGAGCACATACACACACACACAGAGACTCATCGTATTCAAACCAATGTATTTGTAAATGTTTAAAATGTATTTTCTTGAAGTGTGCATGCTCCCTTGTCCCAAATATTATGCTTATATAGCTTTATTCGTTTGTAATCAATTTGATGTGATTTTAATCGCAAGAAATCATAACTCCGTGTGTAATTCGACCAGAAAAGTGTCATTCTTGGTACCGTTTGGTTCCAAAAATTCCAATCGTTACGAATCTGTGACACAACATAGCAGAAAATGTGTTATTTGACTAAATATCCGTAGTATTGATGATAAGAACGGAGTTATTATTCCACTAGCTAGTAATAAAGGGCGTATACACCTCGCGACGTCAGAAGGTTGGGACAATACGTTGTTAAAGACGATTGGCCGGCATACATCAGAGGGCGTGAAGCTTGGCTCCTTCAAAATCTCGCGCATCTCTCACAAACCCTGCACTCAGTCAGCGAGAGAAAGACGCCACGCCTTCCTTCCTTCCTTCCTTGGAAGCTTTGCTTCGCTTTTATTTTCGTTTTATGTTCAAGTTTTACTTTCTTAAAACTACTTTACTTCAGTTGATAGTCTTCTTCAACCAACCCACGGAATCAACTTAAAGCTAAAGATCAACTTTGCTGCGTTTCCGCTCGTCTCAAGTCGCCATAGCAACCAGACGCACCCACGTGACTTTTGCTCAACACATACCCCTTTTCCACCAACAAGAACCGGGTGCTGGTTCAGAGCCAGAGCCAAAGCTGGTTCAGAGTTGGTTCGACTGACGAGCTTACTAAGAACCGGTTTGCCTTTCCACCGGCTAGAGAGCCACAACAGAGCCAGATCTTACGTCACTGTATACGTCTCATGTTGCCCAGCAACCGCTAGTGCGGTAGCGCCAAACACAAACACGCCAGGCTTGTTCGAGATGCATCGGCTTCTCGCAGATCGATCGCCGCATGACATCAAAGCACTGCGATAGCGATCTAAAAGCACAAGGAGTCGTATGCTCTCCAAACACTCCCGCAGCTCCGATCGGTCCTCGCCGCTCCGATGCATCTCGAACAAGCCATCAACAATAACGGACGTTGCAATACTATGGATGCTCATGGGTTTGCAAAAATACATCGGAATCCAACGCGTTCGTGCAGCTCGCCGTAACTTACATAGACGGATATTATAATCGAGCTGCTATTAGCTCGACTAGCTGCTATTTAAAAATGGCGGTCACAAGTTTCTATTCGTCTTGTTGGTCACGGTAACCCCGCCCCCAGCCCCTGACGCAAGCGGTTCTTTCTTGGCTCCGTTCTAGACCCTGCAATGATTTGGTGCTACTTAAGAACCAGTTTTACTGGTTCGGAGCTGGTGCTTTGGCGGTGGAAAAACAAAGAACCGATTTGAAACTAGGCTCTGGCTCCGAACCAGCACCAGCTCTGCCTTGGTGGAAAAGGGGTAACAGAGACACCCACAAAGGAGGGCCAGCTTCAACACGTAAAGTAGAATTCAAATTTGCAATCTGAAAGAAATACTGTTAACGTTGTCTAAGAATTACTAGAGCCGTTGGGACTTCGTTAGTTGATGACTACACTGTTTCCTGCCTTTCTTTAACTTTGCTCTAAGTACACACACTCTCTCCCACACACACACACGATCTTACACACACACATAGGCTGGGTTCCGAAGCCAAACACACGTGCTAGAGGCGCGCTTGTACACATACACTCTCACCTCATCTTACAAATCTCACACACTCCTTGATTCATTCATTCTCACTATTATTTTGCTCTCGCTGATTCTCTCTCTCTCTCTCCCAATTCTCTCTCTTTTCCTTCTCTCTCCTCCTTTTATTTTTATCTTGTAGTATTTCGTGTTACGATCGTTATATTGTTGTTTTGTTATACATATTTACCCCTGCGTGATTTAAAGTAGTATATGTAACCGTTAGCTTGTTTGAATAAACTTTGTTAAATCATTTGAACTGAGCTTGCCTGTTTGTTTCAATTCTGAGTCAATGGAAATGTAGATTCTTACCTCATAAACTCTACCATTATTTTACTATTAAAAGAAATCTAGAGTTGTCTAAAACACGGAGATAATTATCTTCTTGGTGGCCACAAGAAGAGTGTTGTCTATTGGTGTTAAGGACGCTAGATTTTTGTTCAGACCTTATACATTCTGTTCGCTGGACGTACAGTTTGTATAATAAATGAACTTTATTTAAACTTCTACCTCAATTCCCCAAAATTGAACTTAATCTACCCGTTTATAACAGTGGTTATTACGAGAAATCGTGTAACCACTGATATAAGCCGAGGTTTAGACCTATTCTCTATTTTTGAATAATTTAATTTATGTAAGAAACATATGCATATTCCCATTGATGAATATGACCACTGCTTTGAGCTAATTAATTCCCTAACATAAAGTCAGTGTTGTTACACCGTGTAGACCTCTAGTCCAGACCTTTGACATTTTTAAAGTTCTTCCTTAAGACATATTTGAGAAAGTTATTCAATAAAAGTTTGAGGCTGAAAATGAGTTATTCAATAAATAAATTGCCATGTAAAATTGCTAAATGTCAGATTGTTAATAAATGTAAAACATATAGTGCGATCATTTCACGTTTGATAGTAATAACAAAAATGATTTATGTGACACGACAATAAGAACTGAATGACTTCATGATTTCCATCAACACAAATATAGTTTGAGAAAAGCACTGACACACACCGTCACTCATCATGACTCACAAACACACACTGATCTTACTGTCTATATGAGGATTCATTACACACATTTATTCTGACATGTTATTTCACTGACAGAAGTTCAGCTGAAGTATTAATGTAATGAAGAGAAAATCAGAGACTCTATAACATCTCACTGTTACTGATTTATCATGCAGCTCAAAGCATTATGGGTAGAATCTCTCATCAGTCTATTCTGATTCATCAACAGTTTCACTGATGATGTATTACAAAGAGATAACAATCCAGGATCAAGCCTAAACCCAGGATAGAGCGGATGTGTGAATGTGGTCTGGACTGTGTGTATGAGGCTCAGTGTGTCAGAGACGCTGTAGAAAGACAGAGTTCCTGCACTGTGATCCACATACACTCCTATTCTCCTGCTGATGGGCTTTACATGGAGATCAGTCTTTATGTTATTGTGTATGAATGAGTAACTGGAGGAAGAGCAGATCAAACTCCAGGACTGATTATTAGATCCAAATCCACACTCATGACCCGATCCCTTCCTGCTGACGCTCTTATATGATACTGATATAAACACATATTCTCCACTCCACTTAATCTCCCAGTAACAGCGTCCACACACACTCTCTCTACACAACACCTGATATACATCATCAAATCTGTCTGGATGATCAGGATACGGCTGGACTGTGCCAGTGTTAGTGATCACTCTGTTCCCCTCAGACAAACTGAGGGCTTTATTCACTGTGTTCAGATCCAGAGTGAACTGATGGGAATCTGATGGAGAGAAAACACATCAGAATCAGGAATTATGATTATTTTATTTAGATATCCTGTTTTTGAAGAATATATTGAATCCTTATTTTAATTCTGTCCTGTTTTACATCCATGTCCATGTTTATAAAAGCCAGTAAAGACATTAAGTTAATAAACATTTATATTTTAACTGACAAAGGCAAATAGCTGAAACGTTTGTACTTTTTATTTTATCTCCTGCTTGAACCTAATAAATGTATTTTTATAGTGCAGACCATTTTGCATTTTCATATTTTAAATAATTGAAATTCAAGATGAAAAGCACATTCCACATTTATATTAAAATAGAAAATGTTTCTTTAAAATCATAGGGATATTTCACAATAATTCTGTTTTTACTGTATTTTGGATCAAATAAATCCAGCCTTTTAAAAACATTAAAAACCTTTGTTACGGAGTAATGGATGTTGTATATGTGTATGTGTGGTTATGCTGTTATATGTGTTTCAGATTTCATTGGATCCACAGGCTGTCATTCTTCACCAGGGAAGATGACGACCCGGTTCACGTTGCCAGTCTCCTCACGTCACCCTGTTTAAACACCCGCATCTCCTCCGTGTCGCCAGATTTTTGCTCGATTGCTGCTGCTTGTCGCCAAATCACCGACAGTAAAAGCACACAGAACCCATTATAATCAGTGACTCTGTCTACACTGGATGTGCTACGTTCTATTTCTGACGCACTCTATTGCGCTACGGACAGATGCATTTGGAATGTTCATGTTGTGTAGAATGTTGTTAGAACACCCCTTTTGAAAACATTGCTCCCCCCGATGTTCTCCATTGAGAAACGCACATGATCAACTCTAAATCTCTTCTGTCATGTTTTCTTTCGCCTTCTACAGGAAGAACATGAACACACTCAATGAGTTTCTCTGCTTGTTTTCTTATGCCTGGCTCACACTACAGGACTTTTAAGCCGATTTATGCCCGAATTTCTCCTCCTGCAAATCGGAGAAAAAATCTTGTTGAGGACCTCGATCGGTTACAATGTTCGGCGCAGATTATCTGGTAATGTGAGGCGTTCACAGGTCGAATCTTGCACCTCACGATCTGCTCTCACACAAATCGGGTTCGCCTCGATCATATCAAACATGTTTGAGATTTAGGATTTTAAATCCAGATGAGCAAGACTGTGATTACATCAGTACTGTCACAATAGTCAATAAGGAACAAGTAGGGCTGTGGTGAGGGAATTTCCCTTAAGGTAGTTTTGAGTGACTTAACAGCGCGATATGCAGAATTATCGCCATTTATTTATTTATTTATTGTTTTAAAGGAAGTGTTACGCTGTGGTCAGCAGGCACTAAAACGAGTACATGTTCAGTAATGAACTTGAAACTAAACAAAACGAAGTGAAACAGAAGATAATATTAAAATAAGGGTCCACATAATAAAAGAATGTTGGGCCATTGTTATATAACAGTTAGTTCCGATCCTCGAATCTCACTTTAAGAGAGGCCTTCTGCTGATATTTCATCAGTATCGACATTGCTTGTCTCTGGGCATTCTAGACAGGTTGTCACTCAGTCCAGTTACATTGTTACACCACTAGGTGTTGGCAAGGGACTGTCTTTGAGTCATTCCACGAAAATGTAAAAAAAAAAAAAAAAAAACACTGATTCATTCAAAGATAGATGTAATGAAACAGGGTGTTAATTATTTAAATATTTAATTTGAACTTTGAGTTCCACATTACAAGGCTCAGCTGAGCAGCAATGCGGCGCATGGGCAACACTGAAGCTGATGAGTCACTTCATAGAGATCAAAGGCATTGATTCATTAAATTGACCAGCGCTGACGCCATTCATTGGAAACATCCTTAAATGTTAAAAGGATGATTTTTGAAAGATTTTGCTTTCCTTGGACACGGCAACCTTTTTACAAATATGACGATATTTTCGGCTCTGCTTTTCAGCTTCTGATCTGCTGCGTGAGATCACGTGAGGCACTTCGTCTGGCACGAGAATCTTAATAACATTGTATAGTGTGTGAGATGCGCCGCATTGTTTAAATATTGTAGCGTGAGCACAATCTGAAAAGTGTGCTGCAACCATTTTAAAACTCCTGTAGTGTGAGACAGGCATTAATGACTTACATTGTAGGAAGTTGTTCCTGGTCCTGGGAACAATGCTGGTGAAAGTGACTGTGGAACAGAAATGAAGAGTGTGATTATCATGTCAATAGAAATTGATCCCTGCATCCGTTCCTAAGACATTTCTAATATGATCTTCTACATGATATGAGATGATGGAGGGTCATTTCTGAGAGCAGAATCTCCAGGACTTTACCTCTGTCAGAGATCTTCTTCAGCTCCTCTTTGCAGAAATCCTCCAGTTTGTCTCTCAGCCGAAGGACAGATTCTCTCACGGCATCAAAAAAGGAGAGAGAACTGAAGGGATTGTCATTTACGTCTGTAGATTCAGGAGGAGCTGAGAGAGACTGGAAACTCTACAGAAAACACAAATCAAAGCTCATCACCTCCACACTTCATCAATAACCTGCACTACTGTTAGATTTGTGCGGCTCTTGTTGATCTTTAGTAACTCTCCTCAATCCAGCACTTTCACAGCATCAGCCTCATTCTTCTCATATTCATGTTAGAGCTTTTGACTCTTAGACTATATGTGAACTTTTTTTGGGAAAACTCTTGGATGATCAAACAACTGGCAATAACATAAATGTAACAGATCAAGTGCATCAATGGAGTCACATGGCAGAGTTGAGTAGATTTGATCAGGAAAAGCAGTTCAAAGGCATTTTCACAGCATCAGATATAATATACAGCCAATATATATCCAGCTAATATACAGCCTCGCTTCCTGTTTGAGGACTTCACTGCCAAATTCATTGATCTGTTACCAGCAAAAAATTATGAAAATTATTATAAAAGGAGTATCTGATTTTGGTAAACATTACCCAAAAGTCAAAGAATGTCAAAAGAAAGTAAAGAGATAATGGGAAGTCTAGCTGGGTGAAACGGGCACCATCAAGATGGATTTCACATTGTTGTTTCCTAAGAGATTGAGATTGAGTCTGACTGATGATGATATAATAACCGAACACACAGATCAACACTTCAGTCAGCGGCTCATTCTGCTCTCATGAAATGTTTCTCTGTGAGTCTCTTGCTCAAGTCCACTATGACCCTGTTCTTCTAGATCTCTGTTACCTGCAGGAAATGGATGTGATCCTGTGTGTGTGAAAGCTGCTCCAGCTCAGCGTCTCTCCTCCTCAGATCATTGATCTCCTGCTCCAGTCGCTCCAGTCGTCCTTCAGCTCGACTCACTGCAGTCTTTTCCTGATCTCTGATCCGCTGTGTTACCTCAGAGCGGCTTCTCTCAATGGAGCAGATGAGCTCAGTGAAGATCCTCTCACTGTCCTCCACTGCTGTCTGTGCTGAGAGCTGTTACACACACATCACAATCACACAGTGAGCTTCAGTGAGTCCTGACTGAGACTTGACTGAAACTTCTCTTCTTCTCCACACTCACCTTATGAGACGCGACAGCCTTTCTCAGCTGCTGAATATCTTTCTCTCTCTGCTGGATCCTCTGCTGGAACAACTTCTGCGTCTCCTTCAGCTGGTGCTAAAGGACAAACCAATGACAGTAGAAACATCACAGAAATCATCAGGTAAACAGATATAAATCCAATATTGGTGAAGTGGTCAGCCATTCTCTGTGGAAGCGATTGGGGCCTCAGTCATTTCCTTCCGGTACTGGAATCAATCCCCAAACTTCAGGTTATCGTCTGACTCTCTAAACATTAGTCCCCGACTGCCCCCCTAAGGTTATTATAAAGTTATTATAGCTTCAATCATAAGTGCCAGCATTACTTCATCAGTGCCTAGTTTTATTTATGATAGTTCACCAGATGTAACGACTGAGACAATCAGACAATTGACCATTTGTTCACACTTGTTCCATTTAACAAATAAGCTTTAAAGCCCAGTCTTAGTAACGAAATATCCCCGCAAAAGAGACAAGAGAGCAGAAAAGGCCTCAATTGCCAGAGCGACCAACAGATAAGATGGTTTTATTGCTGTTAAAAATGTGGTCATGTGGTCAAGACTGAGGCTGTAGGAAAGACCTACAGCCCTTAATAAAACAGACTTTCTTGCATTACTTGTATACTGTTTCTTATACATAAACTTATAATAGACTTGTATACTGTCTCTTATAAACATTTACATTTATTTTATGCATGCTTTATGAGAGAACTACTAGTTAATGTAACCCCACCTATATCGTGTCTCCCCACCTATATCTAATTAATCCTAATAATTTAAAGGTGGGGTATGTGATTCTCTTTTTTGTGCATTATTTCAAAATCACTTGAAATCCTATTCCTAACCAGAGTATGTGAGCGGTGCGGAGTGGGAGCGGAGTTGCGTGATTTTGCCACGAGCGAGGAGGGGATTTTTTTAATGTTGGAGCGTTGTGATTTTCTCTCGCTCCGAAAATGCTCCACTATCGCTCAGGACCAAACCACTGTGAGGCAACGGAGGGGGACTCAAAATGTTTCTAATCATATTTTGCATTTGTTTGCATTTGTATTGTTTTACTAGTACTTTCACAAACATTTATATAAAGTATATATCAAGTAATTAATTTTACACATGCTTTTAATGATATTTTTACCGACCCCCTCGCGATTTCTATCTGTGCAACTCCATTATATGATGGACGATTTTATAAGGCCCTGTCTGTTTACACGAGAACGCTCATGGGTGAAAACGTAAAAATATTTTATCAGATGTGCCTTTCATTTAGACGGCGACGGCGTTTTTGGGGCTTAAAAACGCAAAAAAAGTGAAACCACCCTCCAGAGTGGAAATCTTAAAAACGCTCCACCGTCGTGTTTCCGTCTAAACGGTAAAAGCAAAAGTCTTCTAGACAGTGAAGGCACCGATCAGTGCTTCACATTGCCACCTTGCCGCTGAGTGCATACTACATTGAATTTCACACACTTTTGCGTCACCATATGCACGCAGATTTCCCCCCGTAACGGTCGTCTAAACGCAGAATAAAAGTTATTATTTTTGCGTTTTCTCTTTAGATCGTTTCCGAAATATTACCGTGAAGAAGGGGAAAAAATATAAATTTTATTGAAAAATTTGTATTGTAAAAGGTATTGATGACAAAGGAGAACGTGAGTGCGGGGAGGTGATTACAACGTCAAAAGATTCCTTGCGATTCCTATTTTGCTTTGTTTTAAAGTGAGTTAAAGGATAGCCTAATTTATTGGTTTGGGGCTGTTCAAATTTCCAATAAAGTATGTGGATGTTCTTCTCTTAGTACTGCGTATTTGTTTTACAGTACATGCATCTTCTGATCAGAGGTTGGTGTTATTTAAAAAAAAAAAAGAATAAAAATTTACCGTGGAGCGGAAACAGAGCGAGACGTATCAAGGGCGGAGTGGGGAGGGAGCGAGGAGCGGAAAATTGTACACCCAGAGCGGAGCTTGAGCGAAGTAATTATGAAATGCTTTGAGCATGGAGCGCAAATTCTGCTCCGCTCACATACTCTGTTCCTAACCCACTTACAGCCACTGAGTTAGAAGCACTGAAATGAAAATAAAGCAATTTAATCATCTGTGGAAGGGGCAGGACTCGAAAAACTCCAGCCAATCATTTCCAAGACCACCTAGAATCATTGGACAGTAAGTTCATCAATCAAACGGTCATACCATACCCCCCTCCCCCTCGCGCGCATGACCCCTTCGTGCGCAAACTCAATTCTCATGCGCATCTCGTCAGTAAAACCGGTTCCGTGATTAGTAGTAAATCGTCATCACCTGTAGTAAATGCTGCTCCATCTGAAAGCAGGTGATTATGATTTACTACTAATCACTGGCTCACTCTCGCGCATCTGAGTTTTCACTCGTGCATGATTGCGCGTCCATGTTCTTCGAATGGGTGGAGTCAGGGCCAGCGTTGGAGGAAAGAAGGTAGGACCATTTGAGTTGTGTATTTTCAAAATCTGCTGGCCGTTTTGCAAATCCCACACCCTACCTTTAATGACCTTTAATGACCTTTAATGACTCACACTTTAGTGTACATCACCTCATTAGGGTGGCCAGACGTCCCGAAAAATTTGGAACAGTGTCGAAATCTAAACTGTTGTCCCGAATCCCGAATCTGGCCCTAATTGTCCCGAAAATTATACTAAAGCAAAATCTTGAGTAGTTATTGTCCGATAAACATTAAAAACTGTCTGCGGTGGTTGAGTCGTCCTGCAACCAGTCCCTGCCGGCTGCAGAATCGTTTTTGTTTCTTTTTTTGAAGTTCTAAAAAAAATACCGTAGGCACGAATTTAGATATTTAACTTCCAGATCCAACTTCAAACGTAAGATTTAGTAAGCTGACGTCGGGCCTCCACAACCTAGGTAGGCTATAGCTGTGTGAATTTAAAGTTTTATTGTTTCTGTTCATTTATCTAATTAATCTATATGAACAAAGACAATACGACCTTTTTGTCCCCTTTTTGTTTTAAGCCTTGATGAAGAGAGCGCAAGTTGCTGCAGCCGCGAGGAGGACAGTGATGAACGCGTAAAGGAGTGATTGATTGTTTGCGGCACTGTGTACAAAAAAATACTTAACTACACAATTATTTCGTTATTTTCGTTAAGCTTATTAGCGTTAGGCTATACTGTAAGGTCTGATTTACCCACTGTTACTTAGCACAGTCATTGTTTTGTTTTTTTCACAATGACATTTGAGTTCATGATTTTAATGTTTTTTTGTGGCAGACTAAAGACTAATGACAGACTGTTGATCTTTGAATAAAAATATGTTTGGTTCAGGTTTGAAATTCATTATCTTTTATTATAGGCTACGCAGTCTAATAGAAGCCCCACATCAAAATAATTATGCAAGTTCATCACCCCTTCTTCATTCAATGCAGAAGAAATCGATTAAGACTCATTGAGACTCAATGGATCTTTTCCATAGTTCCATGTCATGCTTCCGGTTTCATTCTGTCACTTACCATTTTACCCAAGTACGAGTGATTGTATGTTGTATGTTTAGATTAGTTATGTTTGTGATTTAGTTAATAAAACGTGTGCACAATGCGGATTGGGTTCTGATTCTCTGCTTGCAACAAAGTTTATTTTAGGATTTAGATTCTGACTACAAACTCTTAGTAGTACTGTACAGGAAGAAAGACGTTTCCCTCCCCCGGAAATGAACATTTCTCAGAATTAATAAACAATTAACATTGAGTGTTCATGGGACGAACATGTTAATTGATTGTAATATTCATTTTACTACATTAAATTAATTATATTAATTGATCCAAATATTCATAATTAATTATTACAAGTTATAACTGATTATTAATATTTATTTTGAGCTAATTTGCTACACAGAAATGTACATTCTTTCATTGTTTACTCCTCCTCATGTCTTTCCAAACTGATTTTCTCTTGCAGAAAACAAAAGAAGATATTGTGAAGACATTCAGGCGGGGATGAGCTGAAAACAGACATGAAGTCGGACACTTTCTGCTTCCCATGCTGTGTTCGCATACTTTATCACAGCTGAAGTGAAATAAATGCAATATTTGTTATTGTAACGAGCAGGGGCGTTTCCAGCATTGAAGGACATCTGGGGCTTAGCCCAGACCATTTTATGTAAATACAGGGATCACTCGAATAGTTGTTTTTTTATTACAGTAACAATTTACTTTCACAGGGTTCCCACACCTTGGTTAACTTCATTATTTTTGTGGGTGGAGCCTGGTACCCCTAGGGAAGAAAATTTTGTACATTTTTAAAGATAAATTCATTAATCTGGTGCACTTTGAGTCACCCGAATCCACTGTTAAAAATAAATAATCCACCCGCAAAACCGCCCATATTCTTTGATTTAGATATCTGCATCTGATCATCACATTACAATTATTCAGATTCTCACTGTTAAGCATGATAATATGGTAACATATCACATTGAAGTGGGCTGATTTAAAATGAACATTTATTTAAAATAAAAGTTCTTTTGGCAAAATTTAATTTCCTTAATAGCCTAAACAGAGGCTTTACTCCCTTCAAACTTAAATTGTCAATGCTTCATTACATCACTGCTTGAAAAAACATTTTTTTTGTACCTTTTATAAAGGGAATTTTCCCCCTAATTTTATTAAATGTATGCTCCATCTTTCATTTCAAATTCTTAAATTTGATCAATATATTCAATTAAAATAATAAGACACTAGGCTGTTACCAATCAAATTAAATAATTTACATTGAAAAATTATAACTGTATTAAATTTGATTATTTTAAATATTTTTGAATATACAAATAAGGAATGTTGAAAAGAATGATACTTTATGAAACTTAACCGCCAGTAGGAGGCAGCAGGCGACCGTCTTAATGAGCGAGTCATTGAGTCATTCATTCAAACGATTCGTTCAAACGGCTGATTTATTCAGAATGAGGCAGTTTATGAATGGGTAATTGAATCTTTGACTCAACCCATTCGTTCAAAACGCCGAATCATTCAGTAATGCAACAAGTGTTGCTGTGAGATGCGCGATGGTTCTGCTGTGATCTTTGTTTGGAACTATTTTCGCTGCTGAAACAGAACAAAAACATTGAATTGAACATTATTGAAACTGTTATGAAATCAGTCTCGGTTTAAATCTTGATGGCATTCAAGAAAACAGCTCTCTGGTCGTGTGTAGCCTAGGCTATATATTGTTTCTTAACTATAATATGTTATAAATAACTGTGCGAGCCTCAACAGCATGTTCAGTGTTTTCTTATTACATTTATTTAGAATTGTAATTTAAAGGACGATTAAATAAAATGATGCAGACAAAATTAAACTGCGGCACTGCTTATGATTTGCGTCACAACAAAGCTTCACATTTCAAATCAAAAGCTTCAAATTTGAAAACTTCCCGCAAAATGCGGGACAGGTGGTCCCCCTTTGGTAATATTAAGCGGGTTTTTGATTTACACACTGTTTAATGTTTGATGATGACCACGTTATTTTATATTTTGAGCGAGTGAGCAATCTTCTATCACTTGTTTCAGCTTCTTCTCCTGTGTTTTTATCCGGAGGAGATTCTGTACTAGAAGATGCCAGTAACAGTTACAAGTGCTAACGTATAACATTAGCCAATCGTAATAACTAGCTAGTTAAACAAATAGGCCTACAGTGAAATCCAGCCAGATTCTTACCCACTGACTTCTTTCCGAAAAAACCCCAAAGTCTCGTTTGCTTCATTTTTCTTTAATTTTTTCTTTCCTGCTCGCTGACTGTCTCAGTTATTACCTCGCACTCTTGCGGTTGACTGTGCTCGCTCCTCCCCTACCTGCTGCATATTCAACAGAGAGGAAGAAACGGAGTAGCCCATAGGCTACGACAGCAAATATATGTATTCTATAGGCTAGATTATTTTTAAGGTCTATTTTTACAGGCTGTGTGCAGTATATGCAAAGCCAAAGCGCAATGAAATAAATCAACTTATGATTTCGGGGGTTTACATAGGCTATTGTCCAGTTTCATATTTGTTCAGTGACAGTCATTACATTTGGGGCTTGACTCAAAACATTCGGGGCTGAAGCCCCGGTAAAATCGGCTGGCGCCGCCCCTGGTAACAAGGTTTGATGTTATGGGAAGAAGGAGGCGGGAACCGACGAACAGTTAATTTTTTTTTTATTCCAAAACAAACACTAAACGAAAGTGAAGGATAACTGCCACACACACATTATAAAACATAAACAAAACATAATGTAAAAGTCCAGGCCTGGTCCTCTCTTGTCCTTCCCTGTCATCACTCCTCCTTTTATGCTTCCGAAGCTCCTCTGTGAGATACGAGAACGGTGCAGCGCGCAGGTGGTAATTTAAATACCAATGTAGTGGGGTTTATGTTTTTTAATCAATTTTATTTTGATAAACATGACACAATATAACATTACGATTACATGAACTGTTATAAAAACCAGATTTGTGAGCATTAGTGGAACTGAAGGGGTGAGAATAATGTCATTGTGGAACAGCTGTGTCGTCATCAGAGCTCGTGCAGCTGCTCTGGAGAATCTGTGCAAATGAACCAACCAGCTGCTCTTGAATCATCTCGCGCTACTTTGATTCGATCGGTCTGCGCAGAGCTGCATGAAGTTGAATAAGCCTATTCTTATCACTTTAGAACTTAAATTATTTATTTTATGCTACTTTAATGTCCTTTTTTAAGATTGAAACTTTTGGACCCTATTGATGTAAAAAAAAAAGAATTGCATCACAATAAGTGTATTGTGATTATCACTAACATTTTAGTAACTAAACTGAATTTTATTAGGTTTAGTGACAACATGTTACAATGTTTACATGGTACAATTTCTGGTAAGCTATGCTTTTTTATTATTTCAATTCAATTATTGTGATTTGATTTAATATTGACTCATTTGGATAAATATTAGGTAGGCTACACAAGATAGGCGTTAATTTTTCTCAAGAAAAAAAACAACTCACCTAATGCTGTAAACATACAGAGAGCCCAATCAGCTGGCAGTATTATATAAGGTTAAAAATAACTCAAATTAAATAATGCATTTTTTTATTATAATAACAACTTTATTTAATGATATAAGTAAAAAATATAATAAATATGTAATATAGTACACATATTTAGCAAAATGCTCTCTATAGCTCTTTTTTTTTTCTAGCCAACTAACGTGCTATAGCCTATATGGTCATTAAATGGCTTTCCTGAGGTAAATGTTATGTGACATAATTGTTCTCCAGCTGTTTTATTGACCCCTTTGTTTGATTGATTGGTCGATATTATGTATGAGGAATATACATTTCGGTAAGTTGTACTGTATCTTTCAACAGTGTTCGTGTTTATTTACTATTAGCTAGTAGAGATGATCGGTTCGCGTGCCGCTAGGGATCTGTCGCGTCACATTTACAAGCGCCAAAACGGTATTTATTGTTTTAATTTAGTAATAAAATTGACAGAATCTGAGAGCTGAGGTTTTTTTTATATCCTAACTAACCTGCTCTGTCTAGTCTGTCGGTCTCCGTATCCTCTTTGCTTCGCGATTTTTCTGTGCGTGAGAAAATGGATGTGTGGCGTGAGAGTGTGTGAAAAGTGTCAATTGCGTGTGTCACACGGTGAATGCGTGAGGGTTGGCAGCTCTGCCTCTTTAAGTTCATACCTGTTTCTCTGTCCTCTGAGCTTCAGCTGATCCAGTGTCGTGGTTTTTATGTTCATCCATCATACACAGCACGCATATACACTTCTGGTCAGTGCGGCAGAAAACCTCGAGGAGCTTGTCGTGTTTCTGGCAGATCATCTCCTGCAGTCGTCCAGTGGCATCTGTCAGATTGTGTCTCTTTCCTTTAAATAAACTCTCATGTTGTTCAAGGTGATTCAGACAGTAAGACTCCAGACACCCCAGACAGGACTTGACGGCTTTGCGTTTTCTTCCATTACAGACGTCACACTGCACATCTCCAGCTCCAGCGTAACAGTCAGCAGAAAGTTTAGTCTTCTTCAGTTTCTCCACCACTTCAGCCAGAATGGTGTTTTTAGCTAAAGCAGGTCTTGGACTGAAGGTCTGTCTGCACTGAGGACAGCTGTAGACTCTCATCTGATCCTCCTGATCCCAGCGGCCTGTAATACAGCTCTTACAGAAACTGTGTCCACAGGGAATGGTCACTGGATCCTTCAGGAGGTCCAGACTCACTGAACACAGGAACTCATCCTGAGTAATTCTGGCTTCTGCCATTTTACTGCAAACATACAGAGATACAAACACACAACAGCTCAACTACACTTCAGTTTCAGTTTCCCTGAACTCACGTATTTCCTGTTTCCTGGTTCTGTGTTTGAGTGCCGTGTGCTAAACAGGCATGTCTGTGATGAGGTATGATGGTAATACATCATGTATTACCTGTACAAGAAATTATGTCTCAGTCACAATAGCACTTCAGTGCACTGGTGTTTATTGACAGTCCTTCTGAATTTGGTCTACATTAGGTAACCGCTGAGCATAATACACACCATCATATCGATGCATGTATATATGCATATTTGTATATGGATTTCTTTAAGACTGCAAGGGAAGCTCGGCTTCCCCTATAATGTCAAAAAATGAATGGTCAAATATATACTATTGTGTTAACATTTTATTGACTAAAAATGCGTTAGAAAACGTTCATCTCAAAGACGAGTTCGTTCAGAATCAGTTACATATAGCAGGTCGGCTGACTCGATTTCCTTCTCATTCCCGTAGCGTCACAGTGCATTTGCCTGTTGAAGCCCAGCGTAAATTGACTTCAATGGGGCTTCTTTGAACAGTTTTTTTCAGTGCTTCGAAACTAGATGGTCACTGGATAAATGCTGCGATTATGTCCCGCCCCGGGCTTCTGCGTGATGATTGGAGGGTCTTTCGAAAGGCTGCATCTCCTTTTGATTGACAGCGATTTCATACAATAAAAAGTCGCTGATGCTGAAGCTATTCGAGCTCAGTCCCATCGCGGATTTTGCAAGTGTGGTCGAAAGACAAACTGCAACCTATTTCTTGGTATTTGCTTGTCGAAATTGCTTGCCAATTTTCATAATGCATTACACAATTATACATTTATATCTTTATTATATTGTTACTTAATATATTTTTTATATTATTATTAGTAATAATTAAAAAAAACTATTAATATAATTAAAAAATATATTATTAATAGTAGTATTATACTTTATTATATTATTATTTATACCTTTATTATATTGTTACATTTATACAATTATAGCTAACTCTGCTGGCCTTTGAGAGAACACTGGAAAAGACGCCTAGTTTGTATGACAGGGTCACAGAGCATTTTATTGAAAAGGAACGTAGAAAAATTGACAATTTTTATGATG
This sequence comes from Squalius cephalus, assembly GCF_949319135.1. Lineage (NCBI taxonomy): Eukaryota > Metazoa > Chordata > Actinopteri > Cypriniformes > Leuciscidae > Squalius > Squalius cephalus. Next base: position 12,812,109 of record NC_137125.1, read on the forward strand.
TAGGCCGAAAATGAGCTTCCCCTCTTTGAAAGACCAGCAGCCGCCACTGGTATATATACATGCTTTTGCATCTGAAGTCTTCATATATATATAATATTTTTTTATAACACACATTTATTTTATAATCAATCATATTGTCACAACAGAAGAGAACAGACCCAGGAATCGACTCAACATGACTTTAATGAAGATACTAAGGCAATGCTTGAGATTTCAAACTGGATATAAAGCATTTCCTTTGCAGGTTGCACGGCTAAAGAGGATCTCAAGGCTGCTGTGTTGAAACGGATGAAGAGGATGTGGAGAGGTGTCCAAAATGGACAGCACGTAAGAATTCAAAATGAGGAATAGCAATATATTAGATTGATTTTAGCACATCTAAAATGTCCTTAACTCTAGGACAAACATAACACTCGTATGCAATGTAAGACCATGGTTGTCCCAGAGCTTTCAGTGTGGAAATTGTTGTGAGTGGTGTTTTTGTAACCATATATTATTTATAATATTATTAAGCATTGAGTAAATAGTGTGATGAAAATGTGTTGTAACTATTATAGAATAATAAAAACAAAAATCTCTTTAAATGAATAAAGTTCAGACAAAGGGGAAAAAAAACTATAACTAACAGTGTAGAGTGCCTTTTTGATCAATGTTGATTTCATCAAGATTTCTCACCTAAAAGACTACTAAGTGTTCTTTTTCAGGGGCCAGAAGACTTGTGCTCATTTTGGCCAGCTGAAGGGTAAGCAGTAAAACTGACGATGTATCCTAATATCATGGCCTAGGAAGTCAGCCAGCTGATCGAGCTCAGTGTTGTTCAAATTGAGAATTTCCTCAGCTTTGTGGAAGAGAGAGTTACAGTACATACTACTGCATCATACTACCACTATCACTGATACACGTGTCTGCTGACATTTGCATTTCTGGCCTCCAGAATACAATGATGGGAAACATCTTGGAAGAAGCATCATTAGAAGTCATTAATTAGAGAAAAGCTAAACATCAAAGGACCAAATTGTTTTATTGATTATAATACAGTGTTGAGCTGTTGTGGAAAACTGTTAGGCACTGTAAATATTTTTTTTATTATTAAGTAAAGATAATACAACATAGTATATTTAGTCTTATTTTTAATATAGGGCTGAGCGATTACTGGAAAGTAATAACACCGTCTCAACTATAATTGTATAGGCCACATGATATATCTCTGAGACCTAAGTCACATTATGTGTTGAGTGTCTATAAGATCAAATAACATAATCTTGATCCCATAGGTATCCAGAGGGTTGTTCCATAAAAGACGCTTAGAAAAGCGGGGATTAAACTCCAAAACCGGACTTGAATGAGCCTAACAAATAAGTTGGGGCTAAAGTGGTTCCATAAAAGGTAATTGAAGCTCACGCAATCTCACTAATTTGATCCAGGTTTATCTAGTCTAGATAATTGCGTGTGCACGCGTTTCTTAAGCAGCCCTAGAGGTCGATCGTGGATCAAATCGATCCACCATCAAACAGCGGATATTTTGTGCTGTTTTATGCGTTTGTGATATGTTACTACGCTACTTAATACGCTTACTTTAACGCTACCTATGCTACTTAATAAAGATGATGTATACTTATTTAGAATGCTGAGAATTACAGCTTTTAATGCAATCATTTTTTGGAGAAAGCAAGAATCCCCAGTTTTAAATGAGTAGATTTAGTTTCTAAAGTACATTATGGAGAGGATAACATTAAATTAAGAGCAAATGTTTACATTTTGAAAAGATATGTGCAACTCTAAAATCAAAGAATATTCCATAAAATAAAGGAATATATATTAGCCTACTACATTAACTACATTTTTATATAACCCTCCCTCCCTTTTATTTCTAGTTATTTGTTATTTTATTTATTTACTTATTTAATATTGAATATTTGATATTCAAATAATATTACTTGAATAACTATTAGGAATTATGTGTCATTATAAGAGTTTGATATAAATATGTTAATGTTAAATTTTTATTACTATTTATTTATTGTTTTTTGTCTTTTCCCCCTTAAATCATATGTAAAAGTGTCTATGTACTTTTTGGTTATTGTTCTAATCATGTGTGTTTTTAGGCTATGTGTTGGTGGGTATTATCACAAAAGAAAAAAAGTAGAAGGAAAAATAAGGAATATTTATTGGGGGAAAATATGATGTCTTTAAAGGAACTGTCCATTTGTATAATTGTGTTAAATGTGTTTGAATTGAAAGACATAATAAAGTACATTTTATATATATATATATATATACTAAAATATTTGTTATTTGGACATTAGATGTGCCTTATTTAGAATTTTAAACCTGTGTGTATTTTTATAATAGCAATAACTGTAAAGGGGTAATAACTATTGTAATGGGGTAAAATCAAATGTAGGCTAATATACTGTCAATTACTAAGCTCAGATTCATCTTAACAGTTAAAATTTATACTCTGCTTTTGTAATTATTTATTTTTAATTTTGTGATTTTAACTTATGCTTTACAAAGCTTTTTTCAGATTGTGTTCTAATGTTCTTCTAATCATAAACATGTACTACAGCTGCCAAACAAAACCAGAGAGATCTTCATAAATCTTTAAAACAATCTAATTAAATCTTGGGCACAAAACATTCAGCCAGTAAAAAAAGAAAACCTGTAGTATATATTGTATTTAGGCCTATCTATCTATCTATCTATCTATCTATCTATATATATATATATATATATATATATATATATATATATATATATATATATATATATATATATATATATATATATATATATATATATATAGGTCTATATTGTCTAATTTATCATTGTAGCCTTATTTAAGTTGATTTTCTGTATACTGTGTATTTATTTTTGGACTAATAGTGGTTAATAAAGTCCAATAATGGTATGAGAGAGTGTCAGTGGTAATATCATTGTGTTCCTATTGGTCAGTGTTAGAGGATCTGTGTAACAGCTGAGGCTTAGCCTGACAGTTAGCCTGCCCTGGACCAGGCTAGTTTCCCAGCATAAGTTGCCAGGGTAACTGAGTTTGAACTATTTTAAGTTTGCTTTATGAAACAGAATCCACCGACAATAAGCCTGACTAACCGAAATAAGCCTGGCTTATACTCTAATCTTGGTTTATGGAACAGCCCCCGGAATTGAACGAAACCAACTAAGTAAACTAAGCTGGCTGGAAACGCCTGTTTCCAAGTGGTTAAGCCTTTGTTGCATGTCAGCAGACGTGATTTAGTGGGACACTGCAGGGCACATGGGAGTAAGATAACTAACTACTCTAACACTATGTAAATTGTATATTATTTTATATTATATGGAACATCTATTTGCAGTGGCATTGGATGAAAAATATGCTTTAAATTGCCTATAAGCTTTATAAATGTAAATTTACGCACTCTGTGATGGTGATGAGTGAGGGCAGGTGATGACAATTAGAAATCCGGGGATAGTGAGCGAGTGGAGTGAATGTGTCTGGAACTGGTGCTGACAAGGATGTGTCCGTGACACTTACTGCGCAGCTACTGCCGTTAATTTCAGATGGTTACAGTTATTGTTTTCAAAAGCCAGTTTGGCCTGTGAAATACCAGATAAACATATTTTTTTTATGTATACTTTCATTCTTTCTTGTTTGTCACTTAAAGATAAAAAAAATCACAATCAGCCAGTTTGTTTGTAAAAAATCAGTATCAAATCGGCCATGAAAAATCATGATCGGTGCATCACTGCTGGCAGGTTATCAGACATTTCAGACATATCAGTCATGAAAGGACATTTACGAAGATTTGTGCTCATCAGTTATGGTATTTGCATCATTATTTAGCGGCCAAAAAAAAGCATGTGTTAAACCAGACGCTGAGTTTTTTACTGTGCCTGAGTGTGCAAAAGTTCTAATTTTGGGTATAATATGTAGTTATAATAATAATTGTTAAGGTAAGTAATTAATAATTGTTTTGCCACTATGTTAAACCGTTTTTTTTTTTTTTTTCTTTTGTGCACAGGTGCAGCAGCGAATACAGGATTTGGAAGCTGAAGTCAGAAAACTGGAAAGTGAGGTCATGCAGCTGAGAATAGGCCACTCTCTGTACCAGTTTCAGAGATTCTGTGCTTCAGATGAAGACATACGTTTTTACACCAGGTTTCCATCTGAAGAGGTCTTCCAAGCATTCTGGAAGGCTATTAAGCCCTCAGCATCCATGCTGGTCTACTGGTCTAGGGCCCAGAAGAAAGGACAGGGAACTGCTGTGGAAGCTTCTCTCAGTCATCACCGCAACTTGCCACTGATTGATGAGTTTTTTCTTTGTACTCCTGTCGTGTTGCTGCAGGACTGAAGGAGAAAGTGTCGGCTGACGTTTTCAAGGTAAGTGTCTCCACTGTTAGCCGGATCATCATAACTTGGGCTAGTTACCTTTACCTTGTCCTTGGATCATTGCCCATATGGAGAAGCAGAGAGCAAGTGAATACCACCATGCCAGACAAAATTAGGTAGTTTTTTCCAGAGGTGAGGATCATCATTGACTGCACAGAGATAAGATGCCAGAATCCATCTTCACTCACGCTCCAGTCTGAGGTGTTCTCCTCATATAAAAACACCACTACCTTCAAAGGGTTGATTGGTATTACTCCTTACGGAGCAGTTACTTTTGTTTCCAGCCTGTACACAGGTTCCTTCTCCGATCAGGAGTTGACGAAACAGTCAGGGATTCTTGACTTGCTGGAGCCTGGTGATGCTTGTATAGCTGACAAATGATTCACCATTGAGAAGATGCTGGCAGAACAGGGGGGCAAACTCATCATATCACCTTTTAAAACAGCAGCTCAGTTCAGCAAAGAAAATGCAGAGAGAACACAAGCCATATCTCGTCTTTGAATTCTTGTTGAGAGAGCCATCAGAAGAGTGAAGGAGTTTCACATCTGGGACACCACTGTACCCTTAACCTTGTCTGGAACTGTTAACCAGCTGTGGACTAACTGCTGCTTGATGAGAAATTTTCAGTGGCGGCTCGATGTTAAAGGTCACAAAGGGGTATGTCCATCATAGCCTTTTTATTTTAAAGAGTGACATGTAATTAAATGTATTATATCTTAATGTTACACCTCTTGTATTATATTTTTTCACATTGTACTGTTTATTAGGCCATTAGTATCAGCTATGCATTGTTGAAATAAAGTAACAATTATAGTTTCATAAAACATTTATTGAAAATCATATCTCGGTGATATGAAAATATATATCTTATAAAAATATTAAATCATTAGAACAATTACACCATAAATAAAAATTATATACACAATTCCAGACTACCTTATTATTATTATTTGTTTTGTTTTTTTACAGTATTAACAATTTATACAGTGCAGGCCTATTAACACCACCCTGAAGATATTCATCTATGTAAGTATAAAAGTAGGACAGATCCAGATTTTCTCTCATCTGAGCTATCATGACACTGTCCCTCCACACTCTTTCAACTGTCATGTCCTCTTCAGTGTCGGTGATGAAGTCACACCAACTGAGTGCAGTTAAAGCCAGCTGACCAGCTTTCAGTAAGAAAATAAACTATTAAAAACTTCCCCTTACACTGTAAGCTTTATAGTTTCAATACGGTATTGCATCACTTTTGAAAAGTGCAAGTAGGGGTCATGTCATGTTAGGTGTAGAAATACTGAATTTCTAGTGTAAGGGGTTAGTTTTATCATAACATATATACCTTCTGTAACACTGACAAACTTGTTTTATGCAGTGCATGTCTTTTTCATCACATCAGTCAACTAAAGCAGGTTATTTGTTTGTTTTTATATTTGAGTACAAGAACTTGGCATCATTTATAATGTCTTAATTGTCTAAAACATCAAGGTAGGAAGAAAAAAGCTCTTCTTCTTTTATGATTTTTTCAATGTCTTTTCTAAGGAACCTTGAGAGTCTGAGCTGGACCTCATTGTTTCTGGCATATTTTCCCTTTTCCAGATTACTTTCCTTAAATGGGAATGAATTTATGGTTAAAAGGCCTGTGAGAGAAGAGATCATCGCCTCATGATTTTGAGAGCTACGATTTTTCAGGTAGCAATTAACAGTTTCCCCAAATAGAATTCCTGTGATACAATGTGACATCTGCATTATTAAACAACACAGAGGACTGAATAAGCTGATGACAGATGTGGTCAGGCTCATCACTTGTTTCAGAGAGTCAGAGAAATGACTGGTGCATGTGATGAGTTGAGCGGATCCTGGACTCCCTTGGCGAGCCGTTCGTCCAAACGCTTGCTGTTCAACACGGACATTCAGAGGTAAGAAGGTTTGCACCACGAACAGACCTCCTGCCTCATTTACACTTTCACTGACCTTTAGGTCTGTACCTCGGCCTGCTAGATTAGTTGCAACAATGACGTCTCCTGCTTGTAGTTCTTCATCTACAATTTTTGAGTTGTCCATGTTGTTATTTACATAGAGTTTTAGTTTGTGTTTTGAGATGGTGTTTGCAAGGATGCTGTGAAATATTTTGGCACGATGGATTGTTTCACAGATGACGAGAGCTGCTCGTGGACCTCGATAGACTGTAGAAGTCACTTGATGCTGAACAACATTACAGACGGTCCTGATCCACTCGTCTTCTTCAGCTAACACCATGCCTTGCAGCTCATAAAGTTTCCTTCGTCTAAATGGGGGAATCTTACAGGTCTCAATGCCTTCATAGACCTCCTTCAGTATCTCAAGCTCTGTTTGGTCCCCCAAAGTTCCTGTGATCCCATAGATCTGGTTTCTGTATTTCTTAAATAAACCCAAATTTGACATGAAGTTTGCTATTAGAGTCATGTTGGACAGTTTAGTTTGGTGTTTCATCTCCAGGAACTGCTGTAGTCCTTCCACCCATCTCATGTTGTTCTGCACAACACCAGTGGAACTGTAATCCACAGGAGCGACTCCATCTCCATGAAGGACGTATTCATGGCCCAGAGACATTTTTTTGGCTTTCAGAGCATTTCCAATCCAAGTTTGCATCTTTCCATTGATAAGGTCTTGACGGCCTGCGATACAATATTCATGTACTTTTGCTGATTCAGACTGATACCCCCTTTTAATCATTTTACCCAGTGACTTAACCAGTGAGTCTTCCTCATAGTACACTAAACGACACTGTCCACATCCCATGAGAAGTGATATTTCTTTACAATTATTTTTACTTGTGGAACCAATCTCACCCAGTTTCTGTAAATTTCCGTCATGCCCTTCTTGGTAAAGTTTAAAGAAATACTCAGGGAAGTTTTGAACAAACATGGTTAAAAAACCCACAATTTGCACAACACTTGTGTTCAGGCATGAAAACATATATATACACACACACACACACACACACACACACACACAAAAAAATAAAAGAATAAATGTAATGAGTGAGTAGGAACGCGTGAGAGTTAACACGAACAGATCAAATAAGTACAAAATTCTCACTTATTAATAGAATTGAACTATACTCCACAGTGATGAATCCCCCCCCCCCCCCCCACAAAAAAAAGCTGTAAGCTTCATTGGTATAGTAATACCAGTGTTTCTCACTGGATTTTTTGGATCACTGTGGTAAGTGGACCTCTGCCACTCTAGGGGGGTTTGGGGGCATGCTCCCCCGTCAGAAAATTTTGTGCTTTTTAATGTTAAATTCATCAATCTGGTGCAAATTAAACAAAGAAAAATTCAAAACTCTTTTAGTTACAGTGTCTGTCTACATTACTAATACAATAATAGTTATAATATTAATCCCATGATAGTAATGGCCATATATTGTAAAACAAATTCACTGAAAAGATTAAAGATTTTGTACTAATTTCTATACTTGAAAGAGTATATTTCTATACTTCACATTAAAGATGTGATTGGGCTAGCCCAGTGTCAATTAAGAAAAGAACCAATGGGCCGCTGATCTACGTGTTTCATCGGCTGACTTTTTTTTGACCAATGCATTACACACTAATTACGCACTGTAACCCAGCGCCGCCAAATAAGCTAAACTAAACATATGGGCCGCCGATGTACGAGTTTTATGGGCCGTTAAGACAAAAAAAAAAAAAAGTATGAGATGTATCGGCCCAAACAAAAAGCACGTCAGCCCACCGGGAATCTCTCGGTAGTCCCGATGGCATTGCCTGGACGTCACACAAAACAAAATCCTACCTGTAGCCTTTCACCATCCACTTATTTAGCTGCTGTCGCATCAGTTGACATGCCATCTCATTTCCCCTCTTTCTTTTTCTATTTTTAGCCCCCGACAGCTTCTTTGGGTTATCCATCTTTTTCGACGACAACTCACTACTGTTACTCGTTCCTGCTCGCTCAGAGCTCATATTATCCCGCCCACTTTTATGTCAAAATTAAAAATAATGACATTGGCAACATCGCTGTCTGTATCTGACAGTACAGTTAACATAGTAAGCTAACTTACCTCAGGCTTGCTTTCCGACGTGCGGTTCTTTGTTCGGCAGTGAGTCCAGTTGTCAGACTCGCGGTGTAAAAGACTTTGAAAACATTTCTGCCCTAAACGTTACTCTGACTCGTATTGGCTGTCATGTTTCGGCATTAGGAATGATGATTGTTTTTTAAAGCTGCGAAGTTTATGGTAACTTTATAGCGGGTAAATGCTGGCCTCGACCACGACCCCCCCCCCATAAATATTTTCTCATCGGATCTGCACAAATCACGTAGGTGACCCATTTTGGTTTTAAAACGGCGAATTTCGCCGAAAGGTGAGGAGTTTTCATGCCTGTGTGTTGTCTAGTTCTTTTAGAGCATTTGACATGGCCTTTGAAAGTTTTATAGGCATAATTCCTGTGTCCACAGCAATCTGCATAATACTAAGTGGATCGACATCTTTATTTTCTTGCATGATTTCAGACAGAACCACAGAGAAGAGCTGAATGGGCCCTAAAATCTCTCCAGTCTCTAAACGCTTCAGTTGATTGACGACAAACCAAATTTTAGCCAGTATTCCATTGAGCGATTCCATAAGAGGAATCTCACTGCTCAGATACACCACTTCATGACCTTTGTCCAGCATTAAAAAATCCACCTCATCCACTATAACACACTGAAACTTTCTCTTAGGTCTCACATCTTGTCTAAGGACACGCTGTCTCAGGAAATCACCTGCAAAACTGACAGCGGTACCGTAGACCACCTGACATTCATAGCACTTCTTCAGCTCTTTTTCTGTTGATTTGTTGGTGTTGACGTTAACAGTGATACCAAGTTCTGTATAAAATGGCGTCCATTCTTTAGCGTCTCTTTCAGCGAGAATAGGAGAACTGGAGATGATATCAGGGGTTTTTCCCTTCATGACCTGATATGCTGCAAACATTGCCACGATGCACGACTTTCCTTCTCCTGTTAAAACCTGAACGAGCTGACTTGATTTAGAAAGGACAAGAATGCACCAGCTCACCATCTGAGTTACTCGAGGTGTTATTTTCTTCTTGCTCTTCTTTTGCACTGCTTTGCAGATCTTGAACAAAAGTTGCTCTATTCCTGTTAAATGTGGAGCTGTAGAAGCTGATAGACATTTGGACACAGAGGTCACAATATCTTGCACTCGTGCCATAACTTTTTCATTGATATTTCCTTGTTTTTGAATTTCCTCCACAACATCTCTCAGTGTTTTCTCTATTTTATCAGTGTTTTTGATCTCATCAATTTTGGCCTCAACATTATTCACAATCTTACTGTCATTTGCTGTCAAATCTGACACACTTATTTTGTGAATCTCAATTTGATAAAGGATTCTCATCATCCATGTGAGAAAATGTCCATTTCCTCCATTATATTGCTCCACGAGGGCTTTATACAACTTAATAACATCATATTTCTCCCATTGTCCGTTCTTTAGCAGGGAAATCAGTCTTGATAATAGTTCCCTTGATGCCTCCATTTTCAAAACTCTTTCAAAACTTTTCACGATGCAGCATCACTGTCTGTAGTTTAAAGGAATTCACACAGAAATAAAATTAACTAAAAATAAATTAAAATCAAACATTCATAGGACATTCAATATATTAGGATAAATATAATGGTAACACTATACAATAAGGTTCATTAGTTAACTACCTTAGTTAACATGAACTAAGAATGAACAATACTTCTTCAGCCTTTAGTTAATATTAATTTCAACATTTACAGATATGTTATTAAAACTATAGGATGTATTTGTTAACATTAGGTAATGCACTGTGAAATAACATGAACAATGAACAGCTGTATTTTTATTAACTAACATTAACAAAGATTAATAAATACTGTAACAAGTGAATTTCTCATTGTTAGTTCATGTTAGTTTAATGCATTAACTAATGTTAACTAATGAACCTTATTGTAAAGTGTTACCAATATAATAAAAAAACTACAATAATATAAAGTGTAATGTTTTGCTTGTTTAAAAAGTGCAATTAAAGAGTTGTATTCAGACTCTTTCCTCTAAGAGATCATTAATTTAATATAATACTTACACCATTCAAGACCATGTTGTAGAGTTGTTACAGCAAATGTCTTGAGTCATTTGTGAAAAGATTGAAATGAGTTGCATTATATATTGATAAGAAGAGGATGTCTATCCTTCTGTGGAATTTACAGGAATATTAATCGTCTCTAGTTTGTCACATGATTTAAAGGCACATGAGTTGCATGTTACTAATCTGTAGAATCATGCACAGCTGACTGTTAGTCACCTAAACAAAATATCAAATTATCTTGAGCTTTTGGATGCAAAACTTGTACATTACATGAATGCATGTAATGCTAGATTAGGAATGTATACCGTCAGCTTTCTATTTATTGTATATTGTTTAACCTTCTCCGTTTATTCACACACAGACACTGTGACACGTATCGTGATACGTTACCTCAGTGTGTTCTTTCACTTTCAGTGTTGGTAAGTACCTAAAATACCAAACGGTGTTGGTACAATAGATTGCTTGTGTATACAGGTTTCTTTTTGTTTCGGGTGTGGTGTGATGTGGTGACGTGTTCCTTCACCGACTGGTGTGGCTGCCATGATTACCTTGCAAGTTTCATTTACACGTTTTCTTTGTCCGACATTCTTCTTTTATCAGCCTGCATGTTTTTATTAAATAATAATACACTTTTATTAAATAGAACTGTTGGTCTACTGCTGAAACAAGTGTTCAATGAGTTTTAGGACACGTTTACACTACAACGATGTACTAAATACGGAAGTTTCATGTGCAACTATGTCAAAATGATCCCCGTTTACATTAAGAACTTGACATATATGATGATGTATACCTATTTAATAAGGTTTGGGGGAAAAAACGCCCCTTGCAATCAATTTATAGGGGGAAATATCACCACGACCATGGGCACGACAGGTGCTGTTTGAATGGGCAGGATGATGCTTCTGTGCTCCAATGCATGGCGTGAGATGCGTGGCCCACTAGCTGCGTTTACATGAGCCCCTTTTGTTTGATTTAAGAATAATTCCAAATTGATGACTTGTGATTAATCAGTATCTAAGAGCAGCATCTATGAAATATGGATTGTGTTTTAAGCATTTGAATTGTCACCTGTTATGCATACGAAATTAGGAAACGCGAATGTAAACTGTGTATTGAGTCGCGTTTCAAACTCATTGATCAATATGCTTGCGTAGGAGTCAGTGAAATGTGCGCTGGTTTCTCTCCATGTTCTGCGCTGGTGTGCGAGTCTCATCGACAATAAACGCAAGCTCTTATCAGCCCTATCCACTGCATTTACATTGTTATTAATAGTGGATACTTTCATGCGCTTCCATGTCCAAGTGTCTGCTATCAGACCCGTTGAAGTGCAGTTTCTCTTCATGTGTGCTATGTGTGTTAACCCTATAGCCTACCTTACATACAGTTAGGGTGATACATGACTTACAATGTTAGATTGTCCACACACCTCTTGTTTCATTTGGTCACACCACAAGGTGTCACTGTGGCCTCAAAGCTTCAGCACTGCCACTCTGAGCTCGATTGCTGATGTCTGAGGTACAAACACGCCCCCCTCATTAGCATACGGACAAAAAAATTTAGAAATAAATAAATGTGAAAATAAATAAATGTAGACATAAAAACATATATACATAAATAAATTTGGAAATAAATAAATGTATAAATAAAAAAATAAAGTGTGAAAAAATACAATTATACATAAATAAGGAAATAAAAGTATAAATACTCATTTATTTGTACTTTTTTACATTTCTTTGTATATTTATTTATGTATTTTTGCTTTTTTACATTTCTTCGTATATTTATTTATGTATTTATTTATTTATTTATAATAAAGTCAGCTTTGGCATTCCATACATTCGCAGTGCACACGGCTTTCTCATCTTACACATCACACACTCCACTGTTATGGTGGCCATTTCAGTAGATTTACTCACTAACATTGTTGTGGAAACACATTAAGCATGGAAACTAACATATGGTACTAGTATCGTGCTACAGCACACATCCTATCAGCTGCAGTTCTGGCGCCTCAGTCCCAATACTGTAAAACTCGACGTACATTCACATCACATGTTAATGCAATGCAGCGGTAGAGTTACACTCACAGGACACTGCACTTATTCGCAATCACAAAAGTTCATTATTTGCTCGTGCTTTAAAGCTCTGCCAGGTAAACATTTCATTGACGTTCTGTTCTCACATGATGCACTTTTTATGAGCGCGTACGCTCGAAGCACGCGCGCACTGTCAAACAGCGCCAAACTGGATTTTTGTTGGGTCAGACCCATCTGCTAGCGATGGAAAAATATGCACAAAATAATCCACTTTTAAATTTTAATTTATCATCAGATGGACAGATAATTTCTCAGGGGAGGCAGGGCTTATCCTAGGGGAGGCACTGCCTCCCCCAGCCTCCCCCTAGACACGCCCCTGGGGACAAAGTTTAAAATGAATCACTAAATGAGTAATTTATGTATTTTCTTTCTCTATTTACTAGGCAATGGTCCTGGCAGTTATTGCTGAGCACTCACTACCTCAGACAATGGCACCTGTGTTGGTGGAGTTAAGCCAGTGTCTAGCTGCAGACAAGGCAGCCCTTAGCCAAATTAAAGTGTCCCACACTGCAGCTTCTTACAAAATGGTGTATGGTATGGGTCATACATTTGCAGAGAAAACATACTCCAACTTACGACGATAAATGTGGATGAGAGTACCTCCAGTAGTAATAAGAAGGTCCTTTCTATGCTCGTCAGCTACTTCAACGAAGAGCTGAATGATGTTGTGGTTGAACACCTGGGCTCCCTTGAAGTTGCAAAAGTCAATTCAGCAAGTTTGGAGAGGTTGATGTGTGACTTTTTTCAGAAAAAGAACATTCCTTGGTCGAACCTAATCAGCATAATGCTAGACTCATGCAATGTGATGCGCGGGAGCAAATCCGTGCTGGAGACAAGGATCCGAGAGAGGCATTGTCCCACTCTGCTTGACGTGGATGGTAACTCTTGCCATCACGTCTACAACGCTGCAAAAAGATTTGCAGAAAATTTGGAAAACTACTTGGAGCAGCTCTTTGCAGACATCCACACAGACCATCAATGGGCATCAGATCAGGAATCTGAACATGCATTACATTTTCTAACTAGTTTATTAACTTTTTTCAGCTAGTTGTGTAAGATATGTTATGTCTTTACTTGCAGTTGGCCTACCTGAAAGAAATAGCAGAGTTCCTGGACAGAACTGCCACCAATCCCCAGCGATTTATCTCCCATCGCTGGTTGTCAACTTATGATGTAGGGATCAACACTAAAAGAGTGTTACCTGTGTTCAAAGTGCTCTACTTTGGATTTATGGGAAAGCAGGACCAAGAACTGTACAACGAAATTTTACAGGACCTGTACTGAGATCATGGTGTGAGTGACAAGGCCCAGCGAAGGATTGAATTTATTCACCATGATCTCTGCAAGAAGGGTATGTATGTGTATGTATATATTGTAACTGATTGTTATTTGGTCAAGAAGGAACTAAAATCCTACTATTGAATCTTAGTATTCAATAGTAAACATGCTGTATGTGTCTGTCTATGTGTGAGAGAGAGATTAATAAAATGTGTGTTGTACATCTTTTCCTACTGTTTTATGGTTATGGTTATGATTTAGCAAGAATTTATGAAGTAAATTATATACGAAAATTCAGATAAATTGCCTTATGTGCTTAAAGTATAAGTTGCAGGTTAAATTTTTCACGAAGTAATGCAATGTGTTTATTAAACGTAAAGATAAGAACCGCCCACCATTGTTTTTTATACCAAAATGCTGATATAATATGAAAAGTTGGCACTTTTAATAGTGGTTTTAACCGCTCCCGCTCCCTTCCACTAGATGGGGCGTGACATCATAAGAGGAACTCACTAGTAGAGTTACCAGCATAGTCAATAGTACTCTAGCAGCTATATTAAACTACTAAACGCGTTCACCTCACGACAGCACATACTCTCCACTGCTGATTCAATTGGGTGGCATAGCCCACACAAACACAGTGATGAGGACATCGATCTCTCTTTTTCTTTTCTGACAATAAACATCGCTAATTAAATCGTGAGAAATTGATAACGCGTGGATTGAGGAAGGGTATTAAATGACGTTTGAGGCGTCGCTGAGACTAGCGATTGATGCCTGTGCAGTGTGTGCATCTCTACAGCTCTGATTTGGACTGACTTACTGTAAGTAAATAATGTCTTCAGTCGTTGTCCCTCCTTGCTATTCTACATGACGGCAATATTTTGAAAAGACTTGCTTGTTCTGTTATATTATCCGGGTTAAGTTTGCACCAGGCTAGACTACCTCTAACGTAGCTAATGTTACTCACCAGGACACCTGGCCAACCCTCCATTCTCCTTACACCAAGCATTAATAACTCTATAAGTGCCATGGCTCCCCTCTCTCACACCTGACCAGTTAAAAATTGTAGGGCTGTGGTCCATAAAGAATTTGATGGTTTCCCACATCCTCAGTCGTTCTCCAAATAGCCATAATACAGTGGGAATCTAGCAGAGTATGGGTTGCGAGTTCCTCTTGTGACATCATCACCAGTTACTGAAAAAACACGCTACCTTTGAAGAAACCCCAATAAATGTTATTTTAACGCATTTTAAGACAGAAATAATTAAATATATACATATAGAGCACTTTAATTTACACATTAATTGGCTGTGGTGGTTAACCTGCAACTTACACTTTACAGGCCTTAAATGCTTGAACACTGCTAAATGCTGCTTGCAGCTTTAATGTATATTGTATATTGTATCTTGTTTTTGTTTTTTTTTAAGGAATGACTGATTTGGGGAAGAAAAGGAAGGCCCGAATTGTAAAGAAGATTTGGGTGGAAAACCAAAAAGTGGACCTTAATCTTTAGCGTGTACCTTGGTGTCCTCCCAATTTTGAAGGAATATGTGATGGTCTTTCAAGTGAGTATTTTTCTCTGTGTACAACTGTAACTTAACATAGAAGTAAGATGATTCTGATCTCTATTGAAAAACAGCAGCAATTTCAGTCAGTTCTAAAAATGCGATTTTTATGTTCATTGAAGGGAAGTAAAACCTTGGTTCACAAGCTTCATGACAAGCAACTTTAAGTGTTCATCAACTTTCTTGCCTGCTTCATCAAGCCCGAGCATCTGAAGATGTCGCCAAACAAATTGCTAGAATTGGACTTATAACACACTTCACTCACAGTTTTACGTTGGGAAAGTCACAGAAGACCTAATTGCAGCCCATCCAAAGCATCCGGTTAGTATTTTAAATAAAGTTTACTACTACTTTTAATTTTCTTTCCATTTTATCATTAGCGGTTCAGAACAGCAGCATATCTTAGGTCATGCCTCCACCACTGGTTAAAAAAATGCAACAGCATAGTCACGAAAATACAGCATTTGGGACATGTATTGTAATTACTATTTCCGTTTGATTGACTGATTTGTACATTTATATGTAGATTGATAAGAGTATTTAACATCTTGTACATTTAAAATGTACAAAAGTAAAAATTTGGGAATTTTTCTATTCTGATTTTACAGTCCTGCATGATGCCACATTAAATGTTACATAAACAGTGAAGTATATGATCAAACATTATCTGATTTGATGATGGTTAGTAGGGATGGGCCTGATTAATCGACGATCGATAATTGATCATTAAGAATTTCATCGATCACGTTAATTTGTATTTTTTTATTATTATTTTGGAACAAACGAGGGTCTCTGTTTAAGAATGCTGATTATTTCTCATTATTGAGAAACTTGCCATTGTGCTGCAGCCATGAAACCAGAGTTTGAATTCAGAATAAATATATATATTTTTTGTATGTTGCAGATAATCATGGATTTTATTGGGAAGGTGACTAAGGCATACACAGCTTGTGGCAAGTATATGCAGAAAAAACTACCTCTCGAGAGTAAGACCCTACAGGCCTTGTCCTCCATTGATCCTGTGGTGAGGGGCCATTCCCAGGCTGTTACTCAGCTGAAGGAGTTGGCTGGGTTCATGAAACATGTAGTGCCCCTAGAGAGTGACATCACCCAGGAAATCATAAGGTACAATGTGGACCCCAACCTGGCCAAGTACGAAGATGACATTGTGAAGTGGTGGGCCCATGTCATGAGTTTGGGGAAGTATCCAGCTCTTAGCCAGGTTATCAGAGGTGCCCTCTCCATCTTCCATGGGCCACTGGTAGAGTCCTCCTTTAGCCTCATGGGAGATGTGATTGATGCTAAAAGAGCTAACATGAAGATCTCCACATTTGATGCGGTGCAGACGGTGAAATATGTGCTGAGGTCTAGGGGCAAGACTGGCATTAGCATGTTCAGATGAGATGACATCAACATGGGGCCAGTTGATAAAGCTCTCTGCCAAAACATAAGGACTGCAGGGAGAAGGGACAAGACCGACAGAGAGAAGAGGATGGAGGCAAAGCAGAAGAGGCAGGCAGAGTATGGCTGCAGTGCTACTTCTGAATGTGCCGAGAAGGCCAAGACCACTGCTCTGGTCAAAGAGAGGCAGACACGTCTCAAACATGTTAAGAAAATGATAGAAAGCCTTGGATACGTTGCAGGAGGTGGCCAGGAAGAAGAGGAAGGAGTAAAGCAAGAAGAAGTGCTAGATTGTTCAATAAGAGTTTGATTCAGAATAAAAATGAAATTACGTATTCCAAATTAGTGTCGGTGTGTTTTGATTTTCAGAATTTCATTTTACTTTATGTGCCTATAGGGGTGGGCCGGGGATGGCAGGGGTTGGTGGCAGTGTATGTATCTGGGTATTTTGCCGCGGGGCGAGGGCTTCAATTACCTCTCTCTTTTTTGACCATACACGTGTTTGCATCCCTGCTTTATGCTAATCTGTAGAATCATGCACAGCTGACTGTTAGTCAACTAAACAAATTATTTTGAGCTTTTGGATGCAAAACTTATACATTACATGAAGGAATGTATACCGTCAGCTTTCTATTTATTATATATTGTTTAACCTTCTCAGTTTATTCACACACAGACACTGTGACACGTATTGTGATGACGTTACCTCAGTGTGTTCTTTCACTTTCAGTGTTGGTAAGTACCTAAAATACCAAATGGTGTTGGTACAATAGATTGCTTGTGTAAACAAGTGTGCGATAATTTCAGTTGAAATGTACGTTTGATAGTAATAATAAAAATGATTTATGTGACACGACAATAAGAACTGAATGACTGATTTCCATCAACACAAATATAGTTTGAGAAAAGCACAGATACACACCATCACTCATCATTACTCACAAACACACACTGATCTGACTTTCTATATGAGGATTCATTACACACATTTATTCTGTCATGTTATTTCACTGACAGAAGTTCAGCTGAAGTATTAATGTAATGAAGAGAAAATAAGAGACTCTATAACATCTCACTGTTACTGATTTATCATGCAGCTCAAAGCATTATGGGTAGAATCTCTCTACAGTCTGTTGTATTACAAAGTGATAACAATCCAGAATAAACCCTAAACCCAGGATAGAGTGTGTGAGTGAATGTGGTCTGGACTGTGTGTATGAGGCTCAGTGTGTCAGAGACGCTGTAGAAGGACAGAATTCCTGCACTGTGATCCACATACACTCCTATTCTCCTGCTGATGGGCTTTACAGGGAGTTTAGTCTCTCTGTTATTGTGTCTGAATGAGTAACTGGAGGAAGAGCAGATCAAACTCCAGGACTGATTATTAGATCCAAATCCACACTCATAACCCCCTCCCTTCCTGCTGATGCTCTTATATGACACTGACATACACACATATTCTCCACTCCACTCAATCTCCCAGTAACAGCGTCCACACACACTCTCTCTACACAACACCTGCTCATAATGATCAAATCTGTCTGGATGATCAGGATACGGCTGGACTGTGCCAGTGTTAGTGATCTCTCTGTTCTCCTCAGACAGACGGAGGAGTTTATTCACTGTGTTCAGATCCAGAGTGAGCTGATGGGAATCTGATGGAGAGAAAACACATCAGAATCAGGAATTATGATTATTTTATTTAGATATCCTGTTTTTGGAGAATATATTGAATCCTCATTTTAATTCTGTCCTGTTTTACATCCATGTACATGTTTATAAAAGCCAGTAAATACATTAAGTTAATAAACATTTATATTTTAGCTGACAAAGGCAAATAGCTAAAACGTTTGTACTTTTTGTTTTATCTCCTGCTTGAACCTAATAAATGTATTTTTAAAGTGCATTTTTCATTTTCATATTTTAAATAACTGAAATTCAAGATGAAAAACACCTCCACACATTCCACATTTTAAAATATATTCAAATAGAAAATGTTTCTTTAAAATCATAGGGATATTTCACAATAATTCTGTTTTTACTTTTATTTTGGATCAAATAAATCCAGCCTTTTGAGCAGAAGAGACTTTTGAAAACAATAAAACCTTTGTTATGACGCTATACGGAGAAATGAATGCTGTATATGTGTATGTGTTTCAGATTTCATTGAATCCACCAGGGAAGATGACACCCCGGTTCACGCTGCCAGTCTCCTCACGTCACCCTGTTTAAACCCGCATCTCCTCATTGTCGCCAAATCACCGACAGTAAAAGCACACAGAACCCATTATAATCAGTGACTCTGTCTACACTGGATGTGCTACGTTCTATTTCTGACGCACTCAATTGCACTACGGACAAATGCATTTGGAATGTTCATGTTGTGTAGAATGTTGTTAGAATGTTGTTAGAATGTTGCAGACCATTTTTGTAGTTGTTAGAACACCCCCTTTGAAAACATTGCTCCCCCCAATATTCTCCATTGAGAAACGCACATGTACATGATCAACTCTAAATCTCTTCTGTCATGTTTTCTTTCGCCTTCTACAGGAAGAACATGAACACACTCAGTGAGTTTCTCTGCTTGTTTTCTTATGCCTGGCTCACACTACAGGACTTTTCAAGCCGATTTATGCCTGATTTTCCCCTCCCGCAAATCGGAGACAAAATCTTGTTGAGGACCTCGATCGGTTACGATGTTCGGCGCAGAATATGTGTATATCAATAATCTGTTTAATGTGAGGCGTTCACAGGTCGAATCTTGCACCTCCCGATCTGCTCTCACACAAATCGGGTTCGGCCCGATCATATCAAACATGTTTGATATTTAGGATTTTAAATCCAGATGACCAAGACTGTGATTACATCAGTACTGTCACAATAGCCGGTAACACTTTATTTTGATAGTCCGTTTGTTGAGACTTTACTAGTTATTAGTAGCCATTCAGTAGCTTGTCAATCAGTTAACATTCAACAACACTGTTTCAACTGACAAGTAACATACGTTCAACTGACTGCCTATAGACTATAAGGTACAATTCAAGTGTTAATCTACAGATTTAAAAAAAAGTGCCTGTTGACTGTCAAAATTATTTTGCAACAGGTTATTAACCAATTGTCGATTGAGTAGATCGAACAGAAAACTTTCTGTAGATTGAGTACCAACAACTCAAGATCAATCTGTCAGTTAAAAGTCAACAGTCATGTCAGCATATGAAGTATATGATACTGTATATCCTACTCAAGGGGTCTGATGTGCATCAAATTAATTATTTATTTTAGCTGATTTAAAACTGTTTTTAAAAATGTTTTAACCATTTGTAGATAATCTGTTGATAGTCAACTAAAGATTACATGTAGTTGCTTATTTGTTGCTTGTCAACAAAGAAATTGTTTATGATCAGTAGACTATTAATAGACATTCTCAACTAAGCGTTAGTAGATATATTTTAGGACTATCTAATTAAAGTGAAAAAGAGTTTATATCAGTAGAAAGTCTATAACCTATAAACAGATTAATATATTGTTTATGATCAGTTGACTATTAATAGACATTATCCACTAAGTGTTAGTAGATATATTTTAGGACTATCTAATTAAAGTGAAAGACAGTTGATATCAGTAGAAAGTCTATAACCTATCAACAGATTGCATACCTAACCTGACTGAAGTAGAACAAACACTATGGCCAGCACATCAGAGAAAAAAAAAAAATCACTTTTATTAAATAAAAAAATAAATAATAATAATACAACCCATTATTTACTAGGATATCACGATCACATCTGAACCATCTGATTATGTGAAAAAAATTATATTAAGCATTCCAAATGAGAAAACTCTCAATAGTCTACATCATTTCAAATGCCCGAGGCCAAGATCAAAAGTTATAAACAACAAATAACAATAATTATTAATTAATACATTTAGCCTTTCATGACAGTAAGTTTTACAGAAAATCGCATTTATTAAATGCAGTTTAACGTTATAACAGTTACTCATTTAAGAAATAATCTCTATTCCTGCTGCAATCTTGCTTCGGAGGATTAACAGACAAGACTATAGTTTAAACCCTTAACAATACCTTCTTTAATCGTTTAACCATTTTGAAACATTTAGTTTATTTAACGTTACTGTGAGACACAAAAGGCGTTTTCTCCTATAGAACCATAATACACCAAAACACAATATAAATTAACAAAATACATAATTTTTATAAGCTAACGTAACGTTAGATGTAATCCAAATCTTTATAATCCATACGCAAGCAAGAAACAGATCCAAATTCAGCCCTTCATCCACATCCAGCGATCTCCATCTCCATTCTCAGCAGCGACCGTAAATGTCAAATCCCGCGCTCGTGATGAATTTAAATAAAAAAATTGCGCCCTCAAGAAGCGTTACAACATGTTTTACGGCAGTGATATCAAACGCTCATTGGCTCTCGCCTGCTTCGTCACAGATTGCAGCATGCCGTGTTTCAGTTGAAACAACATTGAAATGCAGAAGCGCGCGCGCGCCGTCTTCACGCAGAGGGAAGCTGGGTTAACATTTTCATGGATTAATAAGTTAAATTCTGCTCTGTCCCTTATACAAAACTATTATATACTGCCAGAGAGGACTGCAACACATCGTCATTTGAGCGACTTTTGGTACCGATTTACATTTTTGCAATAAATTATTATGATTACACATCTGTTGTTTTTCTTCATAATTTTAGCCTGCATAGTTTTAAGAAATGGTTATGGGTAGGTTTAGGGGCAGGAGTAGGATTAATGTTAGTGGCTCAAAATATATTTTAATGCTATTAATAACACTGGCATTTCCCTACACATCTCTGTCCATAAAGTGTTTTATTCTTTTTATATTCTGTATAAAATGAGTAATTTATATTTAGGTTTGGGAGTAGGGTTAAGGGAACTTACATTTATCTAACAGTATGGGAAATGATACAGATATCTTTATGATTCGTAAACGTTTTGTAGCTGTGAATTCGTAATAATTCTACGTTGCAGACATGTCTGTATCATACGTTTCAGCATCTATCCAAACGTACAAAAAAATATGCTTTCAATCTGTTGATAGGTTATAGACTTTCTACTGATATAAACTGTTTTTCACTTTAATTAGATAGTCCTAAAAGATATCTACCAACACTTAGTGGATAATGTCTATTAATAGTCTACTGATCATAAACAATTTATTTGTTGACATGCAACAGATCTAATCTTTAGTTGACTATCAACAGATTATCTACAAATGGTTAAAACATTTTTAAAAACAGTTTTAAATCAGCTAAAATAATCATTAATTTGATGCACATGAGACCCCTTGAGTAGGATATACAGTATCATATACTTCATATGCTGACATGACTGTTGACATTTAACTGACAGATTGATCTTGAGTTGTTGGTACTCAATCTACAGAAAGTTAGTTGACAATTGAAAGTTAGTCGCCAATTGGTTAATAACCTGTTGCAAAATAACATTGACAGTCAACAGGCACTTTTTCGTAAAATCTGTAGATTAACACTTGAATTGTACCTTATAGTCTATAGGCAGTCAGTTGAACGTATGTTACTTGTCAGTTGAAACAGTGTTGTTGAATGTCAACTGATACACTGTTGACAAGCTACTGAATGGCTACTAATAACTAGTAAAGTCTCAACAAACGGACTATCAAAATAAAGTGTTACCCAATAGCCAATAAGAAACAAGTAGGGCTGTGGTGAGGGAATTTCCCTTAAGTTAGTTTTGAGTGACTTAACAGCGCGATATGCAGAATTATCGCCATTTATTTATTTATTGCTATAAAGGAAGTGTTACGCTGTGGTCAGCAGGCATGAAAACGAGTACATGTTCAGTAATGAAAGTGAAACTAAACAAAACGAAACAGAAGATAATAGCAAAATAAGGGTCCACATAATAACAGAATAGAAACCTGACAACCTTGGGCCATTGTTATATAACAGTTAGTTCCAAACCTCGAATCTCACTTTACGAGAGGCTTTCTGCTGATATTTCATCAGTATCGACATTGCTCATCTTTGCGCATTTTAGACAGGCTGTCACTCAGTCCAGTTACATTGTTACACCTCTAGGTGTTGGCAAGGGACTGTCTTTAAATGAGTCATTAAACCATTCATTCAACGAAAATGTAAAAAAAAAATAAAAAAAAAAAACATGGATTCATTCAAAGATGTAATGAAACAAGGTGTTAATTATTTTAATGTTTAATTTGAACTTTGAGTTCCAGTTTACAAGGCTCAGCTGATCAGAGTGAAGTGAGTCACTTCATAGAGATCAAAGGCATTGATTCATTGAATTGACCAGCGCTGACGCCATTCATTGAAAACATCCTTAAATGTTAAAAGGATAATTTTTTTAAGATTTTGCTTTCCTTGGACACTGCAACCTTTTTACGAATATGACGATATTTTCGGCTCTGCTTTTCAGCTTCTGATCTGCTGTGTGAGGCACTTCCTCTGGCACGAGAATCTTAATAACATTGTGTAGTGTGTGAGATGCGCCGCGATGTTCAAATCTTGTAGCGTGAGCAAAATCTGAAAGTGTGTGCTGCAACCAGATTTCACAATCGGTTAGGATTTTAAAACTCCTGTAGTGTGAGACAGGCATTATTGACTTACATTGTAGGAAGTCGTTCCTGGTCATGGGAACAATGCTGGTGAAAGTGACTGTGGAACAGAGATGAAGAGTGTGATTATCATGTCAAGAGAAATTGATCCCTGCATCCGTTCCTAAGACATTTCTAATATGATCTTCTACATGATATGAGATGATGGAGGATCATTTCTGAGAGCAGAATCTCCAGGACTTTACCTCTGTCAGAGATCTTCTTCATCTCCTCTTTGCAGAAATCCTCCAGTTTGTCTTTCAGCTGACGGACAGATTCTCTCACGCCATCAAAAGAGGAGAGAGAACTGAAGGGATTGTCATTTACGTCTGTAGATTCAGGAGGAGCTGAGAGAGACTGGAAACTCTACAGAAAACAGAAATCAAAGCTCATCACCTCCACACTTCATCAATAACCTGCACTACTGTCAGATTTGTGCGGCTCTTGTTGATCTTTAGTAATTCTCCTCAATCCAGCACTTTCACAGCATCAGCTTCATTCTTCTCATATTCATTACATCCTGTTCGAGCTATAAGTTCTTGTTTTTGACACTATATGTGAACTTTTCTGGAAAACTCTTGGATGATCAAACAACTGGCAATAACATAAATGTAACATATCAACATAAATGTAACAGATCAAGTCCATCAATGGAGTCACATGGCAGGTTTGAGTAGATTTGATCAGGAAAAGCAGTTCAAAGGCACTTTCACAGCATCAGATATAATATACAGCCAATATATACAGCTAATATACAGCCTCGCTTCCTGTTTGAGGACTTCACTGCCAAATTCATTGATCTGTTACCAGCAAAAAAATATGAAAATTATTATAAAAGGAGTATCTGATTTTGGTAAACATTACCCAAAATTTGTAGTATAAGTCAAAGAATGTCAAAAGAAAGTAAAGAGATGATGGGAAATCTAGCTGTGTGAAACTGGCACCTTCAAGATGGATTTTACATTGTTGTTTCCTAAGAGATTGAGACTGAGTCTGACTGATGATGATATAATAACTGAACACACAGATCAACACTTCAAGTCAACGGCTCATTCTGCTCTCATGAAATGTTTCTCTGTGAGTCTCGTGATCAAGTCCACTATGATCCTGTTCTTCTAGATCTCTGTTACCTGCAGGAAATGGATGTGATCCTGTGTGTGTGAAAGCTGCTCTAGCTCAGCGTCTCTCCTCCTCAGATCATTGATCTCCTGCTCCAGTCGCTCCAGTCGTCCTTCAGCTCGACTCACTGCAGTCTTTTCCTGATCTCTGATCCGCTGTGTCGCCTCAGAGCGGCTTCTCTCAATGGAGCGGATGAACTTAGTGAAGATCCTCTCACTGTCCTCCACTGCTGTCTGTGCAGAGCGCTGTTAGGACACACATCACAATCACACAGTGAGTTCAGTGAGTCCTGACTGAGACTTCTCAAACTTCTCTTCTTCCCCAGACTCACCTTATGAGACGCCACAGCCTCTCTCAGCTGCTGAATATCTTTCTCTCTCTGCTGGATCCTCTGCTGGAACGACCTCTGCGTCTCCTTCAGCTGGTGCTAAAGGACCAACCAGTGACAGGAGAAACATCACATTAATCATCAGGTAAACAGATATGAATCCAATATCTGTGAAGTGGTGAGACTGAGGGGTTAAAGATCTTACATGGTAAGTGAAAAAAGTGAAGTGAAGTGGCATGTGAAGGCCAAGTTTGGTAACCCATACTCTGAATTTGTCCTCTGCATTTAACCCATCCAAGTTAGTGCATACACATTAGGAGCAGTGAGTAGTGAACACGGTAGCAGTGGCCAGCCATTCTCTGTGGAAGCGATTGGGGCCTCAGTTATTTCCTGCCGGCACTGGAATCAAACCCCCAAACTTCAGATTATCAGTCTGACTCTCTAAACATTAATCCCCGACTGCCCACCTTTCAGGTTATTATAAAGTTATTATAGCTTCAATCATAAGTGCCAGCATTTCTTCATCAGTGCCTAGTTTTTTATGATAGACATTAAATGCTGTAAATGTATTCTAGTAGACCCGTAAACAACATTATGAACCTGTAAATAAGCATAATGGGACTCTTTAAGTTCATACCTGTTTCTTTGTCCTCTGAGCTGCAGCTGATACAGTGTCGTGGTTTTTATGTTCATCCATCATACATAACACACATATACACTTCTGATCAGTGCGGCAGAAAACATCGAGGAGCTTGTCGTGTTTCTGGCAGATCATCTCCTGCAGTCGTCCAGTGGCATCTGTCAGATTGTGTCTCTTTCTTTTAAAGAAACTCTCATGTTGTTCAAGGTGATTCAGACAGTAAGAGTTCAGACACCACAGACAGGACTTGACGGCTTTGCGTTTTCTTCCATTACAGACGTCACACTGCACATCTCCAGCTCCAGCGTAACAGTCAGCAGGAAGTTTACGTTTCTTCAGTTTCTCCAGCACTTCAGCCAGAATGGTGTTTTTAGCTAAAGCAGGTCTTGGACTGAAGGTCTGTCTGCACTGAGGGCAGCTGTAGACTCTCATCTGATCCTCCTGATCCCAGCAGTCTGTAATACAGCTCTTACAGAAACTGTGTCCACAGGGAATGGTCACTGGATCCTTCAGGAGATCCAGACACACTGAACACAGGAACTCATCCTGAGTAATTCTGGCTTCGGCCATTTTTACTGCAAAAATACAGAGATACAAACACACAACAGCTCAACTACACTTCAGTTTCAGTTTCCCTGAACTCACGTGTTTCCTGTTTCCTGGTTCTGTGTTTGAGTGTCGTGTGCTAAACAGGCATGTCTGTGACGAGGCATGATGGTAATACATCATGTATTACCTGTACAAGAAATTATGTCTCAGTCACAATAGCACTTCAGTGCACTGGTGTTTATTGACAGACTGAATTTGGTCTACATTAGGTAACCGCTGAGCAAAATACACACCATCATATCGATGCATGTATATATGTATATATCAGTGGGGATTTCTTTAAGACTGCAAGGTAAGCTCGGCTTCCCCTATAATGTCAAAAAATGAATGGTCAAATATGTACTATTGTGTTCATATTTTATTGACTAAAAATGCGTTAGAAAGCGTTCATCTCAAAGACGAGTTCGTTCAGAATCAGTTACATATAGCAGGTCGGCTGACTCGATTTCCTTCTCATTCCCGTAGCGTCACAGTGCATTTCCCTGTTGAAGCCCAGCGTCCATTGACATCAATGGGGCTTCTTTGAACAGTTTTTTTCAGTGCTTCGAAACTAGACGGTCATTGGATAAATGCTGCGATTATGTCCCGCTCTCAGACGCTCAGTGTCTCTGAGGGTGAATGAGGAGTGGGCTGGCCTTGTGCTCATTTTGGCCAGCTGAAGGGTAAGCAGTAAAACTGACGATGTATCCTAATATCATGGCCTAGGAAGTCAGCCAGCTGATCGAGCTCAGTGTTGTTCAAATTGAGAATTTCCTCAGCTTTGTGGAAGAGAGAGTTTGAGGATTATTAGCTTTGCGTGCACCTGCAAATTCACGGATGCAGTCAGAGCCTCTGAAAAAGATCATTGCAGACGAACATGCGAAGAGAAAAGGGTTCTCATTCAGTTCTCCACACCTACTCTTGTTTTTATTAGCAGGCTGATTGACTCTTGCATTGAAGGAGTAACAAGTGCTGGAACCTTTCTCTCTTTTGCCTCTGATCTTTATACGCTTAAAGTATTGACACAATTTATTTTCCAACTCTGTGAAGGCCATGCTACCATCTATGAGCTGATATCTGATTGGTTGCTGGAGGCGTATGCAGAGACATATGTGACACTTTCTCGTCTACGATTAAAAGGCATAATCTGAATATGTGTAACCTTGGCCAAATTTGACCAATGCCGAGATGATGCTGACAAGAGTTTGCTGTGAATTTTCTCTTGCTCATCAAGATACACATGAAAACGTTTAACATCTTCAGTGAACGGGAGCAAATGTGGGCAGTTCCACTTGTGTTCCTCCAGTGTTTGCTGGGCTGTTGATGAAATGTACTCGAGTTTGATACAGCTGTTGGAAGCTGTTTGCAACTTTTGCTGTTGCTTTGTCTCCATTAATGGTAGAATGGCTCTCAGTAAGCTTGATTTTGTTCAGACTATGTCCAAGTTTCACAGCAACACTAGCCTTTCATATACATTGGTCTCTTCATTGTAACTAGCTTTTATTTTAACTGCATTAACCCCCTGGGGTCGGCGGTATCGCCGGCGATACCAGCTCGCGTTTTTCCTTATCGGTGCAATAGAGACTCTAAATACTCTGTTGACTTTGATCTTCCATACATGTTTCATCCATCAATTGATCCTGTTAAGTGTGTATTATTTTTGTGTATACTAACAATAAAAGCAAAGTGTTGTGCTTTTTGCCAAATAAAGAAAAATAAACATGATGCGAGTTCTGCCTACTCTCTGTCAGTGTAGTCCATTCTGAAACGCGTCCGAAAATGAACTGTAACTCAGCGAATACTCAGTCAAACAGGCATACAGACACACAGGCATGAAGCTTGAATTCTCTTCTTTTAAATGAAGTAATTTTTATAAAAAACAAATATTCACCGTTTATGTAATATGTATGAAAACAGAGAGATATCAGTTGTTCTGTCAGTTGATGGAGGCGATCCATACAAACCTGTGAAACGCCCACATCAGCTGGATAACACACACCACGAGTTCACTTTCAGACTCATGTACTTTACGACGCTGTGAGGAATAATACTATCTTGATAATAATCCTGGAAAATTTACCTCACAAGTGCTGGAAGTTTCATTTCGAGGAGCAACGGATCCAGCTGAGGAATAGGTCAGTTCTATTTGCTTTGTTCTAATCGCAAGTGTCTGTACGCGCAAAAAGACTGTTTAAATATGAATCGCGTTTCTGTGTGTGAATGAATGAACAGCTTTTACCAAACTCTATTGCTATACTGAGATGAGGAAAAATCGACTACAAAATCAGATAGATTATAAAGTTTTTACTGTAAAATACTGCCACATCAAATACAGATGTGGCCTTTAAAAATGCGCGTCTCAGAGAAAAGAATGCCACAAGCACTTCCGAAATTCTGCGGGATCGTGCAGAAGGGGGATTAGGTGTTGGACGCAGGAAATACTAAAACCTGTAGATGGCAGTCGTGTTTCATGTGGCCATACTGAGTTGACGAAGTATGACGAATACAATGTTTTCTTTTGCCAGTTACATAAACAGTCACATATTCTTCATAAAAATCCGACTCAAACGCGCATCATTTGTCTTATTTTTTTTTTCCTGTATACTTACAGTAGAAGAGACGTGATGTAGGCTATGATAACTGAGTCTTATAACACAATAATTTGCGAAGACCTTTAAAGAGACCGAGATCATTTGCGCAATATCATTATCTAATTTTACATTTAGTTCATTTTTGCATCTTAACGTTTTAAATAGTTTTAACATGGTTGTAATGCGCTTTTCTGCATTACACACAGTACTTTTTATACTATCATGTTTCCCTTATAGGCGTCGATTTCGGTGGGGACGGTGGGTACGCACCCACCAGATTTCGTCATGAGTCATTTTGTACCCACCACTTTTAACTTCAGTCCATATTAATTTGACTTTTGGTTCGATTTTTTTTTTTTTACCGTTTTCAGTGGTTATGAGGAGCTTAATTAATTTAACCTGAGATGTGCGTTATATCGCTTTTTGATCATTCTTTGTGTTGTCGAATTTTGACACAGTTTCATTATTTGTTCATAATAATTTGATTCATAATTATGTCATTTTTTTCTAAAAGTAAAAAAAACAAAGTTTTTTCTAAAAGCAATATTCTAAAGAGATACAAAGACATTGTACGTGTACCCACCAGATTTCGTCATGAGTCATTTTGTACCCACCACTTTTAACTTCCGTTGACCGTTTTCAGTGGTTATGAGGAGCAATATGAGAGAAAAATTTTGTAATCATTGTCTGACACAACAAAAAAATATATAATATTCATTTTATTTTAATTTTCGTGTTCGCATTTATGAGGGAAAAAACAACGTGTCAGTTTACGGTTATGGACGTGAGCGCTCTAAAAGCGGCAATAAAAGTCTGCTTTAAAACTTTCACAGAGACCTCAAACAGAACAGCTGCCTTTCTTTAAATTGAATTTCGTTTTGTATTAATTATATCTTAATTTTAATCAATGTTTCGTGAACCAATTGCCTGGATTTAAGAAGTAAATATAGCAGACAATCACGACATTGGAGGCGCCGGGCGATATCTCATAAATGAACCGAAACTCAGCGTGTAATGCACATTCACATTTACAGTGTATTTAGACACATTTAGACGCATTCATAATCATTACTTTTACCGGTTCTTTGTGGCAAGCTTTATGCGTGCGGTCGTGCGCTTGAGTGCGGCTATATTACGTAAACGCTCATGATCCATAAGTAGGCTAATTAAATTAATATAAAGGGGCGATTTGTCCACGAATTACTTAAATGAACAACTAGCCTAGTATACTAGTCGACTACAAAAAAAAAAACTTTTAGTCGAAAGCAGCCCGTATTCCACATATTTTCGAACCAGGCAACAGGACATCTGTGTTGAGCGAGGCCGTGGACCCTGAGCGGAATGAACGAGCGGAGCGGAATATTCAGAAATGCGCTCTCCACTCACGAGCTCTGATCGGAACAAACCCGAACCTCACTGTCTGCTGAACTTGCAGAATCATCAAAATATAATATTTTCTAAAGAAGAATTTTAAAACTTTATTGGTGGTAGTTGAGAAGAATTCCTCTTTCCATATCTAAATCATTTCGAGTGCAATATAAATGTATCATATTGTTATTCTTATTATATAAGAATAATACGTATTTTTTACAACATTTTTAACATATAGAGAATACAAGTTTAGCGTGTTGTGTGTATTTCCTAATTATAAGCTTTTGGTGAAATTGCAACAAAACTAAAAGAGTAAAAGTGCATAAAAACATAAAAACATGGCGTCGTCTCAAGAAATATCTGCGTACACACTAAACCACTGAAACCGACTCAAAACGATGTAGCCTAGTATACATACCAGACCAGGCACTGTAATTCTGCCACAGACATACACTAAAAACGGAGAAGACTTAAAGCATGCGCATAAACCTTGCGCGCTATACAACAATAATATTAGGCACAGTAGCTTCTTTTTTTTCTTTTCTTTTTTTATCAAGAACTTTGTTGAACAATATGAACAACCATAAATGGTCTGGTACAAAATATGAGTCACGATATTCGATAGTTAACGGATGCATAAAGCTTGCCACAAAGAACTGGCAAAAGTAATCATGTGTCAAATATAGCAAGGAGACATTTTAATTGTTTACTAATCAACTAGTGTTTTATGTGTCAGTCAAAGATGTTGACAATGCTGACTCGTCATCTTCGCAGATATTGTGAACGTGCCTAGAAATGCACACTTACAAAAGAGAGTTGTCTGTTTCTTTTCGTTTTGAATTGTTTTGTTTAAAAGTGGACATTTCAAGCTTTCTAGATACATTTCTGAGTTTCGGTTCATTTATGAGACGAGCTCAGTTCACGAGCAATGCAAGTTATATCGCGCCGGTGCCTCCATTTCCTGATTAAATCGTCTTAAATGCGTCTCCGTGTGGACAGAAACCAATGTAATCTTCCTGATTTAATCACGTAAAACACAAGTCTAAACACAAGCACCACTCTTCTGAATGATGGTAACCACAAACCTCCAAGAGTTTGTAAACCAATTGTTTGTAAAACATATTTAATATTTACAAATTCAAAAAAAAAAAAAAAAAAAAAAAAGTTTTACAGTGTATAAATAAAACGACATGAAGAAAGTTATTTCCAAAATGTAATTAATTGCACAGTCTTTGTTTTAGCTGCTTGTTTTAGCTGCTACCAATTGCACAGAGTCAAGAAATTACAACCACCCACCCCCCAGGTCTGCCGATTCAACCCCCAATGCTAATCGATCTCCTCTCAGGGAATCAAAAGAAAACCGGTTTTTCCAGTTTTCACCAGCGTGTGGGCGGGGTTTTAATCCCTTGCAGTTCCTTTGTTTAAATGCTATTTAAGCAAATATACTATACATACGCTTTAAGTTATTTCAAATTAATGTTTATAGCTTAATTTGTTGATATCGCGTAACTTAATTTGACATATGTTGATATAACCAACTGACATTGTAGATTCCATTGCATGCCAGGAAGAGGCTTATGCTTTGTTTTAAGTAATGAGCATTTACTATAATATAGCCGCACTCAATCGCACGACCGCACGCATAAAGCTTGCCACAAAGAACCGGTAAAAGTAATGATTATGAATGCGTCTAAATGTGTCTAAATACACTGTAAATGTGAATGTGCATTACACGCTGAGTTTCGGTTCATTTATGAGATATCGCCGGCGCCGGTGTCGTGATTGTCTGCTATATTTACTTCTTAAATCCAGGCAATTGGTTCACGAAACATTGATTAAAATTAAGACATAATTAATACAAAACGAAATTCGATTTAAAGAAAGGCAGCTGTTCTGTTTAAGGTCTCTGTGAAAGTTTTAAAGCAGTCTTTTAGTGCCGCTTTTAGAGCGCTCACGTCCATAACCGTAAACTGACACGTTGTTTTTTCCCTCATAAATGCGAACACGAAAATTAAAATAAAATGAATATTATAATTTTTTTTTTGTTGTGTCAGACAATGATTACAAAAATTTTCTCTCATATTGCTCCTCATAACCACTGAAAACGGTCAACGGAAGTTAAAAGTGGTGGGTACAAAATGACTCATGGCGAAATCTGGTGGGTACACGTACACTGTCTTTGTATCTCTTTAGAATATTGCTTTTAGAAAAACTTTTAGTTTTTTTACTTTTACTTTTAGAAAAAAACGACATAATTATGAATCAAATTATTATGAACAAGTAATGAAACTGTGTCAAAATTCGACAACACAAATAATGATCAAAAAGCGATATAACGCACATCTCAGATTAAATTAATTATATAAAAAACAGGGAACATTTTGTATAAGCAAAACTGAACAAAATGCATACTTAAAATAATTGTATTAGGCTATGTGTTATCGAATATTTAATACCACTTCCCCATAATGTTGTAATTATTTTTTTAAAACAACATCTGTCAAACTGTCAATCAGATACCTCTTATCTGGTCATTTTTATTTTATTTTAGAAGTCATAACTGTTGATCACCCTTTGTATGGAATTTGTGAATATGAATATTTAGAAGATTTACAAACTGTCGGCAAGACCTCAAACCAACCCCGGACATTCTGAGACTAACGTGGAAAAATCTTTATGCTTAATGCATTAAGACAGTTCAATTAAAATATTTATTAATAATGTAATGGCAAATCAGATGCGCCCAAAATATAAATGCTACGCGTTGAGCTGCAACATTACCTCACAAGAAATATCTGCACAAGAACAATCACACAAGAAATATCTTCACGAATTAAGAATCTGGGTAAGTCGCATTATTTAATTGCATTATGTTAGGATGATTTTGTGTATATATATAAAAAATACTGCTGGGTTTTTACAGGCAGAGTCACGTGTATTATGCTCACACTAAATTCTCTGTTGCACTTATATAAATGCGCATTGCATGCACAATAATCTTAATAGTTGTACAAAAAAGTTATGCGCTACTGGCAAGAACGTCACTTTGCTGTTTTAATAAAAGCAATGTTAAATATTCTGCATGCACTCATCTCCTGGAAACCACAGCAATGACAGCCTACTGTAAATATTTGTGTCTATTACTATTTATAATTTATATTTTATTGTGGATGTTTTCTCACAATCGTGACGTAATGAAGTAAAAGAAAAAATCTAATGTAAAGTTGTTTTTTATGCGCCACCTGGTGGATATTCTGTGAAGCGAAACACATTGAGGGAATTTGTAAGTAGCGCCCTCCGAAAGCACTTGCAGAATTCTGCGAGACTCTACGAGACGAATTGCCGAATGCCGCGGGAGAAAACGCGCGTTTTTAAAGGCCAGATCTGTAAGCTTATAATGTTGCCAATTTCTGCTCATATGAATTGAATTACGTATGATAAAATGTATACTTTAGTTTTTACAAAGAAAGATTACACTGGAAATATTGTTACAATTTTAAATGTTGTTGTAATTGTATAACCTTTTTAATAAAAAAAAATATATATATATATGTACAGTATATATATATATACAAGGATAGATGTAAAAAAAATCTTAAAAGGTCATTATAAGCCTTCTCTTTAAATAATTTGATTATGCTTTATTAGTGACACATTTGGGTAGAGAATATATTCCAAATCTGAAAATACAGTATGAGAACAATTAACTGCACAATTACTAGAAATGTTTACCTTGGATATTATACAATTTGCAAGCACAATTTGTGGAAAAAACAACAACAACTGTGAACCAATTATATATATATTGTGAATGAATTTTAATTAATCAACGTTAATTAATCAACTAACATTTGCTTTTCTTGCAGGAACAACATTCAAATGCTTTTAATGTGTCAAAACTCTTTGGGGAAAAACTTGTGACTTTGAGTATGTGTCTACGGGTAAAAATAACATAGTTATGGGAAGTGAAACTAGACAAGTCTGTTAGAACAAATTAAGTCATCGTTAAAACCTTGTGATAAGTAATCACAAGATAAAAGTTTGCTTTACCTAGTAACAGAGGGGTTTACATATGAAGAACCAATCAAATAATGGGGAAATTATGTAATGCAGCCTGACATTTATGCCATACCCTGATTCTATAAAAACTGTTGTATATGTGTTTTACGGTGGGATTCTCAATGGAATTTGTCTGAGATCCTCCGGCCTTGCTTCTTGGGAGAGATTCCCTGAGAACTGCTCGGGAAGATCTCCCGGCCGTGATTAAAGCATTTAAAGGACAATTGCAGGTCTGTTTGTCAATTTATTCCTGCGCAGGAAGCTAGTTTAGGGAAGCAAGTTAGTTAGAAACTCAGCCAGTTGTCAACTGAAGATGCAAAAGCTAGAGTTTAAGGTATTGGTGTCGAGTGTAGACGCCAGGGATATTAAGGCAGGTGTCGAGTGTAGACGCCCCGGATATTAAGGCAGGTGTCGAGTGCAGACGCCCCAGATAGTTAGGTTTAGGGAAAAATATCCACGACAATATATATACATCACAAACTGCTTGAGAAAGCTGTTCTACTCATAGACTGTAAAAGGTTACTAATGTACTGTTACCGTCCGTAGGTAACATTAGGTAGGCCTATGTTATTATCAACTACTATAGGCTATCAATTAGGGATGGGCGATATGGCCTAAAATCCATATTGTGATATACATTGCAGCCTCTTGCGATAACGATATATATTATAATAAAACCATTTCAGAACAGGTTACACAGACCCTGCTAAACAACTGCTAAATGTTTTTTTTTTTTTTTTTAAATAGTGTATGTAGTTTTGAGAACATATATTGTGCAAAACTGTAAGTATACAACATAATTTTGCAGATAAATAAAATGTAAGTACACTAGCAGCAGAGACTTAAGTAGGTCTAATGTTTATTATGGCTTGGAGCTTATGAAACCCCAAATTTAAAATTAGAATATTGTCTAACTGATGTCTTTTCAGTTAAAAAGAAACACAACAACGATTCTTAAAATCGGGCGCAGACAGAGATTATGTGCTACACCACTAAGATATATTGGGAATAATAAGCGCGCGCTGGTATTCAGTGATATCATGTTTCGTTTTGAATTTGAGGTGGTAGAACGGATTAGTCGTGTGTTAACTTACTGAACTGTTACCACACTCTGTCTATATAGTTTGCTGCTGCTCGTCGGACGGCTTAAATCCGAACCAAGTCCAAATAATGGATGTTGCACCGATCTTTTTCACCAGCTTTCACTTTCAGCAGTTTACTTAAGATGTTTACTTATATATATATATATATTGTAGTTGCATTCTTTCTTGTGGCTCAGTCACACACCTGAATGAAAGGCTCATTACATATGCAGCCTCATTATGCGGGGGCCCATTGTCTCCTCAGGTGTGAATCACGCCCACCCGCATATTGCCTTTCCAAACAAAAAGTGTGTTACAAAATTTAAATCAATGTATTGTTTTATGTGAACGATTAGGCAGGATGATTTTCACATAATTTTGAAGAAAAAACTCTAGGCGACAAAATGCATTAGTCAAAAGTCTTATTGACATATATTTAGTATGTGTTTTGTGGCCTTATTTCAGAAATTTTCATTTTTAGTTTTTTCAATAACCATGCATAAACATTATTTTCTCAAAAATACAAACATGTACATACATGTTGCTCACATATTATGGCAACCCTGTTTGTGCTAAATAGAGTGTAATTATACCTTTGCCATTAATATGTTTATAAGCAACTGAAAAAAGCACAAATGTAAGGGCATGTCAGAACATCTCAAGGACCCCAAAAACACCTTAGACCCCAGAGGGTTAACGGCATTAATAAAGTTTGCACCAAACATCTTGATGTCCACCATTCACTTTTCAAAGTAAAACATTACTTATATTTTACAAAAATCAATAGTGTTGGAGAGGATTTCTGACAACTGAAACTGTTCTTTATCCTAATTCAATATTTCAAGATTAAAAATAATAAAATTTCTAATTTTAAAGTAATGACACTCTCTCTTTTTTTCTATTTAAAAGGTAGTTATCTGTTTAAAAAAATGGATGTTGTTTAAAAGTTGTAGACTTGAAAATAATCCAAGATATTTAAAACGAACAAAAACATTTGCTTGACTGTTTTTCTACCCCCTCTTTCTACCACAAGGACCATTTGGAGTTCCTAAAGACAGATATTGATCAAGGCCTGTAGGCCAATATGTTTGTACTTTGGGTGTTGATGAATTGTCACACCTTTAGTTCAATTGTGGAAGTTGTAATTATCTGATTGGTCAGTTTGAATGCCTCACATCTGGGTTTTAGTCACATGGTCAGGGAAAGGATAAAAGAAGATTGAAACTGTTGCTCTGTCTCCTCTTTCCTCTTACTCTCTACACTCTCTCTCTCTCTCTTGCTCTCTCTATCAGGTAACATCTTTCATATATGCTGGGTACAATTAATGGTATAAGTTATCATCATCTCATACATCTATTTTGTAACTATTTTAAGTGTAACCATAACCATATTTTGTCATTAAATCTTTTCAATTACAACTAATGTGCTAACCAGTTTTGATTTGGTATCGCCTTTGAAGTGCTACATATTGCAATACAATATTGTCACTCTCTATAGCAACGCTCTCCCACATATAACTGCGCTTATTTACGTCGTTGGTGTAAGTAGCAGTGAGTGGAATAGACAAGAAATGTACAGTTTTCTACCATCTTGCTGAAAACTTTTCTTTAGTCATTCAGCAGTCTTGCAGTCTGAACCCCTGCAGGAAATCCACCCTTACAAAGTCAAAACAAATGAGTGTAAATCATTTTTACATAAAAGTTTACCACTATATAAAGCACTGCAGTTTTATAGCCAGTCCTCTGTAATGTTAGGAAAAGTATTTACACTGTAATGTATCAGTTCATACTGTCACTTCTTATCTGTGAAGCTGTTCAGTGAAACAAGACCGATCAGTATGTTCTGTACAGCTTTTCATTTCTCCTGCAAAGAAACTGCAGTTTTATCCAGTGGTTTTAGTTGGGAGTTAACTATAGGTATATCACTATTTGATTTAACTGTGTCAGGCAATGCTGGCATTCACCACCTGTGGTAAAAGCTACTTCTTTCTTTTAACTGGCAAATCATACGTAATAGCGCATTACTACCATCTTCTGATAACATGGATCAGAGAGTCTACTCTCTCCTGTTTTTTACCCCATCCACATCATAACCAAAAGCCCAACCAGCACTGCGTGTTCAGCTCCTCTGGTTTCACTTCCAGCACCATACAGAGGAGGATAGAGGAAGAGAAGCACCTCTATTAGTACTCATAGTGTTATACATATAAATTACGATGTATTTCCTCTTTCCTTACTTTTGCTTTTTGTGGTGGTGTGGAACTTTGACCTTAATGAAAATAGCATTTGTGAGAGCCCTAAGATGTAATTAAGAAATGCAAAATAAACAAAATTAAGCCTCTTCCAGGAATAATTAAAAATGTCTTTCTCCAACCATGCACTGCATAAAACAGATATTAATTATATAAAATATTATATTTACAGTGAATAAATAATAATATGTCACAAGGTGACCAAATGGAGGCGGAACTAAGTTCCGCGGAGGTTGTGTTTCCCCCGGGACCGTGGCATGGTAACACCAGGACGGTTCCGGTTATGCGTTCAGTCACCATGACGACGGGGATAATGACCGATGCACATCAGGTGTGGGGGATTTCTGCTGAGGCTGGAGAGACAAAGGGAGCGTATAAAAGAAACAGAAAGAAACAGTTTGGGGTGGAGCGGTAATGCACATATCTGTCTGCGATCCGCCGTAAAAAGCAAGAAGAAGAAGAAGAAGAAGAAGAAGAAGAAGAAGAAGAAGAAGAAGAAGAAGTTTGGGGTGGTTCTCCCCCGAGAGAAGTCGTTTATTTTGTAGTGGTGTTGCTGATTCACGGAGGCTTCTGGAGAGTGTTACGAGGGCTCGGCTGATTAAGAGTGTAACGGCGATTGTGCGAACACGAGTTGAGGACGTCAAAGGCTGGAAAAAGAGTGAGTTATGGAGAGTGAGTGAAGACTGGAGAATGCCATCATCATTGGAAGGGAGATAAGTAGTATGATATCGCATCTTATGGAGTGTATGCACCTGCACTGAGTTGAATACGAAGTTCATGAAGTGTATTGATCACGAGTGTAATTGTCACTGAGAGTGGTTGGACTGAGCGATCATTGAACTCTTGTTTCTCTCCATCTGAGTGTGAGTTGAGTGCTGAGGAAGTTCTGCCCGCCGTGCCCGTAAGGAGGCATCCGAATCCCCTCGCTATTTGATGAGAATTGATTCAGTACGACAATGGAGGGACTGATCGTCGGGTGAGTGCTGGCCTTATTGCACTGAGAGAGGAAGTGGATATGCAGTGTTTGAATTGTGTCACACAGCGTGGGTTGAAGTGAGGTTGCAGTGTGTGGGGATATTATATATATTGGCCGCCGTGCACTCCCCGTCTTTGATTCTCATCTGCTATTATTGAAGAGGGATTTCAGGTGCTGAATTTAAACATTTTACCTCTTGCATGTTGGAAGAATGGGCGTGCTTGTATAATTCACTCTGTCTGTTCAATAGAGAAGCCTCCTGTGTATATTCCCTTATGTGATGTCCGCTGGAAGGAGGGACTCACAGTAAGAAGATTCTCTCGTCTGTCTGTTATACAGCAATACACGCCAGCCGTAAGCCTTGTCGCTGTACTGAGAAACAGCATGCATGTACGTGTATAATTCACTTTGTCTGTTCAATAGAGAAGCCTCCTGTGCATATTCCCTTATGTGATGTCTGCTGGAAGGAGAGACTCACAGTGAGAAGATTCCTCGTCTGTTTGTTATACAGCAATATACTCCAGCCGTAAGCCTTGTCTCTGTATTGAGGAACAGCGTACATGTACGTGTATAATCCACTCTGTCTGTTCAATAGAGAAGCCTCCTGTGAATATTCCTGTAGGTGATGTCTGCTGAAAGGAGAGACTCACAGTAAGAAGATTCCCTCGTCTGTCTGTTATACAGCAATACACTCCAGCCGTAAGCCCTTGTCTCTGTATTGAGGAACAGCACGCGTACCTTGTATAACTCACTCTGTCTATTCAACTAGAGGATTCCTCTGCCAATGTCCCCTTATGCGATGCCCACCTGAAGGAGAGACACATATTGGAACAGACCTTCGTTTGCTCTATTGAAGCTCACATCCAGCGGTAAGCTTCCGTCTCCGCACTGAAGAGAAGCACGTACATACTTGAGTTGCTTATCTGTCTGTTTAGCAGAAGACTCCCTCTTCCCCTGTCTTGCTCCGCGCCTTGAGAAGGTATACTCATCTGGACATTCACCTGCCTGGTAGAAGATTCTCCTCCTGGCCATCAGCTCCCGTATCGGCCACGCCCTGAGTGTCCAACTGTTCGAGAAGGCCTGCTTACCGGGATACTCACCTGTCTGTCCAAGGGAAGATCCTCCTCGACCACGAGACTTTGTCCCGCTCCGCGCCTTAAGAAGGTATACGTACCTGGATATTCATCTGCCTGGTAGAAGATTCTCCTCCTGGCCATCAGCTCCCGTACCGGCCACGCCCTGAGTGTTCAACGGTTTGAGAAGGCCTGCTTACCGGGATACTCACCTGTCTGTCCAAGGGAAGATCCTCCTCGACCACGAGACCCCGTCCCGCTCTGCGCCTTAAGAAGGTATACGTATCTGGATATTCACCTGCCTGGTCGAAGATTCTTCTTCTGGCTATCAGCTCCTGTACCGGCCACGCCCCGATAGTTTAACGTTCTGAGAAGCTTTGCTTACCTGGATACTTACCTGTCGGCTCAGCGAAAGATCCTCTCCGATCACGAGACTCTGTTCCGCTCTACGTCTCAAGAAGCTTTGCTTACCTGGATACTTACCTGTTCGTCGGGCTGGTGGCCGACTTCCTCCTCCCCTAGTCGCTACGTTCGGGCACGAGTTGCCTCGAAGAATCCCACGTCTTCCCTGGGGTCAGAGGTTTGGTCCCCGCACCTGTGGGGGACCCAGAAGCTTTATTAGGACTTTTAGATTAATTTTATTCAATAAAACTTGTTCAACTTTTATCCACTTGTCTGTCTGGTCTTTGGTACGCTCCTCGAGGTGGTCCTGGGTTTTAGGGGTGGGTGCAGTCTGGCTTTGACCCCCCTTACCTGTGCCAAATACATTGAATTTGTTAATATCAATCATCCATGGTTAAAAGCAACAGAGTTGCTTAAAGCTTGAAAAAAAAAAAAAAAACCTTGCCTCTTTGTTGTCATTTGTTTTCTCGTCCAGGCCATTGGTTTGGGGGTGATAGGCAGCTGTGACACTTCTTACAATATACAACATATTACAGAGGCTGTTGTTGAGCTGAAACATAAAACAGTTACAGTAAAATTTAATACAAAAAAAAAAGCAGATGGGACTAATAACAATACAACAATAGTATTTGAAATATGCACATACTTTATTCTCAAATTCTTTTACCTGATCAGAGAGGATTCTTTTGGGACACTCATGTCTATATACACAGTGCTTGTAAGAATTATTTGCCCCCTTGGTAAATCAAAGATGGCTGTAAAAAAAAAAATCTGAAAAAAACTATAGAGCAACGGACGACAGAAAAGCGGATTACAGAAATGGAGCGAGCGGTAAGTATTTGTAATGATTATCAATGATTATGCGCCCAATGGCAGCTTATAACCCCATGGGCGTTTGTCCACGAACCACCGATATCTAACGATATCTCCTAAGGGTAGCATGTGCAGCAACAGCAAAAGTGAACAGCAAAGGTACTAGGTTCATTCTCATGTTACGCAGCACATTTGAGCTTCAGCAAGAACCAATGAGGTTCATTCTCGTGTTACGCAGGACATTTGAGCTTCAGCAAGAACCAATGAGGTTCCTTCTCATGTTACGCAGCACGTTTGAGCTTCTGCAAGAACCAATGAAGTTCATTCTCATGTTACGCAACACATTTGAGCTTCAGCAAGAATCAATGAGGTTCATTCTCGTGTTACGCAGGACATTTGAGCTTCAGCAAGAACCAATGAGGTTCATTCTCGTGTTATGCAGCACGTTTGAGCTTCAGCAAGAACCAATGAAGTTCATTCTCATGTTACGCAGCACGTTTGAGCTTCAGCAAGAATCAATGAGGTTCATTTTCGTTACTTTGCACATTTGAGCTTCAGCAAGAACCAATGAGGTTCCTTCTCATGTTACGCAGCACGTTTGAGCTTCAGCAAGAATCAATGAGGTTCATTCTCGTGTTACGCAGCACGTTTGAGCTTCAGCAAGAATCAATGAGGTTCATTTTCGTTACTTTGCACATTTGAGCTTCAGCAAGAACCAATGAGGTTCCTTCTCATGTTGCGCAGCACGTTTGAGCTTCAGCAAGAATCAATGAGGTTCATTCTCGTGTTACGCAGCATGTTTGAGCTTCAGCAAGAATCAATGAGGTTCATTCTCATGTTACGCAGGACATTTGAGCTTCAGCAAGAATCAATGAGGTTCATTCTCATGTTACGCAGCACGTTTGAGCTTCAGCAAGAATCAATGAGGTTCATTCTCGTGTTATGCAGCACGTTTGAGCTTCAGCAAGAACCAATGAAGTTCATTCTCATGTTACGCAGCACGTTTGAGCTTCAGCAAGAATCAATGAGGTTCATTCTCATGTTACGCAGGACATTTGAGCTTCAGCAAGAATCAATGAGGTTCATTCTCATGTTACGCAGCACGTTTGAGCTTCAGCAAGAATCAATGAGGTTCATTCTCATGTTACGCAGGACATTTGAGCTTCAGCAAGAATCAATGAGGTTCATTCTCATGTTACGCAGCACGTTTGAGCTTCAGCAAGAATCAATGAGGTTCATTCTCATGTTACGCAGGACATTTGACCTTCAGCAAGAATCAATGAGGTTCATTCTCATGTTACGCAGCACGTTTGAGCTTCCGCGAGAACCAAGGTTCATTCTCATGTTACGCACAGTGTTGGGGAGTAACGGAATACATGTACCGGCGTTACGTATGCAGAATACAAATTATGAGTAACTGTATTCTGTTTCAGTTACAATTTAAATAGTTGGTATTTAGAATACAGTTACATTGTTGAAATCAATGGATTACATGACAATACTTCTCTGTTTCACGAGTTTATTCACTCTCTAAATAAATTAAGGCAACTCCATGCATTTCCCAGAAGCCCCCAATATGAAAACGAAAAAATGCGCGGTTTGCATGATCAGTCACAATGGAGTCGGAAGAGGAGAAGCGGGAGCTAGAGGTAGAGATGGAGCCGCAACAACAGAGCCAGGGCAAGAATGTGTTTCTATCTTGGAAATTCAAACAGCATTTCACATTAAAGAAAGAGAGGGGAGAATGAAATATAACTGTGCAGTGCAACCTCTGCTTGTCAGCAACCAACCTCCTTTCAGCGTCCAAAGACTCCACCTCCAACCTGAAGAAGCATCTTAAAGTAAGTTATTTTTTTAATTAGCCAGGTTTAGTCGTCTGCTGTAGTTTTACTGGTCACCTTGCTATTTTATAGTTGTATCTGGTATCTACCAGGGCTGTAACGTTATGCGATATGAAACCGAAATCGCGACACTCAGATTCACGAACCTGTGTCGTGGTGTGAGAAAGCAGAATCGTGACACACCCCTTCCAACTCCCATGTTATCCTTCCCGTCCAGATCCAATGCTACTACATCTTTAAATTACTATAAGTATTATTTGAAGTTAACATTATAAAATACGTAGACCTACACAAAATAAATTCCAGCGTTATGGACGTGACGTCAAGGACGTGACAGGACGTGACAAAACAGACTGTTCTCTGCTTATGTAATCCATATGAAATGTGCATTTCTCTCTGGCGCGTTCACTACTGCGAAGATCACGAGTCAGCATTGTCAACTTCATCTTTGCAGCCAACACTGACACAGAAAACGCTTTATTGGCAGCGCCACCATTACATGTTACATGAACGCGTCACCACCGCATCACCGCACGCATTCCTACACTTAAAATGCAATTCAATGTGGAAGTAATCCAAGTATTCAGAATACGTTACTCAGATTGAGTAACATAATGGAATACGTTACAAATTATATTTTGGGGCATGTATTCTGTATTCTGTAATGAAATATGTTTTGAAAGTATCCTTCCCAACACTGGTTACACAGCACATTTGAGCTTCCGCGAGAACCAATTTAGAATGATATGGTGCACATGCTCAGCTAATTTAATGTAGTTCTGCACAGAGCAGACCATTTTTCAGTCATTTCACTAGTTCACACTTACAAATAAGTCAGATAGAATAAATGCGTATTTGGCGTGCTGTCCGAGGAGAGGGCTCCGGGCTCGGTATTCGGCCCGAACCCAGAGTACTCCCCCCGTATTCCTGGCTGTAAAAGATTGAGCCAAGAGTGAGGAGTCGGGGTGGTGGAGGGATGCTGGAAAACTGTCAAGGAATATTAGGTGAGTTGACAGAGTGGATATATATAT
This sequence comes from Squalius cephalus, assembly GCF_949319135.1. Taxonomy (NCBI): domain Eukaryota; kingdom Metazoa; phylum Chordata; class Actinopteri; order Cypriniformes; family Leuciscidae; genus Squalius; species Squalius cephalus. The sequence continues at coordinate 12,855,765 of NC_137125.1, forward strand.
ACTTCTTGTCATGCTGATTTAGGGTAGACATAATTGTTTGATGACGAGTAGATTGGATTGATTATTTGAACGTGCTCCTCCCGAACTTTGTTTATAAAACATCATTTAAATGTAATTTTGCATAGGATAATATAGAGCATTTTTCATCTTTATAACAAAGCACCACCAATGGCCCAACGTCCATATAAGTTTCCAAGCTTCGTTGGGATCACGTGATGCATGCGCATGCCCGATTTTGTGAGGTTGTATGCAAATCAGGCAGGAACGGGGAAATCAGCCATTTCATGGGATTTGCCATAGAAATACATCATTCTGACACCTTTTTAATAGTTTAAGCGCCACCAAGTGGCCAGTCGCCACGTCCTTTTTCAAGCGACCGCAGAATGAGCTCTTACATAGGTGTGCTGAGTTTGGTGAAAATATCTCGTTCCGTTCACGAGTTATAGCCAATTTAGTAAAAGTGGCTCCTCCCACTTCAAACGTTTTGGCGGCTCTTAGGATCGGACTCCAAAGCATCTTGAAGCAGAGGATTTCAACGATATAAGACACTTGGGTTTAGGAGTTATGAGCAATTTCGTACTTTTGACTGCTGTAGCGCCCCCGTCAGGCCGATCGGGGCGGGCCTTGGTGACGTTGTATGCGGTGAGTACTATCAGCCCCCAAAGTATCAAGTCTCTACGACTTACGGTTTCTGTCTGCCCAATCAGTTTTAGATGGAGAATTCTGCATCATGGTAAAATTAACAATAACAATAGAGTTTCAGCGCTACGCGCTTGAACCCCTAATAAAAATCCTTACAATTACAATAGGGTTTCAGCACTTCGTGCTTGAACCCCTAATAATAACAAGCAGCATTTATTGGGGTTCAAGCAGTTTTAGGCCTTTAAGCACATGCGTAAAAAGATTTTATGTTTTATTTAGTAAGCATGTAAACACTTAGAAAACTTAGGAAACCAAAAGTAATTTATAAAAGATCATATAAGAGATTCAGGCAAGAATCATTTTGTACAGAAGTAAATAATGTATGTTGTATTGATGTTTATAAGGAAGTTCATCCTGATAATACATTGTCAGCATTTGAAAGAATATTTTACCCTTTGATGGACAAACATGCACTTATGAAAAAGTGTACAGTGAAGAATGTTAGGGCACCATGGATTGTTAATGAGTTGAAAAACGTTATGTTTGAGAGAGATGTGGCAAAGGGTACAGCAAACAGAACTGGGAACAAGGAGGATTGGGACGTCTATCGCAAATTAAGAAATCAAGTAACTAAAATTAATAGGAAAAATAAAAATGTACAAAATTAAAATAAGTGAATGTAAATATGATTGTAAAAAAATGTGGAGTACACTCAATGAAATAATGGATAGGAAATAAAGTCAAATTCCTTTTTTTATTGATGCAGGTGAGACATTTTTAACTATTTTTAACCCATATGATTTAAACCAATGATCAAACCAATAATTAAAAAATATATTTTAACCCCCTGAGGTCGACAATCGCGCCGGCGCGATAGGCTCGCTTTTTTTCAGTTCAGTTCAAAAGAAATTAATTTTGCTCTGTTGACTTTGATATTACAAGCAAGTTTCATACATCAATCGATTCTGTTAAATGTGTATTATTTTTGTGTATACTCACAATAAAAACAAAGTATTGTGCTTTTTGCCAAATAAAGAAAAATAAACGTGATGCGAGTTCTGCCTTCTCTCTGTCAGTGAAGACCATTCTGAAACGTGTCCGAAAATGAACTGTAACTCAGCGAATACTCAGTCAAACAGGCATACAGACACACAGGCATGAAGCTTGAATTCTCTTCTTTTAAATGAGGTCATTTATATAAAAAACAAATATTCTCATCTTGTGAAATCTGTATTAAAAGAGAGCGATTCCAGTCGAGCTAATTAGAGCTCATTCAAATGTAATGTGAACCCACCCACGGAGAGCGCGTGCTATTCAAACGCAAATTACTGAGGCAATCCAAGCAAACCTGTGAACGCCCCCATATCAGCTCGAGAAAACACAAGTTTAATCATATCATTGTAGCCTACGTGTTTACACCATCTGGCAGCGCTGTGAGGAATAATAATAATGGAAAATCTACCTCAGAGTGCGGGTATTGCGAGGAGAGAGGATCCGAATACTGTAGTAATTTTTTTTCCTTCTCAAGTTAATCGCGTTTCTGTGAATGAATGAACGGCAGCCGCAGAGATGCGCGCTGTTTATCACAGCTCGCAAAAAGACAGTTTAAATTTAAATTGCGTCTCTGTGTGAATGAATGATGATGTTTTAGCAAACTGTATTGCTATACTGAGTTGAGTAAAAATCGACAGAAATATGTTGAAATAAAATGTAGGCTATTTGTATAAGCAACGTATTAAACTGAAAATGAACATTTATATGCCCTAATATTTAATAAAAACAACGTTACAGTCAGGCGTTTCTGTTTGTGAATGAATGTTTCGGTTTTAGCAAACTGTATTGCTATACTGAGTAAAAATCGACTGAAATATGTTGAAATAAAATGTATTTGTATAAGCAACGTATTAAACTGCAAATTAACATTTATATTTCTTATAATAAAAATGAAAGACCTATGTTACAGACATATGAAAGACAACATTTCGTTGATTAGTTTTGGATAGATTATACATTTTTACTGTAAAATATCTGCCACCTCAAATAAGCTTTTGTTTGCCAATATTTGCTCATGTTAAATATAGTATGTTTTGTCAAAAATAAAGTAATCAAATAATCAATCAAATCCTTAACTTTGAAATATGTATGATAAAATGTATACTTTAGTTTTTACAAAGAAAGATTACACTTGAATTGTTGTTGTAATTGTAACCTTTTTAATAAAAAAAATATATTTACAAGGTAGATGTAAACAAACTATTAAAAGGTAAATATAAGCCTTTTCTTTAAAAAAATTTTATTGTGTTTTATTAGTGACAAATTTGGGGAGAGGATAAATATTCCAAAACTGAAAATACAGTATGAGAATTAACTGCACAATTATTAGACATGTTTTCCTTGGATATTATAGGCCAAATTGCAAGCACAATATGTGGAAAAATAAAAAAGAATTGAGATGCTTCCAACTGTTGCTCTTGCATTCTTGTGGCTCAGTGACTCACCTGAATGAATGGCTAATTAAGTATGCAGGCCCCATTGTCTCCTCAGGTGTGAACCACTAAATATGCATGATCGTTGACGCCCACTCCGCATATTGCCTTTCCAAACAGAAAGTGCTTTGCAAAATTCAAATCAATGTATTGTGTTATGTGAATGATTAGGCAGGGTGATTTTCACATCATTTTGAAGAAAAAACACTAGGCGATGACATCCATTAGACAAAAGTCTTATTGGCACATATTTAGTATGTGTTTTGTGGTCTTATTTCAGAAACTTTAGTTTTTAGTTTTTTCAATAACCACGCATAAACATTATTCTCTCAAAAATGCAGACATGTACATTATTGTTGCTCACATATTGTGGTAGCCCTGTTTGTGCTAAATAGTGTGTAATTTTTTTTTGCCATTAATATGTTTATAAGCAACTGAAAAAAGCACAAATGTCAGGGCATGTCAGAACATCTCAAGGACCCCAAAAACACCTTAGACCCCAGAGGGTTAATGATTTTTTCATTAATAAATTTGATAAATGAAGAGAAGAATTATAGTTTGTGAGCAAAATCAATTATTCTTTAAGGAGAATAATTTGCTCTCTAAATTTTAGCATGCATATTGAAAGAGCACAGATTGATGACAATAACTTAGTAGGAGCAGTATTGTTAGATTTTAGCTCAGATTTTGATGTACTGGATCATAAATTATTGCTGGATAAACTGAAATGTTACAAATTAACTTCTCATAATGTACATTGGTTTAAATGTTAACTGTCTAATGGGACAATGTGTATTTTATAATAGAAGTTATTCAGATGTGAAAGAGTTGCAATGTGATGTGCCTTAAGGAAGTTGTTTAAGACCAATGATCTTCCTCTTGTTTTAAAGTGTTCATGGACAGTCATTTATGTAGATAAAACGTTATATTTACCTGCAACATCAATTAAGCAGTTGTCTACTGCTTTGGATGAGGAAATACAATTGGTCATAAAGGAGGTATGGAATAATAAGTTGATTCATCAAAAAGTTGATTGCATCAAAAGTTAAATGTCTCAGTGAAGACATGCTAAAGCAGCTTACAGACGCTACTGCAAGAGACAGTAATGTAAGAAATAAAAGCTTTAGCATAAGTTCGGCCGGGAAGACTCAATTGTTGCGTCACTTGTTACCTTCTCATCCATCCAATCATGTTCTAATACTAGAAGTATAAAGGCCCGGTACTTACACTTGTCTGAGTTCGCAGATGCTGAACGCTTTCACTCACCACCATCCATCCCACCACCACCAAGATGGTTTCTTCCCTCCACCCAGGGCCGGCCCTGACCAATTTGCTGCCCTAGGCAAGATTTTACCTGGCGCCCCATGCATCACAGCCCATTTCACCCTGTCATTGTGTTCATGATTTAGCATATATATATATATATATATATATATATATATATATATATATATATATATATATATATATATATATATACACACACACACACACACATTACAGCAGAACTGTTTCCAACACTCATAATAAATCATCATATTAGAATGATTTCTAAAGGATCATGTGATAGAGTAATGATGCTGAAAATTCAGCTTTGCATCACAGAAATAAATGATAATTTAAAGTATAATAAATTGAAAAATTATTTTAAATTGTAATAATATATCACAATATTACATTTTTTTCTGTATTTTTGATCAAATAAATGCAGGCTTGATGAGCAGAAGAAACTTCTTTCAAAAACATTAAAAATAGTAATGTTTCCAAACTTTTGGCCTGTACTGTATCCCCCCAAAACTGCACAACTGTAGAGTAAAACATTAATAAAAAAGTGATAATAAAAAATGCGTCTTAAAACTGACATGATTCTTACAAAATCACAGTCTGGGGACTCAGAACTCAGAACAACTGCTAACATTAAGTTTAAGGTAAAAATAACTGCCATGAAATTATAGTATCTTTCTCCTATGCAATAAATTGTTCATTCACTACATCACTTTACCTCTGTCTTTATCCTCTTCTCTTCTTTTTGGCACTGTGTCTATCGCAGACTATGCTCATTTATAATGTGTCATGTAAATTCGGCCTTCCGTCACAATCAGGAAACTTTCACCGTGTCTAGAACTGGCGCGAGCTGCCAGGCCCGTTTCTACGAGCTGTGTGTTAACAAAAGCAGTGCTGTCTACATTGGATGCGGCGTCGCGCACACGACACAACAAATTACCAACAACTGATCGCCCGCGCGCTCTGTTTCTGACGCACTTCAAGCACTCGATGGGCGGGGGAAGATTGAAGAGCCGGACTTTTTTTTTTTTTTTTTGCTTTATTTGATAGTATTTCGAATTAATGGTTTTAAAATAGTAGCCTATTATAAAAAAAAAAAAATGTAAAAAAAAAAAAAAAAAAAAAAAATTCACTCGTTCACTCATTCTGGCGCCCCTATGGATGAGTGGCGCCCTTAGCATTTGCCTATACCGCCTATGCCGCGGGCCGGCCCTGCCTCCACCAACAAGATGGTTTCTTCCCTCCATCTTCTTTACCACCGCAGGATGGTCCCTTCCCCTCCAACCTCCCCACCACCACCAGGACGGTCCCTTCCAATACCTCACAGGGGGTCGGCTGCGCCCCTGCCTTCATCTTCAGGCAGGAAATGCTGAATCCGTACCCTCGGATTGCGAGTTATGGACAAATACTTTATCGCATATATTGCTTGCTGGGTCATTAATAAATGCATGATTGTTACAATATCTTCTTCCGAGTCTTTCTGGTAGAACTGATTTTCCTGCAAAGAAAAAAGCTGAGATAAAACTCACCCTACAATAAAGCAATAAAAAGCACCCTGGACAGAAGATCTCAAAGAAAGAGCACAGGACATTGTCTTGTCCAAACTTTTCTCCTTCCTTATTTCTGCATCCCCCCTCTCCCTCCACCCTTTCTCTCCCCCTGAGTCAAGTCACTAAAAGTTCACTGAGATTGTCTATATATCACATGATGTATCTTGTGAATCTATTGTTTTTCCTTTTCATGTTTGGTATCATTTTAAATGTCTCAGTGCGATTGGTAAAATGCACTGAGAATATCAAAGACAAAACTGCACCCACAGTCATAGCAAAGCTGAAAGCAGTGTATGCCAGGCACGGCATTCCTAAAGAGCTAGTGTGTGACCACGTACCATTCGCAAGCTACAAAATGAAGAAATTCGCAGCTGAATGGGGCATCAAACTGATACACTCAAGTCCAGCCTACCCTCAGTCAAATGGGTTGGCAGAGAGAACTATCAAAACTGTCAAAAGGGTCCTGAAAAAAGCGGAACAATCAGGGACGGACCATCACCTTGCTTTGCTTTCGATAAGGAATACTCCTGTCACTGTCACGTCTTATTCACCAGCGCAAGTTCTGATGGGAACAGTACTGAGGAGCACCTTACCAGCATCTAGTGAAGTCCTGCGATCAACTACTCCCAAAGACCTGCGTGAAGTTGGCCCCCCACCCAACGCAAAACGTCGTCAAACTATGCTCAATCGTTTGTGCTCCGTTTGTGCTGGTTTGTGCTGTAAAAAGTTTCGTTTGTGCTGCTTCGGTTTTTTACATATTAAAATTATATTTTTAGGTCATTCTGAGTTCACTCAGCCCCCTCACATGCTCCAAATTCACCCAAAATAGACGCAATCGTTTGTGCTCCGTTTGTGCTGTAAAAAGTTTTGTTTGTGCTGTTTCGGTTTTTTAGATATTAAAAGAATATTTTTAGGTCATTCTGAGTTCACTCAGCCGCCCCACATGCTCCAAATTCACCCAAAATAGTCTCGTTCGTTTGTGCTTCGTTTGTGCTGGTTTGTGCCGGTAAAATTTTCGTTTGTGCTGCGTTGGGTTAAAAATATCAGAAATTGAATTATAGACGATGACGTCACCAGCCCCCTCACATGCTCCAAATTCACCCAAAATAGACGCAATAGTTTGTGCTCCGTTTGTGCTGGTTTGTGCTGTAAAAAGTTTCGTTTGTGCTGTTTCGGTTTTTTAGATATTAAAAGAATATTTTTAGGTCATTCTGAGTTCACTCAGCCGCCCCACATGCTCCAAATTCACCCAAAATAGTCTCGTTCGTTTGTGCTTCGTTTGTGCTGGTTTGTGCCAGTAAAATTTTCGTCTGTGCTGCGTTGGGTTAAAAATATCAGAAATTGAATTATAGACGATGACGTCACCAGCCCCCTCACATGCTCCAAATTCACCCAAAATAGACGCAATCGTTTGTGCTCCGTTTGTGCTGGTTTGTGCTGTAAAAAGTTTCGTTTGTGCTGTTTCGGTTTTTTAGATATTAAAAGAATATTTTTAGGTCATTCTGAGTTCACTCAGCCCCCCCACATGCTCCAAATTCACCCAAAATAGTCTCGTTCGTTTGTGCTTCGTTTGTGCTGGTTTGTGCCGGTAAAAGTTTCGTTTGTGCCGCGTTGGGTTTTAAAATATCAGACATTAAATTATTGTTGATGACGTCACCAGCCCCCCCACATGCTCCAAATTCACCCAAAATAGGCTCGTTCGTTTGTGCCGGTAAAATTTTTGTTTGTGCTGCGTTGGGTTTTAAAATATCAGAAATTAAATCAAATTAAATGTTGATATTTATTAGGCCTATACAAGGCTAACTGAATAAAATAGAACATCAACTTCTTAGTGTTTTTGTAGCCCCTGTAGTGTTTATTAAAAACGTCATGTTGTTCAGACATCATGTCAGACTTTCTTTTTCTGCCACTCTCTTTCTCTCTGAGCAAAATTTGTGTGCGTGTGCCATCAAGTCGTAGTTTAATCTAACTTCAGCATTTTTGGGCAAGAGAACAGGAAACCTATCCTCGAGGTGAGCACACTTTTGAAGTAGAATTGACGAAGACATTCTGTCATCACATAATGTGTTCAATAAACAATTATCTTTACTTCAGTCTCTCCTGGTTGTATTTTATTTTTATTTTTACGAGTCTCATCTGCTACACTTCACTGCCACCACTAGGGCCAAGTGACATTTCTGTTCAAGAATGCTCTTGTATAAAATGGTGTAGAGTTAGTGGAGAAAAGGTCGATATAAATCAAACTACAAAAGTCGTTACTAATCCAAATTTCTGGCCAATGTAAGTATACATTGTTTTAAAACTGTCAGTTACAATATTAGTAGCTTCAAGAAAAATTGTACAACATTCAAGAGAGCTAAGACTTGTTATTGAACAGAAACCTAATTAATAACACTTATGTTACTAATTTAGCCATGAAATGCTGATTACAGTTGCACAAAGTTGCCTTTTAGTATTAAAAAACGACCATGGGTCACATGTGCAACTGTATTTAACATTTCATATCTAAATTAGTGATATTAGTGTTAGCAATGAGTTTTCGGTTTAATAAACACTGACAATCTGGGTCAACAACATTACCATATTGGTCCTAATATAAGATATATTATCCATCTACATTATCCTTACTATATTATATTATCCTTATATTCAGACCAATACAGTAATATTAAAACAAATTTATGCTGTACATGATATTTTTTGGAGTCAGGATAATTGAGGGTAATTATGTTTTGCTTATGCCAGATGGCCAAGAAACCAGCAGTCGATAGGGATTCCATTTTCACAGTCCTGTGTTCATCGAAAGAGGCCATAGTCCAAAATGGCAACATAGCTACTCCTAATCAGAGCATCTGGACAGAGCTTAGTAAACAGCTAGACAACAAGATCACTGCAAAGGCACTATACACTTTTGTTAAATTAAACAGACACAACATCTGGAATGCTTTAGGGTTTACTCATGAAAGTGATCATGAAACAAGTGGCAGTAGTGATGACACTGATTTTGAGCCAGGGTCCCTTTCCTCCAGTCCAAAAGATTGCTGCACTTTTGATTTTGAAGTTCCATTTCAGAAATGGATTGAATTTATGCCTGAAACAGTAACATACAAAAACAAGTTCTCTAAAACAAAAAAAAGGGAATACACAGTTTTGAAGCCTGGTATCTGGACGCATGTGATAAATCATCACATTTGGCAAGAAGTGAAATGCCCCTGCACATTTGCTTTTAAAAGAGCCAAGGTCTATCCATCAGTCACAGACAAATATATTGTTATCAGAGGCAACTGTAAGGAGTGTCGTGGCCACATTCACATAAAATGTGACAAAAAGCCTGAAATAAACAGCACAATGATGTTCAGGTGTTCGCTGAAAAACACTGATGACTCCCTGCATACTCGCTGTTCCAAGCGTGCCATGTCTGGTAACTTGCGTGTGCAGATATCTAAAGAACTGTGTGAGGGAAGAAAGGAACCCCATGTATGGACGGCATCAGAGGCAACAAAGCTGATGGATTTTGGAGATCCTGAGCCAAGTCATCTGCCAAATTTGGCCACCCTGCGCAAAGCAAAGCAAGAGAGAAATGATTTAGAATTAGGCGACAAGGATCCTATTCTATCATTGCAGATGTTAAAATACAGTGCACCTCACAGTGGTAGCATTAAAGACAAGTTTTTCTGTCACTATTGGAGTCAAACACAAATGTATATGTACAAGACATTATCAAAGACATCTACTAACCCCACTGTGAGTTTTGATGCAACTGGCTCAGTGGTGAGGAAACTACAGAGACCAAATGGCAAGTCTGGCCATATATTCCTATATCAGGGTGTTGTGGCAGGGGGTGAGAGCTCAAGTGTCCCAGTGGTGCAAATGCTGTCAGAGAGACATGATATTAATGCCATAACACATTGGCTGACAGAATGGATACGCGCAGGTGCACCTACTCCAAAAGAGGTTGTGAGTGACTTTTCTCTGGCTTTGCTCGGAGCTTTGGTAAAGGCTTTTACTTCTCATCCTGATCTTAAGACCTACATCAATGAGTGTTGTGGTGTCTTACTCGGTAGACAGTCAGCAAAAATCCCACCTTGTTTTGTGCGGGTTGATGTTGCACACTGCATCAAGATGATCTGCCGGTGGGACTGCTTGAAAAAAAAACCACATCGCATTAAAGATTTCTTTGTTAGGTCAATAGCTCAGCTTCTCATGTCACAATCCATGGACGATGCAAGAGAGCTACTAAGATGCATTACTATTGTGGCTTTCAGCGAAACAGAGGGCAGTGACAGCTCTGGAGCCCCCCTCATTTCAGAAAGGTGCAAGAAATACCTAAAAGCCCGAATTGCAGAAGAGTGTGTCATCATTCCAGATGTAGAGGGTGCGGACCTGGAGGAAGTGGATCCATGTGACCAAACACAGACAGACCTGCAGCAGTGGGTAACAGATATATGTGAGGAGAGCAGGTCACTTGCCACATCTAATGGTGATCATGACAATATGCACTTCCTCCCTGAGATTATTCCACATATAATCTGGCTTGCAAATTACTTACCTCTCTGGACAGGGGTAATGATCCCTCACTTCCGGAGCTCCAAAATCACCGCAAGTTCAGCCAATGTCGAAGCCGAGTTTAAAAACATCAAACGCGGCCTTTTCAAGCATGAACACTTGCCTATTCGAGTGGATCGATTCATTGCTCGACATCTGTCCTTCATTGAAGGCAACATGCGTATTTTTTCTGCAAAACAAAAGAGTGTGGAAAAAGGTGAAGAGGATAAGGCTGTTGCGACAGTGATCGACACAGGAGTCAATCCACTACCAACCACAACCTCCAGTGTAGATGGAAGGCCAGAAATGGATGCTTCCTGCTCTGGGAAGTCTGACACTGTCACAAACATCCATCCAACAGATGAAGAAGCTGTTGAAAACTGGAGAGGCTTAGCAGTTCCACCCAAAAAGAGGAAGAGGAGTTCATACCTCTCTCCTTGTCCTGAATGGCTCCATGCAGATCCATCTGTGAGAGGGAAAAGACTCAAAGTGGACCTGTTGAAAAATGGAAACAATCAACAGCCTGTTAAACTCAGGAAATCAAGAATCTCTGTGCTGAACACATGTGCATTTTATGCTTTTTGTCAATGCTTATGTTGTGCTTACTGTGATAGTGTCACTTTTGAAAATATTGTTTGCAATGAGGATTCCAACAACCTCCTCCAGCTAGTGAAATCCATCACCACAAAGGGTCTGAATGCACAGGCCTACATACAGAGGGCAGAACTGCTAAGCGAAATATTCAAAGCTGTCCGACTGAAGTCTGGTGCCCTCCAAATCGATGCACAATGCCACATCTCCACTATCATTGAAAAGTCAATGACAAAACGCACTTGTGTTTCATTATCAAAACAGTGCTCTTCACAGTATTGTGGTCTCAGCAAACAAGTCACAAGGGAAATTGCATTTGTTTGTACTTCTGTTGCTGTACTGCAGGCTTCTGGCGTGGCTCATCTTCAGACCGCAGTGGAAGAAGGCCTTGACCTTCCGGAGTCCCCCTGCCTCAGGCCGATCCAAAGTCCGTCACAGTGTCCCTCTGCAATCAAGCCAGATACCTCAGAAAAAGTGCTCTGTGCAGGGAAAGTTTCTCACAGTTACAGTCTGGGAGAACTTATGTGGATTGACACTGACCTGGGAAGCAACTCCACAGAATTTCCTTTGAGTGAATTTCCCTCCGATCTGATGCTCCAGGGAAAGAGATTTACTTTACGGGCAGTCATTGCTTTTAGAGGAGGCTTAACCCAGGATGCTCTTGGACATTATGTGGCCTATTGCAGGAGGTCTCCATGTGTCTGGGAGATGTATGACCTGAGAAGTGGAGTGACAGGAGCGTCAGATAAAAACAAAATATGCCCACATGCTGTATTATACACAAAAGACTGATTGCACTATTTATATTTAATTTCACAAGTTAAATTATTTTTGTTGAACTTTTTGTATGCCACACACCCTGGTTTTCTTACTCCTGTTAGGAGAAGTAGTGTGCTATTTTATGGAAGTTTGCACTCAAGTCTATTATTTTGTGTGGTATCTTTGGTTTGAAGACAGATTGTAACTTGTCAGTATTAAGTGTTTTTAAGTTTAAGTTTTTAAAGGTATTTTTTTTTTGTTAATGGATGTTCGATAGTACATAATTAAATTTCAAAAGTTAAATCATTTTGATTTAATTGAGTCATGAGTTTCCACATACATAATAATAATAATAATAATAGTAGTAGTAATTAAATGATGTATACACACAGACACATAGATACACACACAGTAGCCTACCAGTCAAAAGATTTAAAAAGTTTATTTTTTAATGTTTCTCAAAGTTTAATTTTCCCTTATGCTCACTAAGGCTATATTTATTTTATCAAAAATACAGTAATATTGTGAAATATTATTCCAATGTAATACTGCAGTTTTATATGTGAATATATAGTAAAGTAATTTATTCTTGTAATCAAAGCTGAATTTTAGCATCATTAGTTCAGTGTCACATGATCCTTCAGAAAACATTCTAATATAGCTACTGATGTTATGAATTTGATGCTCAAGAAACATCAATGTTGAAAACAGTTGTGCTGCTTATTGTTGTTTTTTTCTTCTTCTGAAAACCAATATAAACAGCAATTCAAAGATTTTGGTTAAGTAATATGAAAAATAATACTTTTATTTAGCAAGGACATAATAAAAAATAAAAATAAAAAAAGGATGATCAACATTGATCAAAATTAAGAGCCTTTCTTAACTGAGCACCAATAATTATTGAGCATACAATCAACATTTTACTATGATTTCTAAAGTATCATGTGAAATTGAAAACTGGAGTAGGTCTAATGATACAGAAAATTCAGCTTTTACATCACAGGAATAAATGACATTGTAATTATATTAAAACCGAAAATAGCTAAATAGCTATTAAATTGTAATAATATTTCACAATATCAGTGTATGTTTCATCAAAAAAAAAAAAAAATTGCCTTAGTGAGCTTAAGAGACATAAAAAAAGAAGAAGAATCCAAACTGTTCACCCCAGCCTACTGTAGCCTATAGACCTTTACACACGAGTATAAACGCAGCAAACAGATTATGGTGCATGTATTTGTGACAATTTTCATATGTTATTAACAAAACACAACATACAGTAAGTAAAAACACTTACCTTGAAGTTTGTGTTGCATCCACATCCTGTGATCCGCAGTGTTCGTTAAAAGTTGAAAACGCACAGGACAACATACAGTATAATAACCTAAGTGAATATTATGATTTGGTTTGCCGATTCTTTAGGTCTTACCTTGTTACTTTAACTAGTCTACTGTTAAAAAAAGTGGGCTGGTGCACCGTCTAGAATTCTCTCTCATTCAGTGTCTCTCCCATTCAGTTAGTTGTGCACAAACGAACGAGACTATTTTGGGTTGGTGACGTCATCAACAATAATTTAATGTCTAATATTTTAAAACCCGACGCAGCACAAACGAAACTTTTACCAGCACAAACCAGCACAAACGGAGCACAAACGATTGCGTCTATTTTGGGTGAATTTGGAGCATGTGGGGGGGCTGGTGACGTCATCGTCTATAATTCAATTTCTGATATTTTTAACCCAACGCAGCACAAACGAAAATTTTACCGGCACAAACCAGCACAAACGAAGCACAAACGAACAAGACTATTTTGGGTGAATTTGGAGCATGTGGGGGGGCTGAGTGAACTCAGAATGACCTAAAAATATAATTTTAATATCTAAAAAACCGAAGCAGCACAAACGAAACTTTTTACAGCACAAACCAGCACAAACGGAGCACAAACGATTGAGCATAGTTTGACGACGTTTTGCGTTGGGTGGGGGGCCAACTTCACGCAGGTCTCCCAAAGGTGTTCATCAGGTGCTCCAAACCCTGCAAAAGAAGCAAGGGTGTCACTACAATGTGGGAGCAAAAGCCCTGTAAGAACCGCATGCAGGTAATACCGTACACATTGAAACAGACAGAGGGTGGCAGCCGGGTCTCATTGTTTCCAAACGAGATGAGCCAAGGTCATACAATGTTGTCAATGCAGCAGGACGACAGTTTCGCCGCAACAGGCACCACCTAAGGATAACAATTCACAAGCACACAGAAACATTTGTTCCTGCAGATGAGCGCAATGACGGTGCACACTCTAACATCCCAGTGGCACATGAAGTGAGAGATCGGTTTGCACAGGGTGTACCAGATCAATCCTTACATAAAAACAGTACCACAATCACCAGGAGTGGTCGGGTGGCGAAAGTTCCTGTGAGGTTTCAGGACTACTGTATGGACTGACTATAAGTTTGCCTAGTAATTAAGGTTAGACATGTTAAGCTTTGAACTGCTTATTTAACAAGATGTTTGCTATAAATGAGAAAGACAATGTTCCTGTTATGTGGACTTTAAGAGCTATGTTTAGTGTTCTTATATCCTGTTTATAGCTAGAATTGTTCCCTGAGAAAAAGGGGGATGTGGTGCATTTTGTGGTGTAATTTCATATTGACTCCAGTAGAGGGCCACCTTGTTTCTTAATACTGTGGTTACTGGGAGTGAGTGATATACATGCACAGGCTTGTGAGCAGCACACGCTGCTAGTGTTTAATAATAAATATCTAGTTCTGAGATACATCTCTATGTGTGTGTAGTTTAATAAATGCACTACACGAGAAGGAACAATACACTGGCTGTCTTTCAATCCTGATTCTTCTTGATCTCAGTGCAGCTTTTGACACTGTAGATCATTTTCTTTTACTCACTCGTTTGGAAACGTTTTTGGTGTTACTGACACTGTATTAAACTGGTTCAAGTCTTACCTCTCAGACCGTAGGCAGTTTGTGTCCCTGGGTGAATTTAGGTCCAGTATTGGTTCAGTGCATTTTCCCTTAATTTTTAGCATGTACATTTCCCCCCTCGGCAACTTCTAAGATCCCTTGGTCTTAAGTTTAATTTTTATGCAGTCGACACTCAGATTTACATTCACTCAAAACCTGCTGATAACTCGGCTGTTGTCTGTCTAGAACACTACATATCAGAGGTAAAAATATGGATGTCACAAAATGTTCTTTGTCTCAACAGTGACAAGACTGAGGTTATGCTAATTGGTTCACCCCACCAAATATGTAAACATGGCACTTTAACCCTGAAGGTTGATGGTTCTGCTATGGAGTTACAAACAAAATTAGAAAATCTGGTGGTGATATTTGGTTCAAACTTAACATTTCATCCACATGTCCAGAACAAGGTTAAAGTATAATTTTTTCACCTCAGAAACATTGCAAGACTGCGCCCCATGCTATCTTTCTTTGTGGCGGAAAAACTGATCAACACATTTGTTTTTTCTCGCATTGACTATTGTAATGCTCTGCTCGCTGGGGTCTCTAAATCAACTCTAAACAAATTGCAGTATGTTCAAAACTCAACTGCCAGAATCCTGACAGGACGAGTGAGCACATCACTCCAATCTTTGAGTCCTTGCACTGGCATACTGTCAGGTTTCGCATATATTTTAGAATTCTCATGCTTACCTACAAGGCCCTGCATGATTTATCGCCAGAATACCTGTCTGAACTTTTAACTGTCTATACCCCAAGGCGTAATCTCAGCTCTTCTGATTCTGTCTTTTTAACTATTTCTGCAACTCGTTTACGCTCTATGGGTGACCGAGCTTTTTCTTCCTTGGCTCCAAAACTATGGAATTCTCTCCCCACTGAGATTAGACATGCTGAAGACTTTAACATCTTCTCCTAAAACGTATTTTTCCGGCTAGCATATATGTGATTTTTTTATTTAGATTTTATAGTTCTATTTTTTAATTATGTTAATCTGTATGTATCTCAATGTATTTTTTCTGTATGTCTTTGTAAAGCGCTTTGAGATGCAACTTTTAAAGGCGCTATATAAAATAAAGTTTAAAATTATTATTAATGAACAACAAAGTATACTTTACATAGAAAAGTGACAGGTCAAGTCACCTTTGTTTATATAGCGCTTTACACAATACAGATTGTTTCAAAGCAGCTTTACAGTGATAACAGGAAAATGACGTTGTTCAGCTGAATTCAGTTCAGTTCCATTGTAAAGATCATCAATTATTGAATTAGTCAATTTAATCTATAAAGAAGTTCTGTAGAAAACAGTGATGTCATCGTCCAGCTCAGTTCAGTTCTCATACAGCAGTATCAGTAGTCAGATCAACAATATTGTTGAATATTAATATTGTCTCCAACTAAGAAAGCCAGAGGGCAGTTCTGCTCTGTTCTCAGTTTTCCTCTGGCCAATGGTTTATTTTGCATTTGCACACCAAGACTAGATCCTTTGACATACAGTATCAGTGGCGTGACTTGAGTTGAAATAAAGATATAGGCCAGTTTGTATTTATTAAACAGAACTGAAAACACTATTAAACACTATACAACTGAACAAAGGAAACTGAGCACTTAAATACACAGAGGTAAATGAGGGAACTAGATGAACAACAGGTGAACTTAATTAGTGCTCTCTACCTCGTGTAAATGGTACGCAATACATTAGAAAGTTCTGTTTGTTTTGTTTTTTTTGTCAAACTGATGACACTGCATTTTGATGATATTTCACAAGATAGTTTGTCTTTCTTTTTTATGTATTTATTTTTTGTATCTGAGAGTTGAAAGTGTGTGCCACACATTAGCTATCGGTTGAGTCTGCGGTTACTCGTATTTTAGACCAGTGGGAAGAACTGAAACTCCACTTTGAGTTGACCAAGACCAGTGAGCAGCAGAGTAGTAATTTACCTAGTAATTTACTAGAGTACTTTTGCAGCAGAGTAGTAATTTACAGCAGAGTAGTCAACCCAATGGCAAAAAATTATGTCCTGTAGGATGCCATTGATTGACATCTCAGTCCAGCACCAAACCTTGGGTACCTTTTCAAAAGCACAATGTCTTGTGCCAGAGGACGAAAAGGTAATTTGGAGATGATGAATCAACTATATTGTTACTCTAAGTAAGCAACCTAGAAGCCTGTGCAAAGCTGTACTGAATCCTCGCCACACTCAAATGCAGAGTTTGAACGGCTGTTCAGACAAATGTATCAAGCTATTTACAAGGAGATTGTCACCAACAAAACAAGTGGCACCTATCCTGTTGGTGCTACAAAGAAGGAAAAATATGTTATTCAGCAAAGGGCGGCAGATTTTGCTTACAACAATGTTCTGCTATCCTAAGTGCCTGAGGACTATAAGGTTTGTTTATAGCAAGTATGTATCTGCACTTTTAATAAAATGTTTTATTTTTATTTTAATAGTTTACAAATTTAAGGTTAGAATAATTAAACTGCTTTTGTAGTATTGCACTTGTAAGCAATAAAGTACGAGAGGCTGTGCTGTATCGTGAATAAGTAACGGCTGAAGGGCATTGTTAGGCACGACGTGAAGCGGAGTTACTTATTACGATACAGCACTTGCCTCGAGTACCTTATTGCTTTTATAAAACGGTTACCACACAATATTAAAGTAAAAAAAATTTATTAGTGCAACTTTCATGAAGTTAAATCAATAAAAGCATTCCTTCCGCTAGAAAAAAATAGTCCCTGACCGTGAACAACAACGGTCCAATGTGTAATATGCATGAAAGCTCAAATAAAAACAACAAACCGTTCTCAAACTTTGTCTCATTCTTTTTATTTTGTACAACACAATATTTGTGAAATTTCCTCACACAAATAGGCATAGCTTATCTCTCAGCATGAGAAAACGTTTATTTTTTGTTTATTCCGTTATTTTCTCTCTGCACTAAACTAAATATTTACATAGCCTAAATAAAAACACAAGGGCACATATTTTGATAGATAACAGTTAGGTCTTTAATCTATTTTATTAATGTTATTAATTTAGTTGCTAAAATGCTGCCTAACAAGAGATACTTTTTTATTGTTTATTTAAATTTATTTGAACATCTCCATTTTTTTTATTGTTGTTTATTTAAATTTATTTGAACATCTCCATTTATTGTGCACGCATTAAATATTTGTCTCATTTCAATCGGCTCCACTGTGGTGATATTTAATGTGGTTCTCTTTAGTTGGGGCTCAGCACTGTCAGCGGTGTTTTCTGTTGCAGCAAGAATGTCGCTCCAGTGCTTTCTTTGTTTTAAGTTTGGCCTCCAGTAGCTCTGTAGTGAACTCACAGACATAATTTCCCTCGATTCGAGACCAGCATCGGACAATCTGTTTATGTTGATTCGTGTGGTTGCTAAGGGTGTTGCTAAGGGCGCAGTGATAAATAGAACCGTTGGGTGAAGCAGTCATAGCCGTGTTTTATCGTGAATAAAGCACAGCTATTGACCAATCAGAATCAAGGTTTGGAACTTAAAATAAACATTAAATACTTTATTATTAGCAATATATGCCAATATTCCCAATATTAAGCACATCACCAATCATACACTTTTACAATATGTTCTAAATATTTATAAGGATAATTACTCATCCAACAGATTGACAGAAACATTGAGGATGTTACAGACGAGGAGGTGGTGTCAGAGGCAATACAGCGGCAGGACAAGATCCTCACCCATGTAAGAGAAAATGTTGAAAAGGCTGCCCAAATGTACATGATCCCAAAGGCTCCAAAACATGCAAAATTGGGGACAAAGTGGTCTTTTTGAATATCAGGAGCCAATAGAGAAAGGGAGGGAAAATAGAACCAAATTGGGTTGAAACTTACAATTCAGGCAATTACGTGAACCATTCATCACAGTGTTTTTAATGACTGTTTCCTAGCAGTTTTTGCATACCTTTTTTAAAAGTTACATATTTTTATAAAAATCTTAAGAAATTCAGAAATTCAAGTGATTTTTGTTTGATTGGCTGGTTAATGAATTCCAGCCTTGTGTATTTTTGAATGTTTGGGATTTAAAAAAAAAATTGTACAGGTGTCACAAATTCTCCACATACTACAAGGCGGAGTACTATAAAATGTACAGACTGGAAACCTGTAGGCAATGTAGAGGCAACTGCACTCCAGGTATGCATTGTTAGTTTTTGTCAAGGAGTGTTTTTTCTTTCAATGATGAATTAAAACATTACAAAAATAATGAACAGGAATATTTGCTTTCTTTGCTAACCCATAGGATATGTAGGTCGAGGAAGAAGGGGGGAACTTATAAAAATAATCAGTGAAGACTTCTGCAGCGAGTTCTGCCAAATATGTGCTGACCAGTGCAGTGTGAAAGGATGAATGAATAATTTTGAATGTCCTGTGGTTTCCACAATTGAATGTTTGTTGGTATTATTCTGCATGTGCTTATGATGTGCTACCAATGTGGTTTTCCTTGTGTTTTGCCTTCCAAGTTTCCCTTCTGTATTCAAAATGTCTGTTTTACCTTGTGTGTTAATAAACGGTTTTTCATTGTGCTGGTAATGCATTTTGCATGCATTTATGTAAGTGAGATGCTCTTATGTTATGTAAATTAAGTCAGATGCCCTTGTGAAGTCATGTATAAGTATAAAATTAGTGCCGCTATAATTTAGTCACTTAGAGTTGCATAATCAGTGGTGGAAAAAGCACACATATTTTCTACTTGATTTTGAACTTGATTTAATATAACTCAAATAAAAGTGTAAGTGCCTACTTATTAATATACTTAAGTATTTGAAGTCAAAGTGCATGTGGACTACTGAGAGGGGTAAAGGATCAGCCAATCAAAGAATACACTTCTTTTTAAAGGAACACGCCGACTTTTTGGGATTTTAGCTTATTCACCGTATCCCCCAGAGTTAGATAAGTCCATACATACCCTTCTCATAGTCACAGCGTGGCCATCTTCTAACCGTATACATACTGGGAGCACTGCTACTTGGGCAGAGTGATTAGGCGCAAGCGAACTCTCTACTCCTCACCACGGGGCTTCTCAGGTGCTGCAAGTAAATCACTCCGCCCAAGTAGCAGTGCTTCGCCTTCTGAGAATATAGTTCCCAGTATGTATACGGTTATAAGATGGCTGTGTCTCATGTGACCTTGTTATTTGTACACGCTGTGACTATACAAATCACAACATGTAAACAGGAAAATGTTGGCGTTATTTTATCACTTATTGGGAGCGGTATGCTAGCTGGAGCCGTTTACCTCCAGTCTTTGTGCTAAGCTAGGCTAGCGGTGGGTGCGTCAGACAGAGTTACGGCACACACGGAGATGAGAAGGGTATGTGTGGACTTATCTAACTCTGGGGGATACGGTGAATAAGCTAAAGTCCCAAAAAGTCGGCGTGTTCCTTTAAGAGATATTTATTCTTGCATGCAACAAGGAACCACAGGCTTTTCAGGGAAGGTTTTTTATTATTTTTTTTGTTTATGTTTTGGAGTAAAATCAAACGTTTCTCCAAAAGAAAAAAAGAAAATACTTGGCTATTGCCCACCACTATACGAAATTAAAGGTGCACATTCACACAATGTACAAACTACAGGGTTTGTAACTATTTAAAACTTTATTAAATAAAACTTGTTTTCAGCAAGGTTGTTTTTCCGTCAAAAAAAAAAAAACTAACTACTGTAAGTATAAGGGAACAATACGAAATATAGGGGTAACAACCAGGAGAATTAACAAATTATTTATACTGTAAGTATTATAGAACTAAGGGGTAGTTATTCTACTATTATGATACAACAATCTTACATTTGGGAGCAATTCAACAATCTTACATTTGGGAGCAATTAAGCGATACCATACATTATCATAATCATAACATAATTATTATTATTATGCTTACCTTTTTGTAATATAGTGTACCAATACACTTTTTTTTTTTTTTTTACAGGGTACATATCTGCATTTATACAGTAGTTTATTTATTTTTGATAGCAAAAGTGCAGATGTTTTAGTTTAGGCTTGCATGTTTCAAGGCAAGTCAAAATAAAACTATTGCAATTTGTTTTTTTTAATACTGGGGAAATATACTCTTGTTCCATGTAGTTACAGAGTAAGTGTGACATTGCGGGTCATAAATTAAAGTGGTGCTTGTAAGTACATCACATTGTGCTGTGTTTTAAAGTACAGTTCTAACAGATTGTTTGATATTAATTTTAAATGAATGGCACACTTAGTGAAGGCTGGATTTTATGTCAGGATTTTGTATTCTAATGCAGCTTTTAAAAAAAACATTTTAACTCATATTCTTCCTGGCAAGTTCTGTGGCAGTTCTTTTTTGTGCAATAAAACTGCACAAATGTCTTGAATTGATTGAATTGAAAATGTCTTGAATTGATTTTCTTGCTATTTTCTGTAAGGTAATTTTAGCATTTATTATGCAGGTTAGGTATCTGCCTCTATCGTTTTTAAAGTGCGTGCTTATCAGTTATTGGAATAGGCAGCTCTTTTATGTTCATTTCATACAAATCTTTGGACTGGTTTCCCTTCATTTATTAAACTTTTGGCACTATTACTGTAAAATGAAGATTGCAAAAGCACAAAGAAAACAACATTACCCTACAAACACATCACATTTGCCTCCAGTGTTAAACATTTAAAAACTTTTGGTTACAATAATGTTACAGATAGGTCAACTTCTTTATCAGTATTCAGTATACATGAATACACCTCCTCAGCACAAATGCAAAAGATTTAATTTCTTAATAATCACTCATTCAATTCATGGAAAGATGGCAAAATGTAAACATAATCCTAATAAAAACAGAGAAATGTGCTATCTGTAAAATAAGTAAATTAGGCAATTTTGTTTAAATATATGGTTGCAGAAATGAGTACACCCTTGATTAAATTCAACAAATGTGTAATATTCCAGTACTTTGTATGTCCTCCGACCCTTCTTGGCATTGAGATGAAAAAGATGCTCAACAACACGGGATGAGGAGAGGGTAACATCTTCTGTTTCGAGTTTTTGTACTACATCACACAAAGGTGTGTGAATTCATGAAACCATTAGCTATGTTTACATCCAAAGTTGTGAATATGACAAGCGGCGACCTTCCTGTCTCTCCCTTGAAACCAATACAGAAGTAAATTAAATTCATTGACTGGCCGCTAGAGACGGGCTGCAAAAGAGAGTCAATCCCATAGACCCCTAGCCTGGAAAGACCCAAATCCGAAAAATTAAGGGTCTGGCATCGAGTAATGAAAATCGCCCAACTCGAGGGGCGGCACCAAGCATGCATTTGAAAATCTCACTGCACGCAATAGGATAACACTACGACCAATCACAACAAGCCCCATTCGCTTAGCTACCAGGCTACCAGCGGAGCTAACCGGTAGATTAGACTCTTGCCGTATCTGGTCGGCAAAACAGCAAAAACGTCCTTCTTGCAAAGGAACGATTCAAGCGCCGCCTTCTGTTCCTGTTTTAAATAAAAAGCCAAGTCTAACTCGTTCATTGTAGCGGCTAAAGCCGTTTCAAACAAATGGTGTTCATCCATAGCCACCTTGCAATGTTTACTAATGACTTAGACGTCGCAGCGCTGTCGTCATCTCGCCTCTGGCCCGCCTATATAACATAAACCGATGTGATTGGTGCAGCTCGGATCCAGGGGCATAGTTAATGAGCATCATTACTCGACACCAGAGTAACTCATTGAGCAAATTCAAATTGTGCTCTCGCGAGAACTCTGGATTTCCAGGGTATAGACCCCCATATTAAAATGCCCAACTTTACAGCAGAAAAAAAAGGCTGTAAACAAATAAAATGTTTACAGCCTGGTGCAAAAAAGTGCTTTTGGTCTATATAGCTCATTTTGCCCTTCATGACAACTGTGAGGGGGTGCATTTTTTTATAACTCATCCATTTAAATTATATTAAGCCTTAAAGTTCTGCATAATTATGGGCGTGTCCACTTGAGTGACAGGTGGATTGCCGCTGCTGTCACAACTAGCCGTTTTATCCAGATCTATATTTTTTGCAACCATGTTGACAGCTGATTTGCTGTGAAGAAAAAAAATAAAAGAAACCGATCATGTCAGTTTTTGGCATTAGTCCTAGTGCATAAGTTCACATTGTTCCTTATGTACTGGCTTTTCCTCATCTTCTTTTACTTACTTCTTCTTTCAATATGACTTCCTCGTTCTTCTGTGCACTTGCTACTATGCTATTCACTCTTCTCTCCATCTCTCTCCTTGCTTTCATTTCCTCCATCTCAAGTGAAATAATCTCTCCTCTATCAGTCTGTTTCTTCACCCCCTTTGTCTGTTCAGTATTTTTGTCACTTTTATCTCCCTCTCTCTCTTTCTTCCTCCACAGGTCTCTCTGCTTCTATCTCCCCACTTTATCTCTGTTCTTCTTCTATCTGCTCTGAATCTTCCCTCTTCTACATTCTTCATAATGTATGTATTTATTCTCTCATGGTCTCCCTCTGTGTCTTCAACATCCTCTGTCTCTTCCCAGTCCTGACTCTCTTCCTCATCACCTCTTGTTATTTATCTGAAGGGTGAATTTCTGCACTTAAACCTTTGCAAAATGCAGCATTAAAAAACTGTGCAGTTCAACATATACATTGTATAACTACAGAACTTATTAAAGTACGTATTAAAATATTTTTTAAAAAATGTAAGTATCAGTGCTTCCCAATACATTTTATCCTGTAAAATATACTCAAAGAATAATGAGGATTTATTCCCCCCAACAATCCATACCCCCCAGTTGCCATCTCAAACATTTGCCCCAAAGCAGAAGAGGGACATAGCCAAGAGCTATTAGCTTTTCCATCTAAAATGTAATTTTAAAAGTAGTACAATTGTCAAAAATTGTTCATAACAATTCTGAAAAAAAGAGTTCAAAACACCCAAAAATCTGCTTAGCATCATGTCACTTTTTTTTTTTTTTTACTTGAACACAGAAATAGATATTTAACAAAATGATCATTCTTTTCAATGCACAAAATTATGAAAGTCCACAAACAATAGCCAAAAAACACAACTTCTATTTTCAATTCTTGTAAAGCCATGCATCCATAAATGCATGCAAAATCATCGAAATAAACAAATCATGGCTTTTGCCAAAGTTCCTTTAAAGGAACACTCCACCGTTTTTTCATATTAAACTATGTTATTCCCTTAACTAAGACAAGTTGATACATACCTCTCTCGTCTCAGTGCAATCCAAACAGAGATGAAGCTAGAAGCGACCAAACACCTCCACGTTCTAAGCGGGTAAAAAGGATAACTATAATGTATGGCGGAATAGCACTTGGGAGCACTTCGACTCGGCGCAGTAATATCATCACTCCAATCATCTCTCCCTCTCTCTCTCACTTCTGTCATTAGAACCAATGTGACTTTTTACTGTGCCGAGTCGAAGTGCTCCTGAGTCCCAGTGCTATTCCGCCATACATTACACCCTGCTTTTCAGAGGAAAGGTGTACAAGTTTCAAGAATGTGCCTCTTATGAATGTCTACCAGGTCCTACCAGTGAACACAACGGTGTGTGAGAAGGAACCTCCACCATGAAACGAGTGAAGTCTGATTGGAGGACCAGCCTGAGCCCAGTCCAGGTCCAGCGACTTATGTTTTTATCTGTGGAGGACCAGCAGTTTAAAGGAACATGCTGACTTTTTGGGACTTTAGCTTATTCACCGTATCCCCCAGAGTTAGATAAGTCCATACACACCCTTCTCATCTCCGTGCGTGCCGTAACTCTGTCTGACACACCCACCACTAGCCTAGCTTAGCACAAAGACTGGAGGTAAATGGCTCCAGCTAGCATACTGCTCCCAATAAGTGACAAAAATAACACCAACATTTTCTTATTTACATGTTATGATTTGTAAAATCACAGCGTGTACGAATAACAAGGTAACATGAGACACAGCCATCTTCTAACCATATACATACTGGGAACTATATTCTCAGAAGGTGAAGCACTGCTACATGGGCGGAGTGATTTGCTCGCAGCACCTGAGAAGCCCCGTGGTGAGGAGCAGAGAGTTCGCTCAGAGTGTTGCGCCCAATCACTCCACCCAAGTAGCAGTGCTTTGCCTTCTGAGAATATAGTTCCCAGTATGTATATGGTTAGAAGATGGCCGTGTTTCATGTGACCACGCTGTGACTATGAGAAGGGTATGTATGGACTTATCTAACTCTGGGGGATACGGTGAATAAGCTAAAGTCCCAAAAAGTTGCCGTGTTCCTTTAAAGCCGGACTGACAGTAGAGAGGTGGTGGACCAGCAGCCAAAGATGACATCGACAAGGGTTTAACCGCTGGGAATCAAGACATATGTATAGTAGTGTTGTAGTACTCGAGATCGGTCCACTTTTTCAAGGTCTTGGTCTAGTCTCGGTCTCAGAAGAAGAGGACTCAGGATTTTAGTTCAAGACTGGTCGAGACCACAACTGAGCACATATCACGAAATAATTTATTTTTTTAATGTGGCGGCACGAGAGCAGACAGACACAGAGGAGGTTATAGTCTAGGTGAAACCTGCCTCAAAAACACCGACTACGCCACCCTGGGAATTTCACCCAGAGAATGATTTTCTTTATTTCCTAATTGCAATACTATTGATTCACTTAAGGACACACAGGTACGCATACAATTCAGCCAGAGACGGTTCAATTTTGTGAATGGACAACTTTATTTCAATAATTAAAAAAAACAAAAACAATTTAAAACACATTCATGCTTGCTGCTGAGGCTTGCCGGTGGAGGAGGAAGGAGTCACAAAGGCACAAAGGAATCCCAGGAAAAGTCACCACAGTGAACACGCACAAACACTAAAAAACACAGTGAACACAACAAAGAAAACGGGGTAGACAACACAGCACGCAGGAAGGGGACACCACCACCCAGACACCAACACCACCACCTTGGCTCTCAGCAACTAAAACAAACAAACACACACGATCAAAGGGGATTCACTCAACAGAAAGAAAAACCAATGTAATATTTAAATGAAGGAAACAAATTAAAATAATCTTAAATCACAAAATAACCAAACTGCCAGAACCAGCAATGGTTCCAGAAGGAGGTACACTAGAAAAGACCAATTCTAAAACACTTCTCAATAAACCAAGAAAAACAAAATAATGAATATGGATTAAAGTACAATGAGACCTTGGCCAAGGAAAACAAATTCAGTAATAAGACAAAATATAAATGCATTAACTGAACTGATGAATCTAATGAAAAACTAAAGTCACTGATAAAGAAACAAAAACCATAATGCAAATTAACTAAATTGAAAACAAAATAATGAAAAGGAAAATAAACCTCTTAACCAAATTATAACTATAGAGAGCCAACCCATTTAGCTGCATTCAAACAGTTTAAAATACTGACCCACGTAAAACTGGAGGCTCACACATTCGACCGTTTGGCCGTGATTGCCCAGTGGCCGTGAAGGCAGAACGGGCAGGCAATGATCAAGTAGAGTTGCTGGTATAAATGTTCCAAACGTACACATTAACAGCTGTCCAGGGCGGGCATGCAGCGATCGAGTAGAGTTGGTGATACAGTGTTCAAAATCTGCATTAAAGAGACAGCTGTACAGTGATCGAGTAACGTTAGAGTTGCTGGTACGTAATGTTCAAAACACACATGAGGAAACAGCTGTCCAGGACGAGCAGGTAGCGCGATCGAGTAGAGCTGCTGATACAATGTTCAAAATATACACGTTAGGCAAGCAACACTCCAGGACGGACGTGCAGCAATCAGATAACGTTAAGGTTGATGGTACAATATTCAAAATGTACGTTAAACAAACAGCAATCCAGGCAAAACAGCAGCTAGTGAATGAATGCTCTGCAGCTGAAGTCAATCTCCCGTTGAACCAGCCCGGTTCCTGTTCTTTATTAAAAAAAAAAATGAATTAACCCCAAATCAAACAAATAAATCCTACACTATATATCCTACATACCGATCAAGCAGCATTTTGTATCACCCAGGAGGCGGCAGCTCAAAGGGTACAAACGGTACAGGCAGCTTTCAGTAACATCCGCTTTTGAATGCGTTGAACGACGGAGTGAAGGACTGGCCCGCCAACCGGAGATCTATGAGCATTCAATGCATAGTAAACATAACAGCAGCCGATACCAATGGAATAAGAACGGAGACAGCAAAGCCGCTACTTTACCTGTAGCACAGCAGAGCAACGCACGGAGTGAGTGACCCGGAAGTATGACGCACTTCCGTCACCAGCGAGCAAGAGGGCAATCAGAGGGACTACTACCTGGATTTATGGGGGGAGCCTGTGGCAGTGATTGGCCAAAAGAGTGCCAGCTCGTCACGAGTTAACTCATACTGCTACATTAACATCATTACTGTGATGATTAGATTTGCTCATGTCTTATTTGAATTGTTTTTCGTTTTTACTGATTGTTTTACGGTGCCAATTACTTAATTGAAACAAAAACTTAATTGATCAAATACAAGTGTTATTAAATTATATCGATGGTCACGATATTTCTTTACTTTATATCATCTATATAAGATATATCGTGGTATATAGATTTGTCACCCAGCCCTACCTCAGGCTCACTAAAAGAGACTTGGCGAATAGAAGGTTTAATCATCTTAAAGATGATGTTATTTTCAGTCTTATGGAAAGACAAATAAACTGTTTTGACCATATCATACCATTTCAATTATATCCTTGTGTAACTTGTGTAAAAAAAAAAAAGTTTCCATAATGCCTTTGCTGTGCATGTATTGTGTTGATGTGTATTTTGCATGTGATATGATTTAACTTCATTTTAAGTTAAATTTTTATACATTTGCAGTCATTTTTAGGGGTTCAAGCACGAAGTGCTGAAACCCTATTGTAATTGTGCTGATTTTTATTATTTTTCTTCTGCCGTAAAACGCATCGTGCAGCCTAAACCGTAAGTGCTGGAGACTTGAAACTTTGCCAAATGGTAGTACAAAAATCGAGGAGAGGTTCAGAGAGTATGACTCCGATTGGCCCATAGGTGGCGCTATAGCGACCAAAAGCGCGAAACTGCTCATAACTCCTAGACCATATGTCGTAGACTCAAGTGTCTTATATCATTGGAAAGCTGGAACCCTGAAGAACAAAACGTATATCTCCGATTTCATTTCCGGTATGCAAATTTTTCCGCCATTTTGAATTTTGTCAAAAACCTACTTTTGCGAACTAGTCCTAGGTTTTTAGTCCGATCGGAACCAAACCAGTGCAGAAATGTTCTATGGAGTCTGAATATCAATAATTATCGAAAAAAAGTTGAAATTTCGATTCACGGTCGCTAGGGGGCGCAAAACTAATGTTGTGGGAGGAGCCTATTTTACTAAAAGGGCTATAACTCAAGATGTAAATGAGGTATCTTCACCAAACTCGGTCCACATATGTAGGAGTTCAATCTTGGGTCACAGTAAAAAAATCGCGACGATTAAACACTAGGTGGCGCTATAACATGAAAAAAACATGAAAAGGGCTATGACGACCTGACCGTTAGTCCGATTGACTTGAAAATTGGTATGCAGTGTCTTCGTCCAAGGTGCCATGTATGTCTTTGAGGACATTGGCATATCTCAAAAAACATGGCCGCCATCGGCCAATGAAGTTTGAGCACCTATTAGACAAGGTTAACGGAGGCTGATCGGAACAAAACTCGGTAGGCATGTTCGACTCATGGCCCTAGAGGTCTGTAAGAATTTTGAAAGAAATCGGCCACTAGTTGGCGCTAACGAGTTTTACAGCTCCGTAATCACGTGGTGTTACAAATATCCACACGATATGCATATCATTTGATAGACCTTCTCATGGAGAACAACTTTGCCTCAAGAACCATTGCTGTCAATCAAACCGTTCATTAAATATTCGTAATTATGTTAAAAACCTACTTTTGCGAACTAGTCCTAGGTTTTTCGCCCGATCGGAACCAAACGAGTCTAAGACAATTCTATGGACTCTCTAGATAAATAATTATCAAAAAAAAGTTGAACTTTTGCATTTTTCGCAGGGGTATATTGGGTTATAAAGAAAATGGGTGTGGCAAAATGCACTCAAAAGCCTATAAATCCTAAACGAAAGCACAGAACTTCACAAAAATTGATGTGCATATTTGTCATAACATGCTAAAGAAGCCTGGAAATTTGTATGGAGATCGGACCAAAGGTGGCGCTATAACTGTTAAAACGCTTTAAAACCATATATTTCCTATGGTAAATTGCCTGTATTGGCTGTGAATGGTCTTTTCCTATGAAAAATTCCTATTCCTATCTATTATCATATAATTTTCATATAATAATGTTCATGACTCTTAATAAGCATGAAAAATTTCAGACAGATCAGACAAAATTTGCCTCTATAACAGTTAAAAAGGTAAAAATGATATAACATGTCATTAAGCTAATAAGTGGTATTTTACTGCCCCCTGCTGCCATTTCATCATACTGCTCCCTAATATTGTCATATAATTCATATTTAGACTTTATAAAATCATTATTTTAACATTGTCAATCATATTTTGTCAAAACTCATCTATTGGAGTATTACTTGACAATTGTGTCACATTGAGATATGGAAATGGACGAAAGTAAATGAATGAAATGAAACGAAAGTAAAACGGGCATTTAAGCCACGCCCCCGAATACAAATTCACTAATAACTCGAAAACGGAAAGTCGTTGCACATTCAAATTTTGATGGTAAGGTCCTCTCCAGGCTCTTGATCGAAACGTGTCGTCGCGGGCCTCCGTGGGCCTCCATCGAGGGCTACTCGAGCACTATCTATGCTCTGAGTTTCAGAATTTTTCGCGTTCTGGTTACCGAGATATAATTGAAAAACCAAATTCCCATTCATTCACTCATTCATTCAAACACTTCAATTGTAAAATGCAAGCTATAATACCACTTTTGTCCACTTGAGGGAGCAGCAGGATTGCACATTACCTTTTCATTAGCTTTCAGTATTGGGAAACAAACAAATGCTTTAAAAAGCAATCTTTTTTATTATGATAGGGCTGTAGCTTTCGATTATTTTAGTAATCGAGTATTCTATTCAAGTAATCGGATAAAAAAATTGTGGTAAAAAATAGATTCAAGTTAACAACAGCCTTTAAAATGACTTAAAATACAAATATATAATAACAAGCAACAATAATTGGTTCAAGTAAAGTATCAAAGTAAGTAATTATATTGGTTTTATTGAAGAACACTGTTAAACTATACCCATGTAAAATAAATTATATAAACTAATATAAACATAACTTATGTACATAAATAACAAATGCCTGCAGAGGGCGCCAGCGGCCTGGTTGTTGTTACACTAAGCCTGGCATTATCAAATCCTTGTTTAATATTGTCCAAACAATTAATTCAAATGTCAACTTTAATATTTGGCCACTTCTGTACGATAGAAATGCTACAGTCACTGTAATTTCTTGAACGAGAACATGTGCACATCAAAACAAGCAAACTCAGAGCAAGATAACTTATATTTTGAAATCGCAATGTTTAAACTTTTATTTTGAAATTGCGATGAACAGCAGTTTGAGAAACCCAGATGTGCTCCACAAATGATAACAGTGCAACTATGAAACACAAACTGCGTCCGACTTGCGTTCCCATATTTGCACGTTATTGGAAACCTAAACAAACAGCACTGCAGAGACTGAGTTTGCTTAAAGCAGCGTTTACTGTGGACGGAGCTGAGGTAATTTTAACATGTAACGTTAGGCTAATCTGCACTCATGTAATTGAAGCGTCTTCTCTGTGAAAAAACAAAACAAACAAAAAACAGATATAAAAAACGGATATATTTATTTAACTGAATCACAGCCTTTGTGATTTCACAATGGCACTATGCTATATTATGACTGTAAATGGTTTTAAATATCGCGTTGTCGTAGAAAACTGTAATTCTGCGGTTGTTGGATTCTCGTCTGTGGAATGCACCACTTTCGGTATTTTGCCAATTACTCGAGGGGTAAATTGCAATCAAGGATTTTTTAAATCGAGTACTTTACTATAATCGAGGAATCGTTACAGCCCTATACTGGTAACATAGTTTTATATTATTAGATCACAAAGAAATGCCTATAGACAAATAAATATATTTTCTCAATAACATATCCAAAAAACATATTTGTGTGCGTGTGTGTGTGTGTGTGTGTAAGCATGCATTATTGAGTTAACATGGAAAAACTGGTTTGATTTAGTGCAGAAAACTGGTGCAAATCATTAAGTTTAAAGTGAAAGTGAGCCAATAAGTGGTCTTCTGCTGGCCATTCTACTTATTAACTCTTCGGAGTCTTGGGCTATTTTGGCCGTTTTTGAGTACTTTTTACACAGCACAACATCACCTATATGAACAGACAATTAGTTTTTCACTTTGATGTACTTTATCAACACACTGGACCCAAAATCACACAAAAAACACAAAATCCGAATAGAAAAATTATAGTTTTTTACTACAAAAAAACACAAACATGCTCAATGAAGCATTTTAAAAGGTTTAAAATGTTAACACAAGATGTAAATGTCAACATATACAGGTACAATTCAGATATAATCAAGCTATGTACAAATAAAATATGATTTACATAAAAAAGCATGTGTAGCATGGGCTTTTTTTTATTTATTTTTTTAGCTTTGCCACTTTTTAAAACAGTTCATGCACACAATTATACAGAGAGCTATATTTAAGGCCTTGCATTCCCAGAATATGAGGGTTCCCAAATAGTGCAAATACAACATAAAAAAGGTAAAATTGAGATAAAATCAAACTATATACAGCAAAAAGCAGGTGTGGCAATAGGGTTTTTTCCTTTTCTTTTTTGCTTAGAAACTCTACAAAACACAATGTACAATTACACAGACAGCTACATTACAGGGCTTTCATGAGCTTGAGTAAGAGGTGTTCCTAAAAAGTGCAAATATACCATACAAAAGGTAAAATGAATACAAAATCAATATCAGGATCACTCTCGGTTTTCCAGGGGTCAGAGCTGTGGTGTGGCTGTCCTGACTTTGCTGGAGATCTTGATCTGGTTTGACTCTTCCTTCCACCCCATCTCTTTGTAGGCCTCTGTCTGCTTGTTGTCGAAGTGGTAGATGACCCAGGCTGCTCATCATCTCTGTACATGTCAAGACACACGCAAAAAGATTAAAGATTGTACATCAAAGTTCAAGATGCTCATTGGCACATATGCACAACAATTACAGTGAAGCAGTCATTGGCAATGAAATTCTTGTTCACACAACCACACACAGACACACACACACACACACACACACACACACACACACACACAGACACACACACACACAGAAACACACACGCACAGACAGACAGACACACACACACACACACACACAGATAATATAATATACAATAAGCTAAAAGTTTGTCTCACCCCTCGTTGTGAACCACAAAAGCCGAGTCGTCAATCTCATCATCGCCACTTTCTGATTCCGTCGATGAACTGTAAACAACATCGTCCAGTTGGTAGAACAAGTCGAGGGCTTGTTCAACCAAAAATTTTCCTTCCACAAAAAATACCTAAACTATCTACACTACTCCTAAACTACTCTCAAAATCTACTCAAACTCTTCAAAAAACTAGCAATAACATCTCTGTCTTTCTGTCTATTCCGTCAATATCCCGTCGGCGCCTTTCAATTTCGCTTCTTTGCACAGTTGGCTCCTCCTCCACTCCGTAAAATGTGCAGCATGAAGAGCAGAGTCAGCAGATTCACACATTTTTCTCCGTTTTGTTTTATGACAAAAACCGACGAAGTTATTGGAATAAATGCGACGCCTGTCGCATCCCATCGTGCGTTCTTTTACGAATGCGTCAATATTTTCAATATTTTTTTTATATAAAGTTTAAATGATCATATCTCCGTTTTTACTTGGTCTAGCAACACAAAACAAAAAGTAGAATAGAGTTTCAAGCCAGCACTTTCGACAGAAGTGGACGGCAGCGCTCGACGTGACTTTGTTTTTATAATTCAACATCTTAAACCTGTCATGTGATTTGATCACGCCGGCGTGATCGGCGACTCGGAAGAGTTAATGAAGTCTTTTCACATGTGCTTTTGGATTCACTTGGATAACAATAACTATTATAACACAATCATATTTTGTCAGTGTTTATCACTTCATTTGCACTGACACTTCACATAATTGCTAGTAATGTGGTAAATCATGGTAAATCACGCTAGAAACATGGTAAGTCATAGTAAATAATAGTAGAATGTGGTGTATCAAGGTAGATCATGTAAGAATCCTGGTAAATAATTCTAGAACGTGGTATATCATGCTAGAACATGGTAAATCATGGTAAACTATGCTAGAACAGGGTAAATCATGGTAAACCATGATAAATCATGATGAACTATGGTAAATCATTTTAGAATGTGGTATATCATGATAAATCATGCTAGAACATGATCTTTTCCATCTATGATGTCAGTGGTTACATGTTTGCTAAATAAAACTTAATAACTTTTGATGCTTTTGTGCTTTAAGGCCTTAAAGGCCTTAATTGCTTGAACCCCGATAAATGCTGCTTGCAGCTTTAATTACTTTTAAGATTGCTATTTTAATGTGATTGATGTTCATATCAGATATCTTACCAGTTCCTCTCTGATTTTTTAGGTTCTTGGAGTACAAGGCATCAGGGCAACAGACAGATGTCACACAGCCAACTATGGCATCATCGCTTACGCAGAAAGTGCAGGTCTATTCACCTTATTTTCCATGACAACCAGGGCGACGCCATTACGCTCATTTTGTCATCTTACTTCCGGCTGAGCGGGACTTCAACTTCCGGCTGAAACGACCTACGCTAGTTTCTAGCGTAATTCTATAGTTGTAACGGTAAAATATGTTAAATATTATATGCTCAGTTAGGGACTGCCATAACAATTGGATTAAGAGGATAGAACAATTTAACCAACGGTGTTACGAACACAATGTAGGCTAAAGCGATCGGAATGTTGTGGTGTACTTTACGATTTACACGAGGAGCATCTGAGGCAATGGCGGAAGGCGCTAAACTTGAAGTGCTCACCCAAGCGCTGTGTGTTCATATCATGTGTGTTTTATGTGTTCGTACCATTTTATGGTCGGGGAGCAGACTGACGAACGAACACCCTTACCCCGAGTAAAGGCTCGGCTACGATGTTCTGGTAAAAAAGTCCCGCCGGGTGCTGAACAGGTTGTCAGATTCAGGTAAGCTAACTTACCTAACTGTTGTTTCCTATCTTAACGTTACCTATCTATGTGCTTGTTAGCCTAACGTTAGATGAAGTCCTTTCTATGAATACATTAGTAACGAGCCGTTCACAAAATACAACGAATCTTGCATGATTACCATTGGCCACCTATATGTCATATTTCTTATATTTCGTTTACTTTGTGATATGGACCTAAGGATCTGAAATAAAGAATGAATGAATGAATATTCACGATAGTACAATATATTATGGTACATTACAGTCTTACAATAGCTCACATTATTCCTGTAAGGAGGCCAGCTAGCTACATCTCTCATTCAGATATTGATATTGACCTACATAGAGTTAGGAGATTGTGTGTATACTGTTTCGTTTTTAATGCATCTCTCTTTTTCACACTGTTCTAAGTATGAGTGCCATCATAAATTAATTAATTCTCATTTTAAGTACTAATTTAAATCTACATTTTAAATTTAAATCTAATTTAAAAAGTACTATTTAAATCTATTTTAAGTACTAATGTAAAAATGTTTATGGTTATATTATTTCCATAGAACATCGATGAGAGTCAGTGTTGCAGTGGACAACTGTGAGGATGATCAGAGCCACAGGCCCCAGACCTGTGATGCAGACACACAATGGGAGGATCCATCTGTCTCTGACCACAGCTACGCTCCAAAATCTCAACTCAACCTGAAGCCACCTACATCTGAAATGGGAACACAATGCGTTGAGCCAGTGCCATACTACATAACTCTGCTGAGAAACGACCACCTTTGTCAGCTCTACACAGGGTTGACATTGATGCATTCCACTCAGTTGCTGAGCACCTTACCAGTTCACACACCAACAGCTTTCAGCTACACAATTGGTATCAGCTCCTGATGACTCTGATGAAGCTGCGTCTTAAAGGGTTAGTTCACCCAAAACTGAAAACTCTGTCAATAATTACTCACCCTCATGTTGTTCCAACCCCGTAAGACCTTCGTTCATCTTCGGAACACAAATTAAGATATTTTTGATTAAATCTGAGAGCTGTCCTCCATTCTCACTCCTCCATTTTATTATTTTTCTCAATTTGTGTTCCGAAGATGAACGAAGGTCTTACGGGGTTGGAACAACGTGAGGGAGAGTAATTACTGACAGAATTTTCATTTTTGAGTGAACTAACCTTTTAATTTATTGTAGGGTGATCTTGCTGAAAGGTTTGGTGTTTCTCAGTCCATTGTAAGCAAGGTGATTTCGCGTTGGCTTGACATCATGGAGAAGTGTTTCAGAGAGCAGTTTCCAAACACAACATGTAGTGCACAATATATCAAATTATCGCAAATGTATATATCGCAATATGCATAATTTTTTTTAGCTTTAATAAGCTTTAATCAGTTTATATAATTCATACAGTGAAAAACTAAGCAGTGTTTTACTTTTACATTTGATTATTCAGTTTCTGTTGTTAAATAGACCTAATGTAGGATAACCTGAACCCTGTGGTTTACACTGATGTTAAAATAACACATCTTATACAGTAAAACACTGATGTTCACTTTCACAAGTTGAAGGGATGTTTTCTTGTTACAAAAAGAATGTGAAACACATATGTAGGTTATATAATTTTAAATCTAATTTAAGTTAATTTTATATACTTTAAGCATTATCGTATCGCATATCGAATATCGCATTGTTTAATGAGTTATCGCATATCGCATTTTTCTTCAATATCGTGCACTTAATAACCTCGTCCAGGCGATGAAGTAATGGCAGACAGAGGCTTCACCATTACCAATCTCCTCTATGAAAGGAAGGTGAAACTTGTCCTCCTTGTGAATCTTGTAAAACAGATGTTACCTGTTATGAATAGTTGTTTTTATAAACCTTTACAATGACCAGATTTTCCCTGTTATGAAGTTTTTTTTTATAAACCTTTACAATGTGACCAGATTTTACCCGTCAGTCATTTATTATAAAACAATATAATGTGAGCTCTGTAGATTCCCCTTAAAACTTAAATGAATTAAGTCTTCTAGTTAGAAGGAATAAGTCACGTCAAGTTTGCAAATGAATACCATCTTGGTTTATTACTTATGAAATTTAAATGGTGAAATGTATCTACATGAAGGTCAGTAGAAGGTGTCTCTAGCTTCCTGAAAACATCAAACACTTCTTACAACTGATTTTATACAACTTATTTAATCATTCATATTTAACCAATTACCTAATCTCCTATCCTTAACCCTAAATATTCTTATTCCTTATTATTTACAAATAATTTTTTATTGCTGCTCCATCAACTCCTTCTGACAGGACGTAGTTAAATATTCCCATAGGTTAACGTTACCTCTGGCCACGTTAACAATGACGATGGATGAGACAATGTGAGACGAACTGATAGTCGTACGAAGTTTTCTCCGTGCTCCCAATTTAAAACATTTACGGTATTAACGTTATTTGTCATTTTGATAAAGTTTTGGCTAACTATAAACAATCTTATAACTACTGAAATAGCTACCGGATGTGCCGTGTCAGTTTAGCGGAAGTCGGATGACAAAATGCGGAAGCGCGAAGTATTAAAAGTGGGCGGGGCGGAATAAGGTGAATAGCCTACATTCGCCAAGACAACAAGCCATCAGTAAAGCCATTATCCAAGATTTGATAATTGGGTGTTGTCTGCCTCTATCACTTGTGGAAAATGGACATTTTAAACACTTTCTTGAGATTATGGACAGCAAGTATACACCAATCTCTAGAAGAACAATTTCTGAGAAACAGATACCAGTGTTGGTAAGGACTGTCAAGGAAACTGTTTCAAAGAAGCTGGAGACCCAGTCATCTGTTTCAATAATGACTGATATCTGGTCTGATCGCAGGCTGTGCTCCTTCCTTGGAGTGACTGCCCATGTGTGTAACAAATCAAATGCTTCAGATTCCTATGAACTCAATTCCTACTTGCTGGACTGTAGGCGTTTTACAGGCAGACATAGTGGGGAGCGAATTGCTTCTGCCTTTGAGGAGATCACAGAGGAATATGGTATCCGTCAGAAGATAAGTTATATCATCACAGACAATGCTGCCAATATGAAATGCGCTTTCAAAGTTCACATGCCACAACAACAGTCTGATGACAGTGATAGTGAGGAGGAGAATCTAGATGATGAACACTTGCTGGAGGACATGAATTTAGTGGAAGACACATAATTACCCTGGTCATCAGGTGAACGTCTTTCCTGCTTTGCCCACTCTCTGCAGTTAGTTGTGAATGACGGCATGAAGGAGGTAAGGGCTATTTCCCGCACCATAGCCAAAACATCACGGTTCACAACGCTTTTACATAGCAGCTCACAATTTAAAGACAAGTTTGAGGCTATGTTTGACACTAACAAGACCATTCCAGCAGCAAACAACACTCGCTGGAACAGCACGTTCAAACAAGTACAGGCTCTCACAGCTTTGGACCACAAATCCCTAAATGAAATGTGCAGCAAGGACTATGAGAATGTGATGTTTAGTGCTCGTGAGTGGAGCCAGCTGAAGGAGCTGAGTGCAGTTCTTGCACCATTCTCTAAGGCAACAGACCAGACAGAAGGTGATAAATCGGTTACCATCAGTATGGTGGTTCCAACTGTCCTGGACTTGAATACACACCTCCTCAATATGGAGGATACCTGAATGCAGTGCCGGCCATTAGTTAAGGCCCTCCGTCAGTCACTGGTGAAAAGATTCTCTGGAAGCTTTATCAAAACGAACATGGCCAAAGAGAGTGGAAGAGAGGAACCCTATAACCACAATGTGTACTTCTTAGCTACCATGCTGGATCCACAGTTTGGCTTAAGTTGGGTGGATCTGGATGTTAACAATGGAGAAAATGCAACATCAGTGAAGAAACTCAGAGATCAACTGAAGAAGACACTAACAGGTTAATATACAGTACATTATTATCCAGTGAAAACAATAGTCTTGTCATTTGCAACTACAAATCTTAAAATGTCAAACATTTTTTTAAATAGTAGTTGAAAGGCCTAAAAATAGTCTTAAAGTTGAATTCATGGCGTTTTTAATTTTTAAGAGAGTTTATTTTTGTCATAAAACAAACTCTCTAATTGCCTGTCATGGTCACTTGTAGAGATAAATCCAAGAAAAATCTTGTACTTGCCCATCTACTTAAAGGGGTCATATAATGCCATTTTTGTTCAAGCTAATATGATTCTTTAGGGTCTAAATTAAAAGTTTGTAATATAATTTAATTAAAAATTCTCATTAGTATTGTAAGAAAAAACTCATTTTACCTGATCAAAAACAGCTCTGTTTTCAGCACGCCGTTTCAGTGCATGTGTCTTTAAATGATAATGAGCTTTGCTCACCCCGCCCCTCTGTTCTGTGCGTACACAGTTTGTAACACAATAACCATAACGCGTTGTTCATTATAAAGGTGGGATTATGAATTATATTGAGAACGTCGTACATAGAAAACATGCCGTAATGTACCCTGAGTGTAAAAATAGCTGCATTCATCGTGAAAAGTGCAAGCGATTTGCAAAGATTAATATAAATATTAATATAAAGGTTAATAAAACGTTACACTCACTTCAGTTCTTCTGGAGGTGCAGCAGGAACACGAATAGTTGGTACCGATCCTTTTTTCAGGAGCAGCTTCTTAGCAAAACCAGCTTATACTGACCCTCGTTTGTAAAGCAGTCTGGTGTGTGAAATGATTTGCGCAAACATGAAAGCATTGACGTTGATCGTGGGGAATATTCCCTTCGAAAACAAACTCAGCCACTGCGTCTTCAGCGGTTCGGATTTAGGAACATCAAAATGACTGCTGTGTTCGTTATTACACCCAAGAACAGACCACCACAATCGCTTAGACGCCATTCTGCTCATAGACAGTGCTCCAGCGTATCAACAATGACGCGCCAGTCCGCGCGGACTATGATTGACAGCTCGCTCACGAGCGAGGGCGGGGTTGTGTTGAAACGCTACTGTCAATCAACAATCGTGGGAGGGGCGTCGATTTTGTGACGTCACAAAATCGAACAGCTTGATTTAGGAGAGGGGGAAACATAAAAGAAGATTTAAAAAAAAAACACTGGATGGATTTTTATCATTTTATGATGGTTGTGTACAGGCACTGCCAACACACATTTCAGTAAAATCAACTTGTAAAAGTGCATGTACCATTATATGACCCCTTTAAGTAATAAAGTAGGGCAACAGTTAGATTTATAGTAGTACTATATCTAACTTATCTAACATATCTAACAGGTCATACTAGGATAATTTTCTTACTTACCAGCCATATTCCTACCTAAAACTGACCTCTGAGTCTGCACTGGATCAAATATCCTGTACTTAAGTTTATATTAACACACAATGCTTATTTAAATAAAATAAAAATAACTTGTCTAAAAATTCTTTTGAAATTTGTCCTAAAAGTATAAATGTAACTCTCTGATATGTGCAGACACTATATCTCTTTAAATCTAACTAATTTATCACGTTTTTGTTTCTCAGACACTTTGATCTCAGAGGTAGAGAAAATGATGAGCAGTGTAGGAGATGCATCTGACTCAGGGGCCATGAATGTGGATCCACCCAGTGATTCACCACCAGTCAAATGCCTGCGCCTTCTTTCCCGCTACAAGGCTCACAAGAAGCACAGCTCAACAACCCAGGATTCAAGTATTGAAACACAGATAAGTAAATACTTTGATGCCATCCATGATAAAGATACTGACACTGACAATGCACTTGCCTTCTGGGCCAAAAACCATGACAGATTCCCTCAACTTCACAGTCTGGCAATGAAGGTATCGATCCCTGCCTCCTCGGCTCCAGTGGAGAGAGTTTTTAGTAGAAGGGGAATTATAATGAGACCCCATCGTGCACGTTTAGGTCACAAAATGTTGCAATCTCTCATGTTTCTAAAATGTAACCAAACTCTACTTTAAACTAATTTCCCATTGATAATATTTGATTTTTATTTTTCCTCGTTAACTACACCTTTATGTTTATCCCTGGTGGCGAGCTTGTGAGGAGTGTTTTTTGCCACTGCAGTTTATTCAGGTCTGGCATATGATGTCATCATTGTTTAAGTTACTCCCAATTACAATTTTTGTAATTTTATGACTGAAACACCTGCATTGTGTTAGGTGGATGGAAAACCATGGAAAAGGAGTTCTGAATAAATGGTTAAGGTGATTCCAGCTCTTTAGTGTTTGTTCGCATTTATTTGCTAATAGAAGACAAAGATAAATTCCCACATATCTGCAATAACTTTTGATTATTTTATCAAAACTTCTCTCATGGTACACACACACACACACACACGAGAGGACTGCCAATTATGCATATTCCACATTTTACCATAAGTGTTTCATGCAGTGTAGGGACTTGCACTGGTCTTGGTCTTGACTCGGTCTCGGCCTGCCTTGGTCTTGGTCTTGACTCGGTCTCGGCCTGCCTTGGTCTTGGTCTTGACTTGGTCTCGAGTCTCTCGGCCCTTAAAAGTCTTGGTCTTGTCTCGGTCTCGGTCTGTCTTGGTCTTGACTTGGGTCTCGGTTTAGGTGGTCTTGACTACAACATAGTGACTAATGTATAGTGACACTAAAGATACAGAAGTGCTGGACTGAATGTGATATACACTCAAACGTGAATGTATCCACTATTATATGTGGTAACATTTTCTATAACTACAAGAAATCATTTTATTTACACCTCAATTGAACTGTCATTTTTTTCTCTCCAGACAAGTAACTTTTTTACTCGGACAGGTGAATGACAAATTTACTTGTTCCAAGGACAACCACACGACTGCTTAATGTCAGACCCTGATTAAGAATCGTATTATGCTTTAAGGAGAATTCAGCCCTTTAACATTCCAGGAGGTGAGCCTCATAACACCACTACAAGTGCACATGTTTTGGAGGTATACAAAGAGAACAGAGGAGAAAAAAATGCACCCTGAGATAAAAATACACAAGTATAAACAGTCACACAACCCTGATCTCGTCAACACCCGTTGGAACCTTCTTTTATATCGCTCTTTTAATCTTTTTTCAGCTGCTAAGGCTTCTTGTAGCTCTTTCACTTTGTCCTGGAGCTTCTTCCTCTCTTTCTTGGATTGCTTCCGTCCCTCTCTCTTTTGCCTGCAAACATACATCACACATACTATCACCTTGTTATTACCAAGCTGTAATATGAGGTGGTACTGTGATGGTAGCCCTTTCTAAACTTGAAGGCCCTGGCCCTAGCCCTGGAACAGCAGCCTTTCTCTTATCCCTAGAGGTTTTCTGTTGCTCTCTCCATAATTTGCGCCTATGTTTTTGGTCTCGCTCATTCAACTCGTGAATACTTTTCTTTCTTTCATTTTTCTGGCTCCATCTCTCCATTTCTTTCTGAAGACGTTTCTCCTTACTCTCAGGGTCTACATTTAGTCGTGCCCGACATTGCCTCTCTCAGCTGCACTAACTGGAGCCATCTAACTGCAACCTGTATGAATTGGAATAATTAGTAATCGTTACTAAAAGCTAATATAAATTACAATTATATCTATTTATGTATTGAAATATCATTAATATACAAATTGCAACCCTTAAAAGCAGTGCTACATAGGCCTGCTTTTAAGGGTTGAAAAAAAAAAAGACAATGAGCATAAAAAGCTTCAATGTTTTACTATGGCATGCATTAAATACATATTATATGCAATAAAGGTAATAAAAAAGAACAATGCCATTCATTTGTAAGGCCCTGTCACAGGACTGTCAGGCCCTGTCACAAGGGATGTGAGTGCGACAGAACAGGACGTGATAGGGCCTGACGGTCGGCCATTTTAAACTGCTATTACTCAGCCTGCTAGCATGATAGCATAAAAACATGCAAACAAGGAATTTCAGTAACATTTTTAGACATGTTTTGGATTTAAAAATAATTCATTATATTCTGGGATGTTTTCCTGTGGCGGGGCCTGACCCTTTAGCTCATCCTCCTAAAAAAAACAAAAAACAAAAACAAAAAAAAAACAAGTTTAAAATCATACAATTCAATGAGAGAACTTACCCTTGATCAGTGTCAGCTTCACCTCTGTCAAATGATGTCACTTCCTCTGAGTCATACCCTTAAAGGCGTATTGCTCACATTTTATGTAGAGTTAGTAAAGTGACAGGACTGACCGAAACCATGGGGACAGTTGTAAAATAGTATTTATTTGTAGAATTTATGTATAATTTCACGTTTTTAATCAATTGATGTGAATGAAAACAAGTTAAACTTGTTATTCATGGATTTTTTTCTTCTTCTAAATAACAGTTTTTAACATAACAAAACTATGAAAGATGTAGCTCCAATATGGCTGAGGACAAGGACAGGATTTAAAATTTTCAAAAGTGTTTTTAACCCTCAGAGAGTCTTCGTTTAGCAGTCACACTCAGTGCCTTCCCGGTCAGAAGTGACCGGACACCTAAAAATGAAACTTCCTCCATCCCAGTAAAAACCAATGCAATTTATTTTTGTTCTATAATATTTATTCTTTTTAATTAGGTATTTTGAGACAATTTGATTGAACTTATTAATATTTATGCAATATTTATTGTCCATTTTTTGCCATTGAAAATAATGTTTTTTTTTTTTTATTATTATTATTTTTTATTTTATTTTTCTATGCGGTATTTTCGGTTAAAATAGAGACTAGGCTTTCAGAAAAAAAAAATAAAAAAATAAAATAAATCAATTTATTAAACATAAAATTAAATAAATCATGTTATTGCATGGGTTTACCACTAGATGCCTGTAATAGCTCTAAATGGAGATGCTTGTGAATTCTAGTTGTTTTTGGACCAAATTACTTACTTTTAAGATGTGGATTGATTGTATTTTTTTTAGAAATTCTCAAATAATACTTTTTGCCAAGGTTTATAACATTTTATTAATTATTATTTTAATAATTTTAATAATTATTATATTAATTATATATATATATATATATATATATATATATATTAATTATAATTATTAATTGTTATGTTTTTCACTCTTGATGTTTTAGAGTTTCACCCCTTCATTGCTGAGCACTTTTTTTCTGCATCGTGGCCGATTTGTAGCGAATTTTTGAGTTTTTGTCAATTTCTCATTCATTTCCTATGGGGGTCATTTTTGACCGAAGACCATGAGTGTGACTATTTTTTTTACGACCACTTAGCATGCTCGGATCATGACCTCAATTTTTTTCTGTGTTCACATACCTAACGGCAGAAAAGTCACCAAGTTTCGTAACATTCCAATGAAGCTGTGATTTTTAAAAATTCAAAACAGAT
Organism: Squalius cephalus; assembly: GCF_949319135.1. Classification (NCBI taxonomy): domain Eukaryota; kingdom Metazoa; phylum Chordata; class Actinopteri; order Cypriniformes; family Leuciscidae; genus Squalius; species Squalius cephalus. The sequence goes on from NC_137125.1 coordinate 12,899,188, forward strand.
TTTTTGTAATCTGAATTTATTGGTGTGTATGTGTATAAAAGTGTGTTTGTATGTGTGTGTGTGTGGGTGGGTGTGAATTTTTTGCACTCTTGATGTTGTAGAGTGTCACCCCTTTACTGCGGTGTACTTTTTTTTAGAATCGTGGCCGATTTGTAGATTGTACAGACATAAATTCAGAGAATTTTTGTGTTTTTGTAAATTTCCCATTCATTTCCTATGGGTCGGTCATTTTTGACCGAAGGCACTGAGTGTGACTATTTTTTTTACAACCACTTAGCATGCTCGGATCATGACCTCAATTTTTTTTTGCATACACATACCTAATGCCATAAAAGTCACCAAGTATCATAACCTTCCGATGAAGCTGTGATTTTTTAAAATTCAAAACAGAAAATTTTTCGGTCAGAAGTGACCGAAGACTCTCTAAAGAAAAAAATATCTGAGAACCTAATGAATGACATATTAATTTACAGAACAACTCACAGAAATCAACCATCAGTCAGTTTTAGAATTTTTTGGGGGATGAAATACTATTTATTCACTGTAACAGTTCAAGGACAGATAATGTACGTTTCTGGTAGAATGTCCCATATACCCAGTGCTTAAGTTGCTAGAAATTAGAGCGGTTAACGTCATATTCCACGTGTTAGTCATATTAGCAAATGCATAGCAGCCCTATCCACCTAGGACAAAAGTAAACAGTGAGCAATTTATGTAAACAGCAAATAAAGCTTACCAGTAACTTCTGAGGACAATATCTTCATCTCTTCGTGTCTGCTTCGATTTAGACTTGAAAAGCTTGGCTCTGATTGGTTAAATTGAATGCAAGTTAGCTGAAAAAGATGTGCTTTAATAGAAATCTTAGCTAGAATCACAAAATAATGAGGTTCAAAAAGTCAGACACCATGCAAACTTGACGAAGCTGGGTAAAAAAAAAAAAATAACACTACTTTTTCAAAAGGCTCATTGCAAAAAAACATCAACTAATCCGTATGAATCGTGTGGTTTTCTCCAAGTCCTCTGGAGAGACACGATTGCTCTATATCAGGGGTACTCAATTAGAAACCTAAAAGGTCCACTTACCAAATTTTCCTTACGTCCAGGGTCCGGAACAGTGATGGTTCAAAATCCAAAAACAGAACTCCAACAAAAAAGGTGGTAAATCCCCCAAAACGTTCAAACTATGTACAAAAGGTGATGTGGTCTGGCCTTATTAGTGTGAAAAGTGACACCTTTTTTGTGCCACCAGTTCTTTAAACTTGGGCATAAAAGGTGTGAGGGCCAAGCGGAGGCACTGATGTAAGTGTTCATTACTGAGGGTGCTTCTGTATTTGTTTTTCACCATATTCATGGTTGAAAAGGCAGACTCACAACAGTATGTTGAGGGAAACATGGTGAGAATTTGAAGGGCCATCTTCTGCAAGGAAGGAACACCTGCTGCAGCGACCATCTTAGTCCAGAAGGTGGTAGGGTCACAGAGAGACTCCTGCAGTGCAAGGTTTTCCTGAAGCTCAATTAGCTCTGATTGAAGAGAAGCAGCACTAGCCCATGGGCAGATTTTCAGGGCTTCAGTTGAAAATTCTGCAATGTTTTTAACAAGGAATGGATTTTCCATGCATAGTAAGACTTGTTTTCCCACAGGGAAATCTCCAAAGCGAGTTTGGAAATTTTCAATCAGCTTGTCCAGGAATTCAGCATGATTGTGATGATGATGTTTTCCTGCTGTTTGATTCAGAAGCTTTGGGAAGTGAAGCAGGTCCTGCTTTAAGTCACACTTGAACAGCTCCAGTTTCTTCTGAAAGGCACACACAGCTGATGTGAGGTTACACACTGTGTTATTTTTGCCCTGGAGCTTCATGTTCAGATCATTGAGATGGGAGGTGATGTCAGATAGAAATGCAACAATTTCCATTTTTTCTTCATTCTGCATGAATTCCACAAATTGTTTTGCTTTTGCACTCTTCTGATCCAACAGAAAGATTTCCAAATCTTTCCGTAATGTCCAAAAGCGCTCCAGTACCTTGCCTTTACTAAGCCACCGGACATTGTTGTGGAGGAGCAAATCATCAAATTCGGCATTCACCTCTGTTAGGAATGAGCGCAACAAGCGATGCTGCAGAGCAGATGATGCTCTCAAAAAGTTCACAAGTCTCATTACTGTTGTCATGACCTCTGCATACTTTTCTCCAAGACTGGCACACAAAACCATCTGATGGATTATGCAATGATATGCAATGAGGTCAGGGTGATGAGCTCTCAAACGTGCCACTAATCCCCTCTCTCTTCCAGTCATACATGGAGCTCCATCAGTAGCAATGGAAATAATTTGCTTCAGATCTATCTCTCTGTCCCTCAACATCTGCATCAGTGCTTCATAAATATCATCCCCTCTTGTATGTCCATGGAGGGCTGTGAGGCCTAACACATCTTCACAGAATTCTCCCTTCTCTTCATCAAAAAATCTGACAAACACCAGAAGTTGTGCGTTATCTGTGTTGTCTGTGGATTCATCCAAAGCCACTGAAATGCATTTAGCCTTTTTTATTGCAGACTTCATTTGGTCAAGCAAATCATCAGCAAGGACTTCAGTTCGCTTTACAGCAGTGGAGTCAGACAAAGATATTTGGTTTATTTTTTGTATTATTTCATCTTTTTGAGTTCCCTCAAACAGGGCAATTGCTATTTCATTCATGCATTCCTTCACAATCTCCGAGTCAGAGAATGGTTTCTTGTGCTTTCCTAAGACCCATTCTTAATGAGGCTTCAGTTGCACGCTCTTGTTGGGTTGCTGATCTAACTATTACACTGCATGTTGCTTGGTATGATGATTGCAGTTGTTTGATTTTTCTGGCCCTTACCTCAGATTTTTGGGGGTAATTGTGGTCAAAGTGTCCATGCTTTGAGTCATAATGACGTTTTTAACGTTACCACTCTTGACAACGGCGACCGTCTCGTTGCAAATTAAACACATTGGTTTTGTGCTCCCCACCGGCAGCACAAATGCATAACTGTCAGTCCACTCTGTCTTAAATTCGCGATTTTCAGAATCGACTTTTCTCCTCTTGTCAGGTTTTGAGCACGCCATGATTTTCACTAGCAATAAAACAGGTTAACAGGCTACCGTTAGCAGATGGATTAGCGCTTGCGTTGTTGTGAATGACACACACAACCTGCGTGATCCAAAACCCCGAGTGTTTTTTTTTTTTTTTTTTTTTTACCTTATTTGTATTTTCTATCCTATGTAAGGTGCTTGTCTGTTGTCTGTGAAGACGTTTCATTTGTTGTACCAGGCCAATTATGGTTGTTAATATTGTTCAATAATAAAAAATAAAAAAACCTGCGTGATCCACAGACGCTGCGGCCAGCGTTGAGTGAGTTGTCATGGTGATTTCAGTTACAGCGCTGAGTCCTGATTGTGTCTTTGGATTGGACACAGAAGATAGATAAACCACATCTAACGTTAGTAGGAAAACAATATAGGCGTGAAATCACGCAATGAAAACTCGCTTGGATCATGACTAAATTATAATGTTGATTTTGGCTTCGGTCCAAATTGTATTGCGTCTGGGTCCGGATCCGGACCGCGGTCCGCCTATTGAGTACCCCCGCTCTATATAATTTAACAGTTTAAATTTAGACTTCTAAATCTAAACACATTCAAGTAACATACACACGCACAGTATATCTGATAAATGGAAGCTCTGAGTGAGGTGCAAGCTCATTATCATAAGAACCAATCACAACCATTCAGTGGCTCTGGAACCAATCAGGATTAGTCAATCGCATTTTGTTTGAATTTAAACAAGTAAAAACCTTTTTTTTAAATCTTTGGAAAATGTATTTATGATGCATTTCAAATAATATACTGTAATGTGATATAATAAATTCCTTGTGGGAATTTCAGTAGTACAAACTTATCATGTAATGGACAACAGCCCATTAAAGGGACAATGTGTAGCTTTTTAGGTATTTTATTATCTAAAAGCAATATTTTTAATCATAAATATGTCCTCAATGATGTACAAATACCTATGCCAATGATCTGACTTATCCTCGTAAACGAAGAATTTATTATCTTTATATACATGGGACGGGTAGGTCCACGGAGGCTTCCATGTAGTTCCGCCATCTTGAAAAACTATAATAGCAGAGAGGGACAAAAAGTACTAGGCCAACGCGTTTCCACAACGCGCTTTCGTTCAGAGCCAGCGTCACGTGACTGAAGCCAGCAGATTTCAGAAGCGGAGCAGAGCAGAGAGAGGTGCTCGTCACTGCCCTGGCAGCGGCAAGTTTAAAAGGCTGCACTGCACGGTTATTTATAATGGAGGAGGACCATACAAATGCCGAGTCACAGGATAAGGAGTCCTCGTCGTCGAAAAAGTCCAAAATAGACCGTAAAAGGAAACGTGACCGGAGATTACAAAAACAAGGGTTAATGTCGGGATAGCTAATGCAGGAGAAAGCTTTCCCGAGATGCTGAAGTTGCCTGCTTTCTTCTTGAAAGGTAAGTCAATGTTACAGTCTTAATTACAAGCTTTTCATTGCTTGGTTGTGTACTTTATTAGTTTATAGACAGTAGAACATTTATAGTTACAAGTTAAACAGGCTCTTTGATGAATAGCAGCTATTGAGTAGTAGAGAAGGTCCTAAAAACAAAGTTGTAAGTTTTGTTTGTTTAAAACTAACATTCGTTTGTTCGTTGTGTCAAGTTGCAGTTTGTTTGAAATAACAAACCAGTTCACCCGAAGGAAAACTCGATGAAGTGCTATTAGAAGCTTAGCTTTTTGGTACATAATGGCTACCGTAGATGCAATACGCATTTTAAAAAGCGAGGCGCTGTAGAGCGCTATTCGTTTGAATGCAAAATACAATTTCACCACTAGATGGGAGAAAATCCTACTTAATGTCCCTTTAAGTAGCCTTTTACAAGTACAAACAAGTTAAAGTGAACAACCTATTCATTTGAGGTATGCTTATTGCAATGCTTCATAATAGTTGACAAATGTTTATAATACATTATAAGTTGCTAAATTGTAGATGTAAATTTATTTTTTCAAATTATTAAAATGATAAATACATAAATATTTAAAATATATTGCAGAAGGCCTAAGCGTTTATAAAGTACATATATTTTAAACCCACTGAAAGCTTAATCATTTTGCTACATTCTTACACAAAAGTACACATAAAATATACTTTAAAGTAAGAGTAACATAAGTATGTTTTCTGTAAATACACTAAAACTTCACTAAAAGTAAGTTTGTGTTTAGCATATTTCTTAAAAGTGTAACTAAGCATATATTTATTACCAGTTTACTTCTAGTCTAGTTTTTTTTAGAAATATATTAAAATGTAATTCAATAATTCAATATATTTTTTAATGCATTTCAAATAAGCGTGTTGGAAATACAAATGTATTATGAACATACTATTTGAATTTCAAGTATATTTTTAATACATTTAATACTACGTCTTTTTCACCTGGGAAGTATGCATAGGTGTTTGTGGAGACATGTAGTGTGTTATTAAACTTAGACAAAGATTAAATGCCAAACTGACCGTTCTCTTTCTACAAAATATGACTCTTGAATGAGAAAACGAAATAATTACAAAACTAGCACATGTTTATTCTCTGGAAGCCGAGCTAAACACTGTTATTGCAATCCTGGCATGGTCAGACCCTCAGTCACCTCTCAGATACCAAATACAGACATTGCCTGTAACAGAAATGCCAGAATAGATACACTGGATTTAAGAAAACTATGATGACCAATTCATTATATAATATAAAAATAGGGATTGTGAATCCACCTCCTTCAAAAGCCTGTGGCGAAAGAAAGAACGACAAGGACCAGAAGACTTGGGAGGTGAATTAATCGATACAGGAAACAGAATTGATTAGTTCACCTCCTGGGTCTTTTCATTTCTTTCTTTTTTCTTTCTTTTATTTATTTATTAAGCACTTTTACACAACTTGTCATTGAACAAAGTGCTGTACAAACACATAAACAATCATAACAACATACATCATTAACACCACAAAAAATAAAAATTAAATTAAATAAACCCCTCAGTTTGATAAACCTACAAATGTAACTATACCCCATTGAATGCTAGAGCTAGGAGGTATTCCTTAAGCTTATGTTTAAAAACAGTAAAAGTACGTTCCAGTCTGATAGAAAGGGGTAGATCATTCCACAGTTTTGGAGCTATCGCTACAAAAGCTCCATCTCCACTTCTCCGCTTTGTTCTGGGAGTCGTTAAAACCAGCTGGTCAGCTGACCTCAAGGACCGTTTGGGTTCGTATTTCTTAATAAGATTTACCAGATACAATGGAGCCATACCATGCAGTGATTTATGAACAAAGATTAAAATTTTTTAATTGATTCTGTAGTCAATTGGTAACCAATTTAAAGAGCTTTATACTGGGGTAATGTGGTCTCGCTTACGAGTACCCGTCAAAAGTCTCGCAGCGGCGTTTTGAACTAATTGTAAGCGATTAATCAGTGTTTTATTTATGCCGACATATAACGCATTGCAATAATCTAGTCTTGTAAATATAAATGCATGAATGAGCTTTTCAAGATCACGAGTGGACAGAAATGGACACTTTCGCTAATAATTTCAAATGATAGAAACAAGACTTAACGACAGAATAAATTTGTCTCTCAAACCTGAGATCACTGTCGAAAAGAACACCTAAATTTCGGACTAATGGCTTACAAAAGGGAGCTAAATCACCCAGATCATCAAGAGTATTTGGAACTCCAAACCACACAACTTCAGTTTTCTCTTCATTTAATTTTAAAAAATTTAAAGATAACCATGACTTAATGTCATGTATACAATTTCGCAACAACTCTATTTGATTTTTATTGTTTTTTTTCAGAGGGAGATAAATTTGCATATCATCTGCATAAAAGTGAAAGGGTATTCCATTTTTGCTAAAAATTGACCCAAGATACAAGGAAAACAAAATTGGACCAAGAATGGACCCCTGTGGAACCCCACTAAGCAGAGAGGCAGGTTGTGAACTATCTCGACCAATATTTACCGAAAAGGTTCTGTTTAAAAGAAAAGACTTAAAGCATGCAAGCGCTGTACCTTGAATTCCTACTGCATTTTCTAGACGTGAGAGTAGAATGTTGTGGTCAATGGTATCAAACGCAGCGCTAAGGTCTAATAAAACAAGAACTGCTGAAGACCCTGAGTCGACTGCAGTCAATAAGTCATTTAAAACCCTGATCAAGGCAGACTCAGTACTGTGAAAAGCCCTAAAACCTGACTGAAAAACTTCAAAGATATCGTTCTGAATCAGAAAGCTATTAATTTGATTCAAAACGACCTTCTCCAAAACCTTGGACAAAAAAGGTAACTTCGAGATTGGCCGGTAGTTTGATACGACAGCAGGGTCCAAATGAGTTTTTTTCAAAAGGGGCTGAACAAGAGCGTATTTAAAGTGTTTAGGAACAACTCCAGTTAAAAGACTATTGTTTATAATGACTAAAATACTATGGCCAAGAACATCAAATGCTTCCTTTATCAATTTAGCTGGAATAATGTCTAATGAACAGTCAGTTATTTTTGACTGTTTGATTACCTCAGCTAGTGACTGCAAGGAGATCATTTCAAAATGGTCAAATGTAACAAATGGTGGCCGAACAACAGAAGGATCAAACAAACTAGGTTTGATTGTGGTTTTAATGTCAGAGATCTTTCGGACAAAATAATCCAAAAAAGTCTCACAAGTAATGGGTGGCAGATAGAGTAGCACATCTGATTTTGGATTAAAAACAGAATTTACTATATTGAATAAAACTTGCGTCTTACTACTATTATTTGTAATTACTTCTGCAAAGTAATTCCTCTTAGCCATCTGTACGGTATTCTGATAGTTATCTTGAGACTCCCGTAGCATTTGAAAAGATACCTGTAACTTATCTTTTTTCCATTTTCGTTCAAGTTTTCTACAGGTTATCCTCAACCCACGAGTCACATCATTCAGCCAGGGCTCTGATCTAAATTTGCACTTTTTGACATGAAGTGGGGCTACTGAGTCCAAGAGAGATAAACAAACAGAATATAGCACCTCAAGTGAGGAGTCCACATTAAGAGAAAAACTATCCATAAAATAAAAAGGGTTAATTTCAAGAAATTGATCTTTAAATTGCTCTATTGCTCCAGCATTTAAAGCCCGTCGTAGTTGGCTTTGAGCTCTAGGTTTTTCAACTTTACGTGGTGTCAACATCTTAAAAATAATTGACTTATGGTCAGAGAAAGCTTGATCTGATATTTCAACATCAGCAATAGATAAACCATAAGTCAAAACTAGGTCTAAAACATGACCTTGAACATGAGTGGGTTTATGCACGTGTTGTATAAGATTAAAAGAATCGATTACATTCAAAAAATCTCTTACCAGTGGCTTTGTAGGACAACACACATGTATGTTAAAATCACCCACTAGTAGCAATTTATCATATTTCAGTACAATTTCACTTAAAAAATCAGTAAACTCACAAATAAAATCCTTGTTGTATGCAGGCGGTCGATATATTACAGCACATACAACTTGATTAGTCAGAAACAACTGCAGTTCAAAGCTTAGAAAAGTGCCGGCAGATAATAGCTGACACGAGAAACTGTTTTTAAAAATAGATGCCAGGCCTCCACCACGACTTGTGATGCGTGGAGTATTAAGAAAGCCACAGTCCTGAGGTAACAGATCCGTGAATGGGCTTAAATCGTCAGGTATTAGCCACGTCTCAGACAATAATAAAAAGTCTAAGTTGCGTTCAGTAAAAAAGTTATTTAAAATAAATGTCTTATTTGATAACGAACGAACATTCATCACTGCCAATGTTAATTCAGTGGATACCTCCTCTAGGGTTGATTCGCAGCGAACTTGTCGGAGATTCTGCAGGTTCGCCTTCCGTCTGCAAAGCCGAGGGATCCGATAGTATGATGATATGGCTCCGTCACATGGACGCACCGGTAAAATCCATTTATACGAAGATTCAGAAGGGCGCCCGGTGAGAGACCACCTTTCTTCCCGTTCAAATGGTAGTTTGAGGAAATGAGAGTGGGTCGCATTAGAGGAAGTAAAACTCGCCTTCACCTTCACCTTCACCGCGAAGCCACCTCGCCGTCCGCGTCTCCTGCGACGTCTGTAAGCGCTCAGCGGTCGACACAGGTGGAACGGGAGCGAGCGCCCAGGTGGCAAGTAATCAAAGCCAAAACCTTTCTGCGCACAAACGCTTGCTCCGTCCATTGATAATTTAATATCCAAAACCATTTGCCGGTCATAGGTGATCAAAGCAGAGGAGTTTATCACATAAAAAGATATAATCACGAATACAACAAGGACAAACTCGCAGAGCGAGAGACGGCGTGCCAAGTACACCAGCGCCATCTTTTCCCGAAATGTTCATTCATAACGGAAAGGATGTTGCACATGTGTGGTGTCAAAAAATGAACTCTTTGAGTAACTCTTAACTCTAACTCAATACTCCTGATGTGAAAGATTTGTTCAAAATTAATCGTTCATGATCGACCCACAGTTTGGTCGCTGGAGGGTGAGGACATCTCTCACTGAACACCGCAAGATACATAGCTCTTTTGCTAAAGCTAAATTAAACCTGTGTTTCTAGTAACAAAAGCTACTTGGTTAAAAACTTTTTGAAAACTCCATGCCCTGCGCCTTTAAAACCATAGTTGTTTCATAGGTTTTGTGTCATAAACACATTTGTTTTCTTTTTTTTTTGTTAAAATATTTGAATGCTTCATACCTGTCTAGACTTTTTGATTTTGCCAATAAAACTGAATGTACCTTTTCAAGAAAATAATAAAATATACATTGAAAAATGAATAAAAACCTTTTGCAATTGGAAAAAAATAATTCACAGGGAATATTTTGTACTTCGTTTTTAAATACGCTGCTTTGGTAACTGCTTTCTCTTCTTTCTTTTGCTGATCTGGAAGTAAAAATGCACTGTTTTTATTTACACTTCTCTTATTTTCTTTTACAGTTCCTGAGTTTCCGTTCCTGTTCTGATTCAAATCCCTTGTGTGGTCGGTGGTTCTCAATGGCAATTGAGTTTTTGACAAATTCTTGACCCGAAAGTGAAGGCTTCATGTTGTTTAGAAGTGTGACTGAGAATCTGTAAGCGACTTCCTGTTTAATTTTAGTGATATATAGGAGTTTCATTTTTGAATTTTATCTGTATTTATCTTCTATCTACCACTCCTTTGTCGACAGGCTTCCAGGACCAGTGTTGCTCCAATATTGTGTACTGGACATTGGTATGGTACAAAATTAAAATATTAATGCAGCCAGTAAAGTTAAACTGTGGCAGAAAACTGTAACGAGTTGCTTTACAGCTTCCTCCTCCTTGACCTAGAAACCTGAGATTCACCCAGAGTCTGGATCAGAGTGAATCACAATCAGAGGCTTATCTCAGGGTGTTTACATCGGTTTTAATGTGTGAAATAAGGGATAATCCACGGCTAGCTGTGGATTAAACTATTATAATGCACGACGTGCAGGCAAAGAAACATTAGATGCGAAGCAGAGTGCATAAAAACAATTTAAAGTAGTTATTGATGTTTGCAGCACAATATTTAACCAGAAGGGTAAAAATTACAGTTATTATCGTTATTTCGACTCAGATCTAGCATTCTGCCCATTTTACATCAGACACAGAGATGAAGCAGTGCAGAAAGATTACATTTATTTGAATGAATGAATTATAGCATATATTCAAATGAATTATCGAGAGATGCATGTGTGAATCACCTACCTCTGTTCAGCATCTCAAACTACAAACAACAAAGCTGTAAATTTAATTATTTAAAAATCAGCAATGTAACCCCCTCATTGCTGAGAAGTATAATGTATTCAGTAGTAATCAATTCAGTAATGAAGCAATATGACTAATAACATTTGCAAGGCAGTGTTGACAAGAAGTTTCTGTGCTCCTGTTTCTGTGTGCTCAGAGCGATCGCCGATCTCTGTGCGAGTGATGGACATCTTGTTTTCCTTGTTTTACATCTATAATTACCAGTGTTGAGTTTTCCCTTACACCTCAACCCACCCTTAAACCTACCCATACCACCAAACCTGCCCCTAACCATACCTGTATCCACCTTAATAGCAGCATATGTACTGTGATGTAAGTACATAGTAGATAAAGTCCCCATGTGGTGAAAATCAAGTTTTAAATGTTATTTATAATATGCTTTAAGACAAACCATGTGTAAATTCATAAGTCGACACCATTGCTGAGTATTTTCTCCTTGCAGTGAACTGCAGTGAACCAAAGACAGTCTCAAAAACACGCTTTGAAATCGCTGGTGTTTCTGACGTCACAAACTACCTTGTAACCAATCAGATCAACGCATGATCATCAACGAGTGGATCTCTGAGCTGCTGTGAGTGAGTGGAGGCGGGGCTAATTTGCATATTCATTGAACCACGTATACTAAATGAGGCAAGGGTGTCGAGTTACATTCTGCTATTTTAAAGCATGAAGAATGTTTTTTCAAGGAAAAAAACATTTAACTATGTCATTTTGGTGATCAAAGATGAGTTTTAAGGGATAAAATTATTGACTACAGGGGGACTTTAAGACCATCGATTATTTTTCTTAAACCATTGGCAGATAATTTACCCTAAACCTACCAGATAGTTTTAACAAAAGCAAATGCGACATAAAACCGTAATCATAACCATGGCATTTTAGCTTGTATTTTAACTTTGAGCCCTCATATATTGTGACTCGTCTTTCACAGGGTTCTTAGAGCTCTCCGCATCACAAGTACAATTCTGTACCAGCTGAGCTATCGAGCAAGCTTAACAAGTCAGTAAAACATATGGAGCTCTGGATATCTAGTAAATGCATCTTTTTAAAAACATTTTTAGATATTTGGACTGGGAAAAAGACAAAAATACTAAGTAAGAAAAAACTTACTTTTTTTTTGCAGTGCATTCACATGGAAAGGTGACTTGGAACTACATGTGCTTTAAACTGTTTAATTGTACACAACCAGCCAATTGAGTATTCAGACAATGGTATAAATACATTTAAAATATTATCTGCTACCAAACTTATATGTTAAAGAGTAAAATTTGAATTGTAAAACAAGACAAAGACATTAATAAAACTACTCAAAAGAAAAAAGCCGAACTGCAGATCAAAGCGATGTGAGAACTTTCTGAAGAGCACATTCATCAGCGGGGAAGCACAAAAACAGCTTATTAGAAAATATTCATTTAAAAAATAAATACATTTATTTACATTATAGTGCATGATCTCATACTGAACTCTCTCTGAACTCCCTGAAAACCCTGATCTTTCTCTCTGATTTTCTCTCAGAGACTTCTCTTTTTTTCTTCTTCCTGTTTTCTATAAATTCTGGTGTTTCCCTATCATGCACACAAAAAGAGGAAGTGTGAAAGAAAGTTGGAATTGGAAATATACAACTGTGTTTAGGACATGTATATGTGAGAAATATTGTGACAACCTCATAAATAAGTACAGAAGGGGGATAAGCTTAGGAACATTTAAGATTAATTTATCTCATACATTGTTTACTTAAAGTTGCCAGTGATAATATTTAACTCCTGGGTTCTTGTTAAGAATATAGTGTATGATAACTGATTTTTTGGTATAATTTCTTGAATAATTTCTGTATCTGCAGTTAATCAACACAACACAACTGTTTATATTCATTTAACACTTTTTAACACATTTACGACTGTGGTTATGACAAAACAGAAATTTCGATTTTGTTTGTTTCTGTCTCTTTCAAGTGTGCTTTCTAATGCTGTATTCTGTGCACCCGTTTCAGGTATTTGTTCACAGTGTGCCAGTAAAGATTTTAGTTTTTTTTTGTGTGTGTGTGTGTGTGTGCATATTATCACGCTTGAATGGTTTAATAACTGTAACAGCCAAATGATGAAAAAACAGAATTTTTTGAATATAACTTATTATTGTGATGCAAAGCTGAAATTTCAGCATTATTACTCCAGTCTTCAGTGTCACATGATCCTTCAGAAATCACTCTAATATGATGATTTGTTGTTCAAGAATCATTTATGATTATTATTATCCTTTCTTCCCAGGATTCTTTGATGAATAAAAAGTTCAAAGGAACAGCATTTATTTGAAACAGAATATTTTGTAACTCTATAAATACCTTTACTGTCACTTTTAAACAATTGAATGCATCCTTGCTGAATAAAAGTATTCATTTCTTTAATTTCTTTCCAAATTTTTTTTTTTTATTACTGAGCCCTTTTGAACGGTAATGTTTAATGTTACAAAATCAGAATCCTGAAAAAAAAAAGAAAAAAAAACAACATTGATAATTGTTACATATTCATGTATTTGTGATTTATTTATTCTGTTATGATTGGTTTGTCCTCTAGGGGGCGAGTATGTTGTGTCTTTGTTTTATTAGGCACTGATTGCCGGCACCTGTGGATCCTGTGTGTTTGGCATAAGAAGTCTTAGCGGCCAAACCTGCATGGCGGGCGGGGTGTTCGGCGGCGGTTCTGTGTGCTCTCTTGTTGTGTGTCTTACCCTGGTTCATTTTCCTATCGTTATGTCTATATCATTTTGTTAATAAACCCCTATTGTACGAGCTGAGTTGTCTATGTCCTCTCTTGTGTTATGGCCGCGGTCGTAACATAATTGGGGGCTCGTCCGAAACTATTACGTTTTTGTTTTGCTTTTTCACGTGTGGAGGAAAATGTGTGACGTATTTTGCCCGTCCTGGAAAGTGTTTGGTGTAACTGCTGTGGTCCCACGTGAGTATTTGCCCTATATTTTTGTAGTCGCCGGGTAGGTTGGACCTGCCACTTTGTTATTTTGCCTTTTTTATTTTTAGTGGTTATTCGGGTACGCTTCAGTTCACGTGTGGCTGATCTTGTTAATGGGATCGGTGCGCAGGTGGGCATGAGTTTAGCGTTTAAAGTCGCCCCGAGCCCCTAACGCCACTGAAGACTAGATGGTAAAATTAAACTTGTTATAGGGTAAGTACATTTTTCTGTGGGATCGCTGTTAGTTACAATTAGGCCTAGTCCACACGGACACGGGTATTTTTATAACCGGAGTTTTTCCTCCTGCGTTTAAAAAAAAAATCCCGTCCACACATGCTCGGTTTAAAAGAAATCTCCGCCTACATGAAAATGCAAAAAACACGCTATCATGCGTTGTCAAGAGCATGCCACACCAGCAGGCGGCGATCGTTAAGCCACGTTGGCCAATCAGAAGCCTGAATCAGAAGCAAAAACCCCGGTTTTACTGTCTACACGACAACACTGCAACCGGCGTTTCTGAAAATCCTCACCCTGGCAGGGGTTTTCAAAAATGTGCGGTTTCAGTGACCTGATACTGCGTTTCCGTGTGGACGAACGGCCGAACCGCGTAAAAAAAGTCACGGTTATAAAAATACCCGTGTCCGTGTGGACAAGGCCTTAGTTTGTTAGCCGCGATTGTTTGGTTGCGTAAATGATCGTTAATTAGTGAGAGCAATTTGTTTGCATACGTGCTTACGTTTGATATTCATTCGTTTATTCGAGTGCGGATAAAAGTTTGAAATGGCTTCGGTGGTGGATGTTTTTCAGGAATCTCCTTCTGAAGAACTGCTTTCATTGTATACAAAGGAGCAGTTGTTGCAGATAGCAGAGTTTTATAAAATAGAAATAGCTTCTAAGGACAGGAATTTAAAGGAAACTTTGCGGAGCATACTGAAAAGTAACCTGGTTAAGTTGGGTATTCTAGAAAGGCCCTTAGCAAAGGAAACGGCTGGTCCTTCTATGGGAGATCATGCCATTCGTTTGAGAGAATTAGCTTTGAAAGAAAGAGTTGGAATTTGAAAATGCAAAGTTAGAGTTACGAAAACGTGAATTGGATCATGAGTTTGCATTAAAACGAATGGAATTAGAAATGGCCACTAAGAAGGGTGCTGCTGTCTCTGAATTTGATGTGGGACGAAATCGGAGGATGGTTCCTCCTTTTTGCGAAAGGGATGTTGAAAAATACTTTAGTCATTTTGAGAGAGTTGCGATTACTTTAAAGTGGCCTGCAGATTTTTGGTGTTTATTACTGCAATGCGTAATCACTGCTAAGGCACAAGAAGCTTACTCTGCCTTGACTATAGACGAAGCAGCAGATTATGAAACCGTGAAATCAGCAATTCTAAAAGCCTAAGAATTAGTTCCGGAGGC
Source organism: Squalius cephalus (assembly GCF_949319135.1). NCBI lineage: Eukaryota > Metazoa > Chordata > Actinopteri > Cypriniformes > Leuciscidae > Squalius > Squalius cephalus. Next base: position 12,914,420 of record NC_137125.1, read on the forward strand.
GTATAGACAGCGTTTCAGACATTATGTAAAACTTTCTGATCAGACTTATGTGGAGTTTGCGCATGAGAAAGAGATATTGTTTGATCGTTGGTGCGCGTCCAAAAAAGCTGAAAGCAGAGAACAGTTGCGACAACTGATGTTGGTGGAAGATTTTAAAAATGGTTTACCTGCTGTTCTTTCTACGTATTTAAATGAACAGAAAGCTGAGACACTTCACAACGCTGCTATGTTAGCTGATGACTTTGTGCTGACGCATAAGGTAGCATTTAAGGAGAAGTCGTGGGACCGATCTCCTGTTTCTTCATCAGTTTTAAGTTCGAAAAGATCATCTGGCAATAAAACAGTCATTCCTTATGATGACAGGGCTTGCTTTTATTGTAAAGCTTCTGGACATTTAATTGCAAACTGTCCCATTCTTAAAAAGAAGTCCAGCCCAAAGTCTGTTGGTTTGATTTCAGGTGATTTTCTTTCGAAATCTGTTCTTTCGTCTGACTCCATGATTCAGCCCGAGAAGGCTGGATATGGGCCATTCCTGAATAGTGGAACTGTGTCCGTGTCTAGTTCTAATGAGTGTGTGCCCGTTAGCATCCTCCGAGATACTGGGGCTGCTTTGTCATTCATTTTGGAGGGAGTATTGCCGTTGTCTGAAAAGACCGCTACTGGTACTTTTGCTCTAGTTCGAGGTTTCGAAATGGGAGTTATAGAAGTTCCGTTACACCGTGTTCACTTGAACTCTGAATTGGTGTCAGGGAACGTGATAGTAGGTGTTCGTTCGTCTTTGCCCATTCCTGACGTAACTTTCATCTTGGGAAACGATTTAGCTGGAGGCAGTGTGTGGAGTTGTTCAAATGTGCCACCTGAAGTTGTATCGTCACCTCTCGATGCTACTGCTGATGAGTGTGCTGTAAAGCACCCTGATGTGTTTTCAGCATGTGCGGTTACACGTTCTATGGCTAAACCTGATGCTCATATCTCAGACGAGGTGGAGTTAAGTGGTACGTGGTTTGAAAATCCTGATTTAACCAATTTGTCTTCTGTTGCTCCACAGGGGGAATTAGATCCGCATCCTCTGAGTGCTGAAAAAGGTAATGAAAAAGGTGAAGGTTCACTTTTGGGGGGTGAAGGTGTTACATATTCATGTATTTGTGATTTATTTATTCTGTTATGATTGGTTTGTCCTCTAGGGGGCGAGTATGTTGTGTCTTTGTTTTATTAGGCACTGATTGCCGGCACCTGTGGATCCTGTGTGTTTGGCATAAGAAGTCTAAGCGGCCAAACCTGCGTGGCGGGCGGGGTGTTCGGCGGCGGTTCTGTGTGCTCTCTTGTTGTGTGTCTTACCCTGGTTCATTTTCCTATCGTTATGTCTATATCATTTTGTTAATAAACCCCTATTGTACGAGCTGAGTTGTCTATGTCCTCTCTTGTGTTATGGCCGCGGTCGTAACGTAATAATAATAATAATAATGTTTCTTGAGCATCAAATCATCATATTAGAGTGATTTCTGAAGGATCATGTGACACTGAAGACTGGAGTAATGATGCTGAAAATCAGCTTTGATCACAGGAATAAATTACACTTTACTAGATATTCACATAGAAAACAGCTGATTTACATTGGAATAATATTTGACAATAATACTCTTTTTTTGTATTTTTAATTAAACAAATGCATGGGGGGTTCAGGCGGCATGCACCCCCACCCCACCCCACCCCGTAAGAAAATTTTGTGCTTTTTAATGTTGAATTCATCAATCTGGTGCACTTTGAGAGTTCAAAATTAAAAGCTCCAACCCATATTCAGTGTGCAAATTAAACAAAGAAAAATTCTAACCTTTTTTAGTAACAGTGTCTGTCTACATTACACTAGTGTTGTATGTCTCGAGACCGGTCTTGGTCTAGGTTTAGTGGGTCTTGATTACAAGTCTACATTACACTACTACATAATAGTAGTTATAATATTAATATCATGATAGTAATAGCCATATATTGTAAATGCACTGAAAAATAAAGGAAACTTTTATAATTAGTTTTATACTAATTTCTATACTTCACATTAAAGATGTGATTGGGCCAGCCCAGTGTCAATCAAGAAAAGAACCAATGGGCCGCTGATCTACGTGTTTAATGAAAAATGTAAACAAAAAAAAAAATAATGCTGACTTTTTTTTTTTGACCAATGCATTACAACGGCACTAACCCAGCGCCACCAATTAAGCAAAGCAAAACAAAACAAAACGAATGGGCTGCCGATGTACAAATTTTAATGGGCCGTTAAGACAAAGACAAAAAAAAAAAAAAATAGCCTATTAGATGTATCGGCCCAAAAAGCACGTCGGCCCACCGGGAATCTCCTAGCCTACATGCGTGGACGTCACACTTTAAATCCTACCTGTTGCCTTTGACCATCCACTTGTTTAGCTGCTGGCGCATCAATTGACATGCCATCTCCTTTTCCCTCTATATTTTTCTATTTTTAGTCCCGACCGATTTTTTGCTTGATCCATCTTTTTCGACTCGTACCTGTTCGCTCAGCACTCACGCCGCCCCCGCCTGCTCGCGATATTACCCCCCCCCCCCCCCCCCCCCCCCTCTCTAAGGCAAAATTCTATGATGCAATCTTATGAATATCCTACTCTAGCCTGTTAGTCCTCTAAAAAGTTATATAACATTGAGGAAATGCAGAAATTATTTAGAAAGGCACAACAGCAGCTATACGTACAGATTTAAAAAAATAAAAAATAAATAAATTACCATCACTTTGGCACGCCCCTATGTACCACATATAGTGCATACCCACTTTTTGCGCCACTGCCTAGAGGGACAGAGGTCCACTCAGCAGTGGATTCATCACTGTGAAGTATAGTTGAATTTTATTAATAAACGACAATTTTGTACTTATTTAATCTGTTAACTATCACTCGTTCCTCGCTCATTACATGGCACAGTTTTTTTTTTTGGGGGGGGGGGGGGCATGCAGCAAAATTGTTGCTGCATACCCCTCTGACACTGGGTAGTCGCGCCCCCTGATTGCATCCTTGGTGAGCAGAAGAGACTTCTTTCAAACACATAAAAATTCTTTATATATATATATATATATATATATATATATATATATACACACAAAATCTCTTATCTTAGTAATATGTGTGTATGTGTGTGTGTGTGTGTGTGTGTGTGTGTGTGTGTGTCTTAAGTAGTCCTAAGCCCAGCCCCCTTCACATTCTGATGGACAGTTTATAAAGAGCATCAGACTTCAGGAGCTGTTTCACTTTTCTCACAGACATCGCCTTGTATAACTGGAATGAAATCAGGTTGTATTTTGTGTGTGTGTGTTTTTTTTTTTTTTTACTTTATTAAGTTTTGCTATAATTAATGCAATTCCAATTGTTTTTTTTTATCTTACCTTGCATAACTGTTAAATACTGACTAGTATTCCTTGTTTTACTGTAACAGAATATCCTGAATAATGGGGGCCAAGGTTTCAGTCGTCAATGAGACTCCTTATACCTGGCACTATGCCACCCAGGACAAAGGGGTGAGAACTTTTGCATTCACTACACCACATTATTTATGCAAGTAAGTATTCTAAATTCTGTTTCTTAGTTATTTTTTCCATATTTAGCATGTCCTCTGATTAACCAGATAATAACTGAGAGCATGAAATAATATCTCACAACAACGTAATACTGTTCTTTGCATGTCATTTTATTTATTGCTTTTCTGATGGAAACTGATGTATAATTCTGCTCCTCAGTTTACTCGTGTCAGTCCTTACAGCAGAGCAGAATATGAGGAGAAAAAGTTAATCCATCGCTACATCTACGTCAGATATGATCATCACTCATGGAATAGTATGTCCTACGAGTTTAACACCCATAAAGGCGACACCTCCTTCATCTTAAGAGAAACCTACAACCGTTCCCAGATTCAGATGCACTGCACCTCTGAGGGTGGCACTCATTACTGTCCCAACTATGGTAAGTTTCTGCAAGTATTTCAGTTATGCACTACACTATACAGCCAGAAGTATGTGCACCCCCGACCATCACACCCATATGAGCTTGTTGAATGTCCCATTCCAGAATTATTTCCCCTTTGCTGTTATAATAAGCTCCACTCTTCTGGGAAGGCTTTCCACTAGATTTTGGAGCATGGCTGTGTGTTCATTCAGCTACAGATGTGGCCTTTGAGAATGCGTGTCGAAAGAAAAAGGGGTTACGCGTAGTCAAGTGGGATGCTCTGGCACAGGAAATACATGATCAGTAGGGGGCAGTCATGTCACGTACTGAGGCGACGGAGCACAATACACATGTGAGAGACATAGCATATTCAAGTTTATTGTTCAAGTATTATTCTGCGCTCATGCCGATAAAATATTCCTGATTCTGTTATTAACAGTATTATTACGGTTAACATGCTAGTTCGATCATGGATAAAATATCTCTCATTACTACTGTATAGCGCTATAGAGTTTTATTTTATGCTCCGCTATACGTCCATGTAAAACGCATGTTGTAGTGTGGTAAAAAACAATGACAAGAAACCAGCAATTTTTTAATCACACTCTTCTTGTCTTATGCCCAGTTCACTACCAAAACAATGACACTATAATTTAAGGCGAGACACTACAGGTGAATAGGGTAACATTTTTAACTAGCGGATATCACAATGAAACTTTCCCAGTTGATTACCTACATTAAGATGAGAAAAAAATGTATTACAAGTTTTCTGTAATTTAATGTTTAAATATGCAAATTAGGCAATATCTAATTAAATATGCGCTAATTTGCATATATTTAAAAAAAAAAAACGAAATCTGAGTATTGGATAAAGCCAGGTTAAAAAATTTTTTTTCATTGTGTTCACATATAAGATGGGAAAAAATTACAGAGGGATTTATGGATATCTACTTTTGTTATCCTGTAAATCAGAAAATACTGTCAATAGCCTAAAAAAATTTATTTTCGCCATGTTTTTTTGGAATAAAATGTTATATAAATCAGGCTAGGAATAATATATTTACAAATCCCTCCGTAAATGTCTTCATAATATAATAACATAGATTTCAGACTTGGAGAATGAGAGAAATGTCATTTTGAGAAAACGGGCTTTAAAGATTTATCATCAGCCAATGAGATTGCGCATTCAGCCCTTTTACTTTCATGATTAGTTGCTGATAAAAAGGAAATGACCATATTTGGATCCGACAGCATTGTACAGGAGAGAGAGAGAGAGAGAGAGATAGAGAGAGAGAGAGAGAGAGAGAGAGAGAGAGAGAGAGAGAGAGAGAGAGAGAGAGAGAGAGAGAGAGAGAGAGAGAGCTTCCTAACGGTGTGTGTGATGACAGGGTGCCGGCAGCGATCGCGGAGCAGCATGTTGATTAACAACACCAATTTTTGTTGAATTTATGAGAAATCTACAGATGCAAACAGACAAAGTGTAATAAAATAAAGACCTAAATGTGTATTTCTGACTTTATTTCACCACAAGTCTGAAAGAAGACATGTTATTGAAGACAAATATCCAAAAATCTCAAAATTGACCAGTAAAAAAAAAATATGTTTTTGCCTGCCGTGTCTCGCCTTAAGAAGACAAATAATATTTTACATTAAGCCTTTTCTCCTCTATAGAACATGATAAAGATAGCGTTCATGCAAGACAGACAAACTGAAGAGCCCATTATTAATTGCACATTCAGTTTAAATTAAGTGCAAATATCCTGTGTTGCTGGCAAAGGCCGTTTACACTAATAGAACAAAAAATTGACGCAGCGAGCAAGAACAGGTTGCAGTTGTTTCATTCTTTGACGCGACTGACCCTAGTTTGAATCCACATTTTCCTGATCCCAACGGACAAGCAAATGTATTTGTACATTTGTACATGAGATCCAGCTCTCAGATTTAATCAGAAATATCTTAATTTGTGTTCCGAAGATGAACAAAAGCCTTAGGGGGTTGGAACAACATGAGGGTGAGTGATTACTGACAGAATTTTAATTTTTGGGTGAACCAACCCTTTAACAGTTTATAATGATGTTTCACACTTATCTGTATGGCCAAACATGATGGAGTATTTTAAGCTGTTTCCGCTGTCATGAGGAAAAAAATCCAGCAGAGCGCTCCAGTGTGTTTTGAGACCCCAGAGAAAGAGTGAGACATGTGCTACCTTTGTTAATATAAAAATTACTAAAAGTAGTAGAGATAAAAAGATAAAGCCGTTCCAATACAGTGTCAATTGTGCAGTTAATACAAACAATACAGACATCACTAATGTTCATCTGTGACAGCAGCACGTGTTTAGAGCTGAGTGATAGCCTATAACTTTTGTATGTGCAAATTAAGTAACCCATAAAATGATAAAGTTGAATCTGTACGTTGTTTCTAATCCCATGTTGTCTGATGATATCTTTCAATAGGAAAAATTGAAGAAGATGAAAGACAGAGACGGCAAGAGGAGGAGAGAAGACGTCAGGAACGTGAGCAAAGGATTCAACAGGAGCTGGACAGAAAGAGTGAATATATCTTTATCTTCTACATTTATTGGAGTGCTTACCAGCTGGAGGTAGCAGACAAAAAAGCTGTTACTCAGAACTGGCTGCACAGTCCTCCTATGATGGCTCAGTGGTTGGAAACTACACATAGAAAACCTTACATATGTGTACACACATACACACACTAGGGCTGTAATGGCATGAGATTTTCATGGTGTGATAACGGTCTCAGGTAATATAACAGTATACGGTATTAAACAATTATTATTATCATTATTATTATTATCATCATATAGTCCTATGAAATGTAGGTAACACTTTAGAATAATGGTCCGTAGTTAACAAGTAGCTATGCAGGAAGTAATAGGTAGTACTGCATTAACACCGAACTTAATACTATTAACTAATATGGAAGCAATATTAACTAAGCAGTAAGTAATAGCTAATTTAGTACAAAGGTAGTTCCTTGGTAGGTATTTGATAATTAAATAACTTGTATTACTTGTGAAAAACATGTTAACTCCTCACTAATTACTCAAGCGTTACCTTGTCATCCCGCAGGAACTACTAGTGATGTGACCCATTATTTTAAAGTGAAAAACACTTTATAACACTTAGAGTTTTTAAACACTTCACTATTATACTACTAGTGAATCACTAGTAGTTCCTGAGGGATGACAAAGTAACGCTTGTGTAATTAGTGAGGAGTTAACATGTTTTTCACAAGTAATACAAGTTATTTAATTTTATATTTGACACATACTGTACATGCATACATTTCTGTGAGGCACTAGTAATATTCTAACAAACATTGTAATCTGGAAGATGTGGTTTTGCGCTTATCGCAACATAAATGCAGCCAATTTCTTCATTAAGGATGTAAATTGTTTTTGACAAGAGAACATCAATGTTTATATTCATATCCTAAAGAGAAGTCCTCCTCAGACGGCTACTGTAACATAAATGTAGGTCTTTGGAGTCTGAGACATATTGAACTGACACTCATTAGAGCTCATAATAGTGAACTTATCCAATTATGTGTGTCAGCATCACTCCTAATTATTTAAAATTTTAAACAAATTATCATTATTAGTATTATTCTATGTTTAAGTTTGAAATAAACAGAGAACATACGTCCATCCTTTGGCAAGTAGTCACAATCTCAACCTGTAGATAATGTATTTGGGGGGATATAATATTCATAAACTGGTTTCCACAATTTGAGGCACAAGCTTCTGAAATGTTATGACCCACAATTGTTCACCTTTTAGACATTTTACTTTTGTGATTAGTAATTAATTGGTTATTCTTAAGTTCGGTGTTAATGCAGTACTACCTATTACTTCCTGCATAGCTACTTTGTTAACTACGGACCATTATTCTAAAGTGTTACCGAAATGTATTTTATTCAGAAAATTAATTTTTCTTTTTATGATTTAATATTATCAAAAACGGTGGTAATCAAATGAATGCATAAAACTAACATTGTAACTAGTGTTTTAAAATGTAATCAAATGAAAATAACTTTTTTCGTTTTATATTTTGGCACAAGTGCTGCACAACAGAGATTTACTATAATTACAAACAGACAAAAAATATAAAAAAAAATATATAAAAAATATATTCCTTAAATAATGTTGAAATAAATTGTATTATTATTATTATTATTGAGAAGTACATTCTATTGTGCAATAGTAATATATTTATGTCATCATTTTGGGGTTGTAGTGAAGACCTTTGAGTTTATTTGACAATAATTTTTCTCGAATACAATTGCGCAGATATTAACTTAAATACATAATATTCAATAAAAATAAACATATTGCAAAAATTAACTAGATTAATCATACTTTTTTTTCTGTGATAAATCACGATGAATCACCATTAAAAAAGTTTTTAACGTTTTTATATTAAAAAATTAACGTTTTTAATATATTTTATAGAGTTGATCCGGATACTCGGCTGAAACGAGTATCCGGTACGGATAAAGCACTTTTGCCGAGTACGAGTATACGAGTAATACGAGTCAATATCTGTGCTCGGATTGAATAAAAATCTTTTCGGGTCTTTTCCATTAACGTTTAGGGTTTCTTCAGCTTCAGGTTTTTTTTTTTTTTTTACTTTGGTTTGTAGTACTTACTTATTAACCAGTAGAGTTCTGGTAAACGTGGGGTTTGTTCAGACGTGGTGCTTGGTAGAATGCGACTTGCGTTGCGTCTCTGCCTGTCGGAGATCTTTTTCTTTTTTAAACCGTCTGCTGGCTCTAACCAGTTTTTTTTTACTTCACGCACTGAGTGTCTGACACGTTCTTGCTGTATTTCATTAAAAAAAAAAAAGGAAGTAGTGGTATAAAACTATATTACAAATTAGCTACACACACACACACACACACTCTCTCTCCCTCTCTCTGCCGGTCATCGGAGTTTTTTTTTTTTTTTAAACGTCTGCTGGCTCTAACCAGTTTTTTTTACTTCAGTGTCTGACACATTCTTGCTGTATTTTATAAAAAATAAAGGTAGTTGTTAGGGATGAGCGAGTACAGCATTATCTGTATCTGTAAAAATATAAATCTGTATCTATAAATATAACAATTTCTGATCAACCCACATCAAATGCATGCTTAAAATAACATACTGGTTAAAGCCCCTCCCATTTCAAGACAACCCGACCCACTTCCGGGTTAGGCCCCGCCCAATCCGAGTACAGATACAGATAATTCATATGGTTAACAGATACAGATACAAATACAGAGAATGCTGTACTCGCTCATCCCTAATATTTTATAATGTAATAATTTCACAGTTAATCTCCAAATTAATGTAGAAACAACATAAAGCCAGTATATTTAAAATATGTGTCTAACAGGTAGGAAATATACAGAAATTTAATAAAGTTATCAAACAGTCTGGACTGCATACATTTAAATTATATGTAGATTAATCTTTATTAAAGGAGAAGTTCACTTTTAAAATGAAAATTCTGTCATCATATACTCACCCTCATGTTGTTTCAAACCTGTATGAATTTCTTTCTTCTGCTGAACAGAAAGGAAGATATTTAGAAAATTATCAGTAACCAGACAGTTTTTGGGTCCCATTGACTTCCATAGTATATTTTTTTCCTATAATTTCCTGTATAAAAATATATACACAAAGAAGTAAAACACTGAAATACAGCACTCAATCACCTTAACTACTACTAATAATAACAGATTTTATCAATAATAATGCCACAGGCTATTCTGATTATCGATCCGATTCTTTAACGATTCTTCTTGATAGCACAATGTGGAAAAATGTAGTCCAAAAAAACAAGTGGTTTTATTTATTTTAAAGCTTGAGTAAGCAAACTACTTTTTATGTAATTTATGTAATAAATAGAACCTTATTGTAAAGTGTTACTGATTAGTTATACACCGATTCAGAGTTCAGAGTCTCTTGAGTTCACTGTTGGAAAGATCAGTTGTTTTAATCATTCATTAAAATGAATCGGTTCAAAGGAGTCATAGTTCACGAATTGGACGTGTCATGCACGTTGTGTGATTATCCCAGCAGTTAGGACATGGACATCCAAGATTTGTGTCAACACAAAAAACATTTTATCACTGGATATTTTTTTTATTTTTTTTATTAAAGTGTGATTTTATGTCAGCTGAATGTCCGGAACGCTTTTCAGAGAAGATAAGGCAACTTATTTATCACAATTCACACCCAGCTGTAATTCAGAAAAAAAAAAAAATCTCTGAATGCTCCACGTGAAACTTTGGTCTTCCGACCTTTTACCACCGTGTCGATTTATTTTGATTAATATGTGCGAGGGAGAGAGAGCAAGACCGCGCTTAGTTTGGAGACGGTGAAGTCTTGTTTATATGAGGTGTGATTTGTGCACTTTTTGACGATCGCGAAGCAAACTGAGAGGTGAACTAACGTGTATACGTATGGCAAGCCAAAGTGTTCATAAACGCCTGGTCTATGGAACGCCGTTGGGGACAATACCTATTATATGCAACGCGTGAAATTTGGACGCATTAACACGCACAGTTTGTACGCGTAAATACGAAGTATATGTTCGGGTGTCGCGTCAGACCGCACAACAGCCAATAGCGTTGCTCTATTTAGGATTTCATTTGCATTTGTGATGCGATGGCACGTTGCTGTATACATATATAAACATCAGACGACATTTCTTTCCGTGAGGGATGATGTGCTGTTAGGTAAGCAAATACCTATGCAAACGTCACACGTAACATTTGTTCGTGAATGAGATCGTAATTTTACGTTGGCATGTACATAGGCAAGCGTAAAACTTTAGAGTCAATGATGCATTTATACGTTGGTTGTGATGTCAGTGCTGTGTCATGCTGTGGCATCTCATCTGAATGCAGGTTTTTTGTCTCCGGTAACGTGGAAAAGTGGATTGCTCTCTACGATGGCTCTTAGAATTTTTTTATTAAACTGTCAAAGAACTTTTACAGACTGCGTTCAGTTGGCATCCTCTTATAACAGGCTATATACACATGTATAACATATGTTAACATGTATACAACATACAACACTGGATACGGCCATAGCCAGGGTGTCAATAATTATACATAATAGTGCCAATAAATGCCATAAATCATTCAACTTTAATAAATACAATGAATAATAAAGTTAGCAAAGGCTAAATAAATACTAAATACTGTGGCTATTGTTTTTTTCAAAATGACTAATGACTAAATGAGTAATCTCCGAGTGGGCCAGCATCAATCTGGTATGAGAGACTCTGGAATGCTCCTTGAAGTCGGGATGTCAGTTTGACTGGAAATAATTAATACACATATAAACTTTACTCAAGAGATATTTTGTCGTACAACACAATTTGTTTTATTTTGTGACTTCAAACATTTGCTGCAATATTTTTGACTTGTTTGGACTACTAACAAACAACAAAAACAAACTTTCTGTGTCCCAGTCTTGCAGCATAGAAGTGAAAAACAACTGTATATAATAGAGAAAAAGAGGATAGAAATTAGAGCAGGGCGATATATCACTTGACATTGTTATGCGCATCTCGTCAGTAAAGCCGGTTCCTTGATTAGTAGTAAATCGCCATCACCTGCTTTCAGATGGAGCGGCGTTTACTACACAGAGCCGTAGTTCACTGACAAGCTGAGCCATATCGCATTAATTATCGCGCCTGCAGCAAATGTTTGAAGTCACAAAATAAAACAAATTGTGTTGTACGACAAAATATCTCTTGAGTAAAGTTTATAACAACGTGTGTGTGTGATTTTTAGAGAAAAAACTACTGTACCGCCTCAGTGGAGCTTTGCTGCATCTAATGGGTAAAATCTGGCACTGCGTCCAAACAAACTTTTAATGAAAGCTCTTTTTTGATACATCAACCTCAAATTTGGAACTTATTATTCTTATTATGCAACTTGTTTAGATTTATGGCTTTGATTTTCTAGCCCTTTTTGAGTTCAACATGTTTCATAAAATATATGATTTAAATACAATATTGTTCATAAATAATTTTTCCTAAACTTAAAACCTATATAGCTTTTTTCTTTCACTTTTTAAATAATCTGCCAACCGTCGTCTTTAAAATGGGACCAAACTTAAGTCTGCACTCCCATGCTTCAAATTTTTATGAGTGTGTCTGTATAAGGACATTTTTGTTCACTGGACCTATGTGTAATTTTTGTAATTGATGCACAAGGTTTAATGTGTCAAAACTTACGACTATGCAGTTAATGATCAGGGCGAAGCCAAAAAGTACCCTTACACTTAAGACACTTAAGGCCAGGGGTGAATCAGTGATAGCCCTGTCTTCTCTTCCTTGGAAAAGAGCAGGGACACAGATTTAGACCAAAAAAAATCTGTATATTATGGAATCAATTATTACTAAGCATTGCTGCTATGTAATGGTATTTATGTAACTGGTCTAAATAAATGACTTTGGAGCACCCCAAACAAAGTAGCCTACACCTCTCATATCAGAGGAGCCAAAAAAAAGACCTGGAGCATGTAGGTGGTGTGGCCTAAATAACTGCGATATCAATTATTGCTACTACACATACATGTACTAACAACACATACATTCAAAATGTAGTTTTGTGGATTCAGATTTAGTGAAACTCAAATCACATTGTCTACCATTTGTATTGTATCAATTGAATAAAAACTTCTTCTTTTTTTTAAAATAATTAACTTTTAATATATTAAATAATAAACGTTTGGATGTCATCTAGTGGAAAAGTTTGGTACTGCACACAATACAATATTTCCTGAAGCTCATTTATTGAGACATCAACCTAAAATCTGGCCCAGAACTTTGTATTGATTTTCTTGAAGTTTTAGAGTTGAAATGTTCATAAACTTAAACTTCATAACTTTTTTAACTTTTTAAACTTTATTTTTACAACTTTGTTTTACTTCTTTACTAATCTGAGAAGTGTACCCTTTTAGTACCCTGTTAGTTCGCAGTGCATTAAGTAATGTTAACCAATACAACTTTTGATTTGAATAATTATTAGTAAACGTTGAAATTAACATTAACAAACATCATTAAATTCAGTAGAAGTGCAGTTCATTAGTAATTCATGTGAACTAATGTAGTTAAATAATGTATGAAACCTTTTTGTAAAATGTTACCAAAATTACAATTGGAAAATAAAAAAACGGTGTTTTTTTCTCTCTTTCTTTTTTTAACTTAAATTGTAACTATTGGATTATAATAACTCACCAATTATAATCCCCTCCTCTGTAAAATTTGCCATCAATAATTCCATGCTGTTTTGCTTGGGTTTAATGATAATACAAGAGACCTAAACCTATAGGGACAAAGGCATGAGCGAAGAAAAACAAGGCAATTTTATTTTTATCTAAATTTTGATAAAACTGCAATTTAAATATATTATTTCTATAAGTTCTACAAAAAAGGACAAAATAGATAGGTTAAATAACCTGATCTATGGCATGTTAAATGGTGGTCGCCTAGTCTATGAACAGTAGCTAAACCCCCCTAAGCCCACAGAAATGGTTAGACCCAAGCCTTCAGCAGCCAATGACACTGACCCGTTCAAACTGATTTTAACTCGCATTTCACGCGTCCTTTTCGCCTGGTTGGAAACTTCACACACGTTTGTACTGCCTGTTTGGGTTATCTGTTTACACGTCAAAAGCGTGCGTTTTGTCCTAGTCAAAACACACGTTTTCAACGCCCATTTTTGTTATTATAAACGTTTTCGGTGACCCCAAAGCGCACGTTGCAAACGCGCGTTTTAAATGGCAGATCACACGTCGATGACACGCGTTTTGATGCAAAAACCGCGCGTTTGTGACGCGCGTTTTCTGTGACCACAAAGAACGTTTCATTAAAAGTTTAAGAACGTGCGCTTTTATGGCAAATCGCGCGTCAGGGACGCGCGTTTGGCGGTCGAAACGCACGCTTTTGACGTGTCAGTGTGCAATCAGACGCCCGACCAGGCGTTTATGAACACTATGGCTTGCCATATATACGCTCGCCAGTCGTCTGGCCAAAATCCCATAGTAATCAGGCGTCAGACGTAAGATATGAGACGTTAGACGTCACGGCCACGTGTTGGAGCTGCGCTCAAAGTGCACGGTGATGTGGCGGCGACGTAGCTGTGTAAGGATTTTTTTTACTTTGCGTCTGGATAACGTATGTGTGGATAAACGTGTGGAAAAAACGTCTGGATAACGTACGCATGGATAAGCGACTGGTTAAATTCTATTTTCTTTAATATTGTACCTTTTTAATTTGGGATATGATCATTCATAACACACTGTTTTCATGTTTTTATGGGTTGTACAAAAGTGTACACACTATTAGTAATATCTCATTTATATATGTTTATATATTTATTTATGTGTATGTTTAAAGGTAATATTGTAAATAAAAAACAGAAGTAAGGTTAAAAAAAATAAAGGTAGCCTATTAATTTATTTTTTAACTGGTTATTGACTGATTTTAATTTACCTGTTAAACGTAATGTTTTATGGGTTTCTCTGTCGGTTCTGTATGCTGCATGTCGCCTCAATCAGAATCATCTTATTCAGATCAGCTCATTAATAGGGACTTTATACAAAAAGAACATGTTTTTCTCGTAATAACGAGATGTTATGTCATTAAAACGACATATTTTCTTGACCTTATAAGGCAGGGTTCACCAATCTCGGTCCTGGAGGGCCGCTGTCCTGCAGAGTTTAGCTCCAACCAGCTCCAACACACCTGTTTGAAAGTTTCTAGTATGCCTAATGAGACCTTGATTAGCTGGTTCAGGTGTGTTTAATTGGGGTTGGAGCTAAACTCTGCAGGACATCGGCCCTCCAGGACCGAGATTGGTGAACCCTGTTATAAGGACATATGTAGTCATGTACAAAATATGCCTTTATCCACATACGATTGATAGCCTATCACGCCTTTATCACACTTCTACGTTCAAAAAGCTTAAGCAAATAGTAGCAGCCCCCAATCAGAGGCGAACAATTAATCAAATTAAACAAATTAATCAATGAGGCCCTTTTTAAAAAATATATTTTATATAGGCCTATACGTTTTTTTATATAATATATTATAAAATGTATTTTTGTTAATAGGCTATATCTTTATTACCTAGAGATATAATTAAACAAAAAGTAGTCATCTAACAGAACATAGCCTAAGTTGTTTATTTTTTACAACATTATGTTCTTATTTTGTTTAATTAACGAAATGTCAATATTCGTCTTTATAACAGAAGATACAATACAAAACAAAAATCTTCAAGATACAGTCTACAGTCTTCACATGCCGGATTGCCACCTTTTAAACAGTCCTTTGTGTGGTGGAATAAGCAATGCTATAGACATATATTGTTAGTTTCTTAATTTAAACTTTATTTTATTATTTTATTAGTTCATTAACTAATTATGCTAACTCAACTATTTAATGTAAAGAGCTGGATACTAATTACCTACTAATTAAATAATGTCAAATAGTAGGCTATTGATTAGAGTTGCCATAGGCTAGTAGTCATTCATTTAAGCAATTAGGACTAATCACACGTTTATATTCAATCCTGGCTGCATAGGCTATAGCCTATATTCCGCGCTCAAGCGCATGCTTAAAACTTGCCGCAAAGCACCGGCAAAAGTAGGCTAATGATAATAAATAACTGAAAAACTGAAAAAAATAACGAAGCATTTTAACTGTTTATTAATAAACTAGTCTTTTCTAAATCAGTGTAGGCTGCCTGCAAACATATCTCCATACATCTCCGCTGTAATGTAGCCTAGATGCGCCTTTCATACGGACTGGATTACATAATCAGATGGTAACGTATTTTTTTTCGTTGGAGGACATTTTTTATAAGCTTTATATAGATAGCTATATTTCACATGTCTGTGAGGCGTGTCTATACATTGGCGTCGGAAGAAAAAAAAAAGTGGGTGGGCCCTCCCCAGAAAAATGTTACTGGAGTAAATACCATTTCATTCCTTTTAATTTAACAAGTAAACTCCACTTAACGTCGGGCGGTTCTTTGCCTCCACGTCGTGCATTAAATGCACATCTATCCGTGGATTATCCCCCTAATACGGTCATCTGCCAGCAATGACAACTTAAAGCTGTTATTGATGTTTGCAACACAATATTTGACTGGAAAGGTACAACAGGCGGTTACTTTCGTCAGTTGCGGCTCGTTGAGAAATATAATGTAGCGATTCAGCGGAAATGGAGTTTAATTTATTAATTGTAATAAAAAAAAAATTAAAAAATTCCTCAAGTGGAATGGATTTGACTGACGGCGCTCTGAAAAGCGAACAGACAAATGCGCTGAATTAGAGATGGTAAAAGTGAGTGGGTCCAATATCATTGATCTTAAAAAGTGGGTAGGTCCTGTCCCACCCATATACAATGGTTCCGACGCCCATGTGTCTATACACTGTTTTTCAGTTTATTTTTGAGACGCGCTCCAATTCACGGAGATCATGAAAGCGCGCCCTGTTCGTCTTTTATTTTACAAAAGCACAACGTTTTATTCTTGTTGTGAGTTTACACAAATAAAAGTAGTTGCAACTGATGTATTATTCTTTTCTGTATGACCAGAAACGATTGAGTATTTTAAGTTGTTTCCACTGTTGATAGGGAAATGCGAGTGATGGCACCGGCGCCTCCATGTCATGCAGCGCGCGCTCCACACTCCGCACAAATACTTGGATATGCGCTTAATAATAGCGAACATTTATCTAGGTTAACGTTAGAGCGAGCGGCCATGCCAGACGGATAATCCTCTTCATGTTTAACAAATCAAATTATGTTGCATTTTCTTGTGCCAGTTTGAAAATGGGTGGCTGAAACACTTAGCCTATACAGATAAACGCCAAACGCTGGTGTTTTTCTTTAAACAAATTCGTTTAGGCTTTAAAATAAATATTGTTTGAGGGCTAATAAATGCCACAATAATTTGTTTATTTTATTGCCTACTTATATTTTTCATTTTTCTTTTACATTGAATACCATTTAAAGGATTTGCTGTGCACCGGCTTCGAAAGACACGTTAAGAGACACCTTTATTTTCTTTATAATAAAGAGTTTATATGGGAGGAAAACGCTTAACGTGTAATTAAATGCGTTGCGTTCATATTCTGGGCTCATCTGCTTTTCTGTAGGATAGTATGGTTTATTAATAAGGTGTGTACAGAATTTGATCTTTTAACATAAATGTCCATTGGGGGCTGCTATTGCTTCAGATTTTTGAACGTTGAAGTGATGAAAAATGATTGGCTATAAATTTTATGTGGATAAAGGCATATTTTGTACATGACTACACATGTCCTTATAAGGCCAAGAAAATATGTCGTTTTAACATTATATTTCGACATAATTGAGTGGAAAAAAATATATTTGTGGCAGCAATGCGTCACCGTACTAACAAGCCCAATTAAAGACTGCTACCTGTTCTTTTGCCTTGTTACATTTTGGGCGTTCATCCTGTGTTTGTTCCTGGAGGTGTTCCCTCAACACACTGTCAGCTTATGAGAGTTTGTAATTACATTTACTTGACTTCAGCGTGTTTCTTTTTGTGTCTTCATTGCTTGGTTTGTAAATTAAAACAATTGCAACCAATACATTTTGAAAAAAATAAAAATAAAAATAAAAGGTTTGCTTCTTCTAAGTTAACTGAATGTAAATATTGTCAGTGCACTGAACTTAAAGTATTTACACGACTATAATAATAATAATAATAATAATAATAACAACAACAACAACAACAACAACAACATACTCGTTAATGCAAAATTTTTGCCAAATAATCCAACGATTTATATTTGTGTTAAATTTATTGGTCAAAACTATACTAACACAATAACATACACTCACCTAAAGGATTATTAGGAACACCTGTTCAATTTCTCATTAATGTAATTATCTAATCAACCAATCACATGGCAGTTGCTTCAGTGCATTTAGGGGTGTGGTCCTGGTCAAGACAATCTCCTGAACTCCAAGCTGAATGTCAGAATGGGAAAGAAAGGTGATTTAAGCAATTTTGAGCGTGGCATGGTTGTTGGTGCCAGACGGGCCGGTCTGAGTATTTCACAATCTGCTCAGTTACTGGGATTTTCACGCACAACCATTTCTAGGGTTTACAAAGAATGGTGTGAAAAGGGAAAAACATCCAGTATGCGGCAGTCCTGTGGGCGAAAATGCCTTGTTGATGCTAGAGGTCAGAGGAGAATGGGCCGACTGATAGAAGAGCAACTTTGACTGAAATAACCACTCGTTACAACCGAGGTATGCAGCAAAGCATTTGTGAAGCCACAACACGCACAACCTTGAGGCGGATGGGCTACAACAGCAGAAGACCCCACCGGGTACCACTCATCTCCACTACAAATAGGAAAAAGAGGCTACAATTTGCACGAGCTCACCAAAATTGGACAGTTGAAGACTGGAAAAATGTTGCCTGGTCTGATGAGTCTCGATTTCTGTTGAGACATTCAGATGGTAGAGTCAGAATTTGGCGTAAACAGAATGAGAACATGGATCCATCATGCCTTGTTACCACTGTGCAGGCTGGTGGTGGTGGTGTAATGGTGTGGGGGATGTTTTCTTGGCACACTTTAGGCCCCTTAGTGCCAATTGGGCATCGTTTAAATGCCACGGCCAACCTGAGCATTGTTTCTGACCATGTCCATCCCTTTATGACCACCATGTACCCATCCTCTGATGGCTACTTCCAGCAGGATAATGCACCATGTCACAAAGCTCGAATCATTTCAAATTGGTTTCTTGAACATGACAATGAGTTCACTGTACTAAAATGGCCCCCACAGTCACCAGATCTCAACCCAATAGAGCATCTTTGGGATGTGGTGGAACGGGAGCTTCGTGCCCTGGATGTGCATCCCACAAATCTCCATCAACTGCAAGATGCTATCCTATCAATATGGGCCAACATTTCTAAAGAATGCTTTCAGCACCTTGTTGAATCAATGCCACGTAGAATTAAGGCAGTTCTGAAGGCGAAAGGGGGTCAAACACAGTATTAGTATGGTGTTCCTAATAATCCTTTAGGTGAGTGTATAGCAATAGTTCAGTGATATTAACACATCACTGGGTTAGTTTCTGGGTCATTTTTAAAACATTTTTTAACCTAGGCATTTCATTTAAACATGTTTACTAAATGTTTAGATTTATAAAATTGCTGTAGGCAGTAAAATCTGTCAAATACCAACTGCAAGATTTAATTAATTGATTTACATTTTTCTAACTGGCAGCCTTAAAGGAGCTGTATGTAAGAAATGTATTTCAATTAATCATAAAATGGCCCTGATATGTCACTAGACATTAAGAAATCATGTTCATTTCAAATACTTATATCACTGACAAAAGTAGTACGGCCAGGATATTGTCATTTAAAAAGTGAAGTTGCAGCCCTCAACTGATGTTGATGTTGTCATCTTGTGTTTTGGCCTGAAGCGCCGCCCTCCATCTATCTACCAATCACGAAGTCAGTAGTGTTTCTGCATCCGGGTTGCCAGCTCTGCTCTAGTTACCACAGCTGCAGCTACAAACTGCAGCCTATGTTCCTGCTGGATCCTGCAGCCTATCTGGCAACCTCGAGTCAGGGGGAGGGGGAGGGGATACACCGCTCTATACAGTAATTTGAAAGTGATTGCAGTACCAGTTTTGGCCACAATCTTACATACAGCTCCTTTAAGTAATATAGCTAACACTTGTTGCAGTCCTACTATATTAAATCTTGGGTAAATATAATTATACTAATTATTATTATACTCATTACTAATAGTCTACACTGTTGCCCAACCCACAAAAACATGAAAACGTGTGTGTTATGATCATATCGGTACAATAGTAAAGATAATAGAATATAGCCTAAGTATTAATCCAGGCGTTCATCAACACGTTCATCCACACGTACGTTATCCAGGCGTTTATCCACACGTTTATCCACACGTACGTTATCCAGACGTTCATCCACACGCACAATATCATACGTCATTGTTCGCGGCAAGGTACGCGATGATTGACACGGTGATTGCTTAGTTTGCAAAGTAAATGCACAAATCACACCCCGGGCCCTATTTTAACGATCTGAAACGCAAGTGTCAAAGCGCAAAGCGCAAGTAACTTTGTGGGCGGGTCTTGGCGCTGTTGCTATTTTCCCGGCGGGATAAATGACTCTTGCGCCCGACGCAAATCTAAAATGGGTTGGTCTGAAGTAGCTTCATTATTCATAGGTGTGGTTTGGGCGTAACGTGAAATAAAACAATCAGAGCGACATCTCACATTCCCTTTAAGAGCAGGCGCGCTTGTTCTAAAGCGGATTCCTATCATAACGGCGGATTTGCCAGGCGCGCGCGAGGAGCGGTTCACAGCAGAGGAGAGCAACGCTCTCGTCAGGGACGTTGGGGATGGAGAAACCCACCCAAATTAACTTCGGTTAAAAAGGCGTATGATAATTTGGGTAAATGTGTAAGCTAGATGTATGCTTTTATAATAAATTGTCTATCTATCTATCTATCTATCGTAATAATGTATGATTTGCAAAAATGAAAACTGCTGCTTCTGTGTAGATGAGAGAATCAAAGTGTATGCGCGTTGTGCACACGCTACATTGATTATGGCCAAGCATGCGCCCTTAAAATAGCATATGAATAACATGCGCAACGCGCCACTGACTTTAAACTATTTTTTCCTGGTTAGTGGCGCAACTGTTTTCTAAACCTGCAAAATAGCATGAAGGAACATTTGCGCCTGAACACGCCTCCTTTTTTGCACTGAACCGCCCAGGGAGCGCAAGTTCATTCCCTAGTTTAGCGACGTGCTTCTGTGGAGGGAAAAACGCGCTTAGGAAATGATAATGAAAAATAGGAATGATATATGCGTCGGTGTACAAAGTCAATTGCGCTGGGTGCAAGATAGGGCCCCCCATATGTTTACACTTTTGCCTGGCTCCGAAAAGAGAGAGTGCGTGCGACCGAGTCTCTCTCTCTCTCTCTCTCTCTCTCTCTCTCTCTCTCTCTCTCTCTCTCTCTCTCTCTCAAATTCAAATTCAAATGAGCTTTATTGGCATGACTTGTACAGTATTGCCAAAGCATTGGCCATTACATAAATGGACATTACATACACAAATCTATCTATAAATTACAGGAACGTCTGTCTGTCTGTCTGTCTGTCTGTCTGTCTGTCTGTCTGTCTGTGTGTGTGTCTGTTCCTCGCATATCTCTCGAACCGTTAGTCCGATTGATTTCAAACTCGACAGGTGTCTCGCCACGGGCACGAGTAAGTGCAGTGCCAAGTTTGACATTGTTTGGATGAGAAATGCAAAAGATATCGTTAAATATATCATTTTTAAAAGGTTGTGGTTTAAAAATAAACATTCTGACATTAGAGAGTTGTATCGGTCAAAGAAGCCCCAAGAAGGTTGTGGTTTAAAAATAAACATTCTGACATAAACACTCAAGGTGATGATACACAGGGCAACTTTTTGAGCAATCTTGCTGGGCAATGTTGCCGTCAACGGGCAACCAGATGAGACACAGGGCCCACGACTGATCTAAATTATCCAGACAGAAATTTACTGCCAATTTTCAATGGGAAAGTGCCTAAGCAACAATCGATCTGCAAGATTGCCCAGCAACATTGCTCAAAAAGTTGCCCTGTGTATCATCACCTTCAGTCAGCTACACTGTTTACTTCTGAATATTATAGTTTGGTTCCCGAACCTGATAAATCCATCTATCTATAAATTACAGAAACGTCCGTCTGTCTGTCTGTGTGTTATTCGCATATCTCTCGAATGTGAGATAACCACTAAATGTGTGAAAACCACTATTTTCTGTTTCAAACTTTCACATAGCATCTTTAGGTTATAACAACATTGAAAATCAAAATCTGGATTTGAATTTTTTAAGATTTATTATAAAAACGGATTATTTTTTCCCAAAAATGCAATAAATTCATGACTTTTTTTTTCTTTTCAAAATGCAATTAATCCATTGAATCAATATAAAGTTATTTTTGATCATATTGCCATCGCAAGAAATATCTCCTGAACTTTTTTGACGGCGATCAGCTCACAAAAACTGATTTTGCACGGGCATTTTGCACTGCTCCCTGAATCGACACGCTTATTCATTTGTGGATGTAAACTGAATCTGTAAGTCAGCTATGCTGTTTACTTCTGAATATTATATTTCATTCTGGTGCGCTTAACGCTATCGCTACTGTGTAATAGTAGCCTATGCTATTCACCAACTAAACATATCCTATTCAATGCGTTCACAGTCTCTTTCACGGGCATCATTTGTAGTTGCCTATTCACAAACTGTTTGCTCAAGCATAGCGTTTTCTCGGAGTTCACTGTGTGCTTTTTTCCATGCACAAATAAAGATGTCACTAAACTTTTGCTGTGTAATTGTAACAATGAGCACTCAAACACACCAAACCAACAATTACTAAAAACACACACAAAAACTGATTTTGCACGGGCATTTTTTGCACTAGTAATCAATAAATTCAATAAATCAATCAGTAAACAAATTTTTGTCCACTGGCTGACTCTCGTAGTTTGTGGCAGGCTGTCACATATTTTGCTGCTGTTGTGAATGAGCTGGAGTCCTCACCCAAAATATGATTTAATTTTTCTGAATTTGGTAGTGCCATAAAATTTGGTTCTAGTTGTTGGAATCTAGTGAAATAGTCTGATCTAATGCTGTGATAGTGATCACAGTGTATCAGGAAGTGTTCCTCTGTCTCCACCTCTCTCTGAGAGCACAGTGAACACAGCCTCTGCTCTCTCGGCTGCCATCTCTGCCTGTGCCGGCCTCTCTCTACAGCCAGACTGTGGTCACTCAGCCTGTACTTGGTCAGGGTCTTTCTCACTTTATGCTCTTTCACACAGCTCAGGTATTCTGCTGGTTTATAATCTCTTTTCAGGTGTAAATAGAGTTCCATCTTCTTTTGTGATTTAGTAGCATCTTTCCAATAGTTAATGTAATTTTGTTTTTGTAATTTAATAATTTGGTTGGGCCAGATAGTGCTGTGCTTGTCTGGCTGTAGTTTCAGCATGAGCTGAGAGAGTGCGCTCCGGTGCCGGTTCTGCTCCTGACACCGCAGGGCCTCAGCCTGGTATGAGCTCGGGTCACTGCGCTTTAGGTGCTGGTAGAACTTCACAGCTCTTTTCTGGATAGTGATCAGCAGGGGGTATTGTCCTAATTCAGCTCTGCACGAGTTGTTTGGTGTCGCTCTGTTTACTTTTAGGATGCTTTTACAAATTTGGGTTTGCAGAGTTTTGATTTCCTCTTTTTCCCATTTTGAGAAATCTTAGGTTTTTAGAGGTCCCCATATCTCGCTGCCATACAGAGCAATGGGTTTGATTATTGCTTTTAGGATTTTTAGCCAGGTTTGAATTGGAATTTCATGCCGAATAGTGTTTTTAATCATGTAGAAGACTCTCATTGCTTTTGCTTTCAGTTCATTCACAGCCAGATTAAAGTTCCCTGTTGAACTCAGCTTTAGTCCCAGATATGTGTATTCGTGGGTGTGTTGGAGGACTTGGTTTCCTGCTCTGAAGACATATTTATTTTCCCTACACCTGGATCTATTTTGAAAAATCATTATTTTTGTTTTAGCTAAGTTAATTTTGAGAGCCCACGTTAGACTGAATGTCTCTACGACGTCGAGGAGCTGTTGTAGTCCCTCTTTTGTTTCTGACAGAATGACTAGATCATCTGCAAAGAGGAGACATCTGATCTCTGAGTCCGTCAGGGTTGGGCCGGGGGCAGTGGAGTTATTTAAGGCTTTGGCTAATTCGTTTATATAGATGTTAAATAGAGTGGGGCTCAATGGGCAACCTTGTCTGACTCCTTGATTTTGGGGGAAAAATTCTGTTCGATTATTCCCTATTTTTACAGCACATGTGTTGTTTTTATACATGGTGTTTATCAGATCAAATGTTTTCCCTCCAATCCCATTTTCCAGTAGTTTTAGGAATAGTCCTTCGTGCCAGATCGAATCGAAAGCCTTCTCAAAGTCAATAAAGCAAGCGAAGACTTTAGATTTATTCTGGTAAACATGTTTATCAATGATGGTGTGGAGGGTGTAGATGTGGTCAGATGTTCTGTGTTTGGGCAGAAAACCAATCTGACTTTTGTTCAGAATTTTGTGGGTTTTGAGAAAGTTCTGCAGTCTTATATTAACAATCGAACAGAATATTTTCCCCAGGTTGCTATTGACACATATGCCTCTGTAATTGTTTGGCTCATATTTGTCTCCTTGTTTAAAGATCGGTGTAATCAGGCCTTGGTTCCAGGAGTCGGGGAAATATCCTACACTCAAAACAGTGTTGAATAATTTGATTATTGCAGTTTTGAATTTTTCATTTGTGTATTTGATCATTTCGTTTAATATTCCATCAATGCCACATGCCTTGTTGGGTTTTAAAGCATGTAGTCTCTCTGTAAGCTCATCTACAGTGATTGGGAAATCTAGGGGGTTCTGGTTGTCTTAAATTTTTCCTTAAGGATTTCTAATTTGGTTTTTAATTCATTTCGAGCAGGATTTGTTTCAGGTGTTTTGTACAGATTTTCAAAGTGTGTCCTCCATATGTTCCCGTTTTGAATGGCCAGTTCTCCCTGTTGTGGTCTATAGAGAGTGTTCCAGTTGTTCCAGAAGTTACTGGTATTTATTGACTCCTCCATTTCTTGAAATATTTGTTCTGTGTGTTTTTCCTTTTTTACTCTTAGAGTTTGTTTGTACAGTCTAAGAGCTTCATGATATTGATGGCGGAGTTCTTCATTGTCAGGATCTCTGTGTTTTTGATTTGACAGATTTCGTACTGTTGTTCGGATATGTTTGCACTCACTGTCAAACCACGTTTCGTTGGTGTTTTTTGGTTTCCTTTTTGATGATTTCTTTTTCAAATTGCACATGGATGCTGTTTGGTGGAAAATGTTGGTAATGTCACTTAGTGCCAGATTTATGCCTAATTTATTTTGTGAATATGTGTTAGTTATAAATTTGTCTAATAATAATTTGATAGTTTGGCTTTCTATTGCATTTTGATAGTTTTCTGTGCTGTTTTTTGTCCACTTGTAGGGCTGTTGCAGCTTCAGTAAATGGGAGGGCTGTCTGCGTGATTCATTGGTATGAGTTCGTCTTAAATATAGTGTAATTGTACAGTGGTCTGACAGAGGTGTTTGAGGACTGACTGTGAATGCTCTGAGATGCACTGGGTCAATGTCTGTGATGAAATAATCGACAGTACTGTTGCCCAGGAAAGAATTAAAGGTATAACAACCAAAAGAGTCTCCCCGTATGCGACCGTTCACTATATACAGGCCCAGTGATCGACAGAGCTCAAGTAGACTTCTCCCACTTCTGTTTGTGAATTGGTCATAATTATTTCTGAGCTGGTATGAGGGCAGAGGGTGGCTGGTGTTTGTATACTTGTCTCCCTGTGTGCTGACAAAGTCTGGTTAATTTCCAGTTCTGGCGTTTAAATCGCCACACATTAACACATTCCCTTTGGTCTGGAAATGGCTAATATCATCTTGCAGGATGGAGAAGGTGTCTTCACTGTAATAGGGAGACTCGGCTGGGGGGAGGTATATAGCACACAAGAATATGTCACGGTCTGTGGAGACGATGTCTTTTTGGATTTTTAACCAAATGTAAAATTTTCCGATGTGTATGGTTTTGATTGAGTCTATGAGATTTGCTCTATACCATATCAGCATCCCCCCTGACTCTCTGCCCTGAGTCACCCCTCTTAGTTTCGTTGATGGTAGAACTACTTCTCTAAATCCAATTGGGCAGCCAGTGGACAAATCCCTAACATTCCATGTTTCTTGCAGTATTATGATGTCAGAATCATGAATTTCCTTTTTAAAGTCTGAATGTTGGCTCTTAATACCAAAAACAGAGGACCTCAGTCCTTGAATATTCCAACATGTGACTTTTAGAGAATATGAGCTCATTAAATAATTACATTTGTTATTTCAAAACAAGACAGACATCAGTATATTGAATTGACAAATCAAGAAGAATATATTAATATTATGATGTATCTAAGAATATAAACTAATTGCATAAACCAAGTAAAATAAATATGCAAAGACATCACATTCATATTATGTATGTATATACATCCACACATACACACTCATATACATATATATATATATATATATATATATATATATATATATATATATATATATACATATACACACATTTTTTTTTTTTAGAAGAATTAATATGAGGTTTCTAAGAATCTGATACAAAATAGACAAAATAAAAATAAATACACATCCATACTTTTTTTTTTTTTTTTTTTTTTTCAAGAATAATAAATAATAGGTTTCTAAGAATCTGTTTTAAAATAAATAGAAATAAAACACTCACACCACACACATACACATGCACGCATACAGACATTTTCTTGTGTATAAATTTTTTTTTTTTCTGTCACTAACCCATGAGGTGTGAGCACAGCAGAGTCAGCATGTGCTGGATGTGTGAGAGGTCTCTGGATGGAGATGAGGCCGGCTGGCTGTGGACTGTGCTGGGGTGGGTCAGTGATCGGCTGGCTGCTTCAGCGTAGCTCCGGCTGCCCGGCTGCTGCTCCTGCTGATGTTCGTGTGGATGAGAAGGCGAGGGGGCTGCAGGCCGGGTCATGCGGTGTCTTCCAGGGGGAAACACAGGGCCTGTCGTGGGGCTCCTCCGGTCAGAGGTGAAGGGGTGGTGTTTTGAGGGGTGTCCCTGCAGTGGCTCTATGGGGTGTCCATGAGGTCGCTGTGGTGCGCTGGATCTGCGGTTGAGTGCGATGTCCTTCAGGGTTTTGGCGAAGATGGGGATTGCCCTTCTGTGGAGATGGACATGGTCATAAAGGCTGCTGAGGTTCAGTGTGGGGTGCTGAGCCAGGTGTACGTTGGGCATTAGGGCACAGTCTCTGGATACTCTAGCATTTATATGCCTGATGGTGTCTGGGTGGAAATCAGAGCGCAGTAGCAGGGTGGAGAGGATGATTTTGGAGTTGGGGAAGTTGGAGGTTGCCTTCTCTGCCACATTAATGAGAGCTGTGGCTACTCTCTCTCGCTGAGCTCTGAGGTCGTTGGTGCCGGTGTGGATGATAATGTGGCTGGGGGAACCCAGCTGCTCTTCACACAAGAGCTCCAGGGCCTTCTGTGTGTTTGGGCACCATATTTTCTTTATGTTTGTTCTTGGAAACAGTTTCTTTTCGTCGATGAACTTGCCATTGGAGTCCATGAGGAGTATAACCTGAGGCTGTGACTGCCTGCAGGAGTCGGATGGAGGAGGGCCACTGGGCTGGGTCTGTGTGGTCGCTGGAGGAGCCGTCTCCTCTGAGCTCTGCTGTTCTCCTCTCTGTGTCGGCTGCTTCTCCACAGCTGACTCTCTGTTCTCTCTCAGCTTCCTCAACTCTTCCCTCATTACAGACAGCTGATTTTTGTACTCCTCTCCCTGGTTTTTCATTTCTTGGGTTTCTTTCTTAAGGATTTCTATTTCTTTCCTGTAATCCGCTTCTTTCTCTGTTGGATCAGTCTCCTTCACTGCTCGATGCATCTCCTCTCTCAGCTGCACCAGCTCCAGCTCCATCTCCCTGAACTTCTCCTTCATGTCGCTGATGATGCTGTGCAGAAGGGAGATCTCCTCACTGTCGTCCCTGGACTGATGGCTGGAGGTCGAGGTGTCTTCTGCACTCTTCTGTGTATTAGGGCTGAGCTTGTTCAGCTGAGCTTTTTCTTTAATTTGGAGGAAATCTTTTTCAAATTGTTTCAGCTTCCCCTGAATCATTACAGTCCCATTTTTATATAGGTTAGCTGTTATTGTGACATCAGAATCTGAATCATCTCCTTCTTTAATCTGCAGTTTCCATCCATTACTGATGCCCTTTCTGATCACTGTGGGGTAATGATGTCTGATCGCTGAGTGCCAGGCTTCTGGGTCTTCTGTGTAGAATATGATGTTACTGACCTCTCCGGTCCTGTACAGGTCTGAGTACAGGGTTTCTGGACTGTTCTTGAGGAGATTTTCTTTGTGTCTTTTCTTTAGGATCTCATTGGTAGCTTTGGATGGGTATGTTATGGGTATTGATTCTGTCATTGTTCAAATATTTTGACAGTTGCTGGCAGTTGGTTGTTGTTGTTGTTGTTGTTGTTGTTGTTTTATGAATATGTTAATATCCACTGGAGTTAGCCCTTTAACTGTAGCTTAATTTGTTCAAACTCAGTTTTTGGGCAAATCTTTTCCCCAAAATAAAGGTAGTTGATTGTAGATATTTTGTATTATATCTCTACTCACTTAGAGTTCTTCTTTCTTCTCTCTGGTGGCAGTTGTGGGACCTTTTAGCCTTCTGTCAGTTAGCTGTCTGCTAGTTGTCTTCTGCTGATTTTTTCTTGATGGATTTAAAGTCCTTTTGTAGTTAATATGTTGCAGAAGGTCTTATTTTGTAGAATTGTATCAAAACTGATTGTCTGTCTTGTCTTAAAACAACATTTAAAAAGCAAAAAATCAGGAGCTCATTTTCTTGCTGCTGTTGCTGAATGGAACTCTCTCTCTCTCTCTCTCTCTCTCTCTCTCTCTCTCTCTCTCTCTCTCTCTCAGTTAAACATGCTCCCTGTCATAAGCGCAGCAGTTCATCTACATTACTCACAGATCAAATAAGACTTTGGCGGGACGAAAATTCACTTTGGCGGGCGCTAAAGCAAGTTCAATGCAGGAAAATTCCATGACCATGCACTCGCACAAATGCGACCACATACAATTTTAACTCGCACATTCTCAAATAATGCTCAAAAAGTCTGGAACCCTGATGATGATCGTTCGTTTGTTATACATCACAAACTCACCTTGTTATACAACTCAACCCCCCTATGCACGTCCCTGGCTGTCCCTTTAAAACCAACCGCTGCTGACAGAGATGCGGGTCTCATTCTCTCACAACTCTTTACGTTCATTTAAAACTTTATTTAACTAATTTAAGACTGCTCAGTCTGCTCTTATGAGGATACTCGACAAAACAGACATTTTGGCATAATTGCATGTTAGTGTTCGTACAACTTCAAGCCGAAAGAGAACTTGATTCTGGCGCTCAGGCGCTTTGTCTTGGCTTAAATGGTTTAAAAGCATATTGCAATAAGAGCGCATCATATAATATAACGCCAGCCAAAGGATGACAGAAAAAAGGGATGCTGCTTTAATTGCGCTAAATATTTACCACTGAGTCTTCTCTTCCCATTTGTACCAGTGCGTTTATTCAACTTCTCGCGTCTACTTCCTGCGCAGATATCTACTGCGCAACTGGGTTGTAGGTTGCCAGGTTGAGCTCACAAATGGGTTGAAAAATAAAAAAAAATCCAGTTTGCTTAACATTGCTGGAATGTTATCTTAAGGTTAGCATAACGTTACAGGAACATTTCATGTTAAAATGTTATTTTAAGAAGTATATCAGCATAACGTTGCTGGAATGTTAACATAATGTTCAAAGAACGTTTATTTGGAACATTCCAAGAACATTAAAATGTCCACTTTCTTTCATGTTAAAATGTTATTTTAATGTTTCTGCACCAATCTTGCAACTTATTTTTTTTTAACACAACCATGTGAATTGTAAGTGCACACACTTTAACAGCAAATCAAAAAGGTGAACATTTCATATGATTATCATACATATGAAATAGGGCTGCACTGAATTGATCGAATTGTCGCAAATGTATATATCGTGATATCGCAACAGCTTGCAATAACTGGGGTGAACAAAAGACAAAGAGAAAATCACTCACTGCTCTTGGCTGAATAACTTTTGTAGCTTTAATAAGAATCAGGATATATTTAATTCATACAGTGAAAACTAAGCAGTGTTGTATTTTTACATTTGATCATTCAGGTTCTGTTGTTAAATAAACCTAATGTAGGATAACCTAACCCCTGTGGTTTACACTGATGTTAAAATAACACTTCTTATGGCTACAGTAAATAGTAATGCTACACTGCTGTTCATTTTCAGAAGCTGTAGGGATGTTTTCTTGTCATAAAAAGAATGTGAAACATGCATGTACTGTAGGTTATAAAATTTTGAATATATTTGAAAGATAATTTAAATTTATTTTACACACTTTAAGTATTATTGGATCGCGTATCAAATATTGCATTATTTAATGAGTTATTGCACATCGCATTTTTCTTAAATATCTATTTTTCTTAAATATCAGGAATAAATAGATTTTTTTAAAATAGGCCTCTGTGTGACGTGTGGCTGTGCGCTTAAATTAAAAGAGCATATTAATATAAAATGGTGATTCAACTGACTTGTGCATTAAATGGTTGCGTGACATTCATGTTAATACTAGGCGTAAATGGCATTATAACACCCGTTTGATTTGCCCTCCAGGTGGGCGTTCCTATATTGGTGTGAGTCGTGTGACGTCACGAGAAAACTATGAATTAACCGTCCAGTGAATACTTTTAAGTTAAATAAGTTAGTTTACTTTCATTCACACATTGAAAAATTGCCAGCAAAACCTTCACAAAACTATCAAAATCTCACATAATATGGGATTAAAAGCCCAAACGTACAGCTCGAGTCTATAGTTAACCTAACTCTAATGAGCTTAACGGTTGAGATGCTAACAGACTTTTCCCAAACCATTTCTATAACGTAAATATTCAACAGAAGCGTAAATTAATTCAACTTCATTTACATGAAAGAATGTGTCAGAAGCATTTGTATGTACTATTTGTGTAAGATTGGGGACTAAACTTACCTGAAAGTAGTGAAAACAACACTGAGAGACGGAGTTACTGCTTGTCTCAGTTGAGCTGCCGTCCCGTTTCCATGACAACGCCCTCTGCTCCAGTTCAAATGCAACTCGAATGTTCAGCGCGCGCACCCATTAAAACACATAGAAGTCACGCAGCATTTACATAAATGTAGAATTGATGGAGGGAATTATTTGATCATTAATAAGTGTAATTTGTGTTTTAACAATGTTTATCCGGGAAGTTTGAATCTGTGATTATATTGCCAACTTCACTGAACTCCTTAAAGGTGGTATCAGTGATTTCAGGCCCAAAAATATATATATTTTTTTCCTAACGATCCACTAGCTGCCCGCCCCATATGCATGCCGTCAAAAAAACGCGTCTCTGTAGGCAGCCTAGGCTCTGAGATCTGCACACAAAAAAGCCGTGCTCATGCACGGCTGCACGCGAAGTCGGAGATGAAGAAAAAGCTGGCTCAAAACCTCACAACACACTCCCCCTGTCTGTGATTGGTTGGAACACTATTTGTTTTTGTTTTGAGTGTTTGGTGAAACCATTTGTTTTTGTGTGCAGATCTCAGAGCCTAGGCTGCCTACAGAGACGCGTTTTTTTGACGGCATGCATATGGGGCGGGCAGCTAGCGGATCGTTAGGAAAAAAATATATATATTTGGGCCTGAAATCACTGATACCACCTATAAGTTAACAACTGACCGCATTTCTTTGTATTTGAGTCCAAGTTCAAACACGAAACGCTCCATTAACGTACAGACCTCTGAAACACTGCCAGCGGGACATTAAACAGGAAGTGTCTGGCTGAGCTCACAACAGGTTTTGCGTGGCAAAGCAAATATCTTTGCGTGGGAACCTCTGATCTATATAGAATGACTGGATAGCTCATGACGCCATAAACAGTGAAGCCACCGCGCCACCATATTGGTATTCCCTAGTGAGCTCACGCGTTCAATTGAATCAATAGGAAATTTTATGATTTGACTGAGAAAACATTGCCTAAGGAGGAACCGTTTTTAAATTTAAAGTCTCCCTGTACATTCTTACAATGCAAATATCCTAAGCATTTAAATGGGCATTTGTTTAAAGTCGAAAATTTGTCCTGCTTATTAAAAAACGGCCATTTCTTTGCAAAAGGAATAAAAAGCTGTATGAGAACACTAGTCCGCCTTCTCTGAAGAGCTATCTTCACAGGTAAGAAGAACTGTTTGATACTATTAATTAACCCTCTATCTATGGCATGGTGTTGCCCTCAGGCAACAAACCACATTTTTGGACCTCACACCGCCCCTTTAATTTTTTTATATATATTTTTTTTATATATAATATCACCTGACATGTCTGTTCAATGAAATGAGGGGCTGAAGTGGGTGTGACCTTTTTTGGGGGGGTGGAGCTGTGCTTTAATGAAGCAAAACCACATGCTACAGAGTGCCACCAATTAGTAAGATAAATATCACTTTTTAACATGTTTAAGTTAAAATATTGTTTTATTAAAAAATATATGCATGTGCATCAGTATGTAAAGAAGTATGTTTGATTGTTTAAAGATTTATTTTGTTTTTATTTATATACTAAAACTGTGTTTTTTTTTGTTTGTTGCCTCAGGGCAACACTGTGCTACGAGGGTACTAAAACTCAAAGGTTTTCTACATAGGTGGAATAGGGAAAACAAATATTAGAAGGTTTATTTTGACAAACATCAATCACAAATGGTTTCAACCTATCACAAACATCAAATAATCAACAAAAACAACTATTACTACTAATTACAACTAACACCCCCCATAACACTTTATGTATAAATGTTCATATTCATATGAACATTTACACCAAACACTACACATACACATACATATGGGGGGTGTTAGTTGTAATTAGTAGTAATAGTTGTTTTTGTTGATTATTTGATGTTTGTGATTGGTTAAAACCATTTGTGATTGATGTTTGTCAAAATAAATCATTTTCTAAAGCATATATTGCTTGTTTTCCCTATTCCACTTATGTAGAAAACCTTTGAGTTTTAGTACCCTCGTAGCACAGTGTTGCCCTGAGGCAACAAACCCATATGTGGTTCAGGGGTGGAGGGGGGGCACATTTTATGATGGATATGTTATCAATAACCCCCAAGCTCCCAAAAAATGGGACAAAAAAAAGTCATGCCATAGAGGGTTAAATAGTGAATGCTAAAGATCTATATTTTTGTGAATATTCAGGTGAATATTGTTTGTGGCCACGAATTAATAATAGGCTACCTCAGCACGTTTTACTAATTTGTTCCCTCATTTTACTATATTGTGGCCACGTTGTAATTCATTAAATCAAAATGAGGGATGGAATTAGTTAAACGTGTTCACGATTTATTAAAATGAGGGAACAAATAAGTCGTTGTAACAACAAATTATTTAGATCAGTGGACAGGGCACCTGTAAGAACGAGCAGAGAGAGAGAGCGCACTCTCACCGTCTTCAAACAACACGAGTAAGCATGATTCTCTCCCTGGCGCATATCAAAATCAATTGACACGATAGTAAAAGGTCAGAAGACCGATTGTGTTTTATAGATAAGTAGTTTGTTCAAATAAAGTGTTTGATTAGTTAGCAAGTACATGTTCAGGAAATGCATACCGTAAAACTTCAAATAATAGTCCAGGCTTTTATTTTCCCAAATTGACAAACTGCACCGGCTTGTATTTTGAGACAGGCGTCTATATGAGACAGGCCTTTAATTTAGTGTTGAGATGAGCATGACAGTAGGAGGATACCATATCTGTGTTTGTGTTTAACAGATCAGTTAATGTCAGAATTAGCCTACTATATTTCCGAATGTCTAAATGGGGTCGCACACCAGACGAGAAGCGCAGCGCCACATCTTTAAAATTCAAACACATTATTCTCTATGAGTGTACATTGTCTCAAATCGTCGTTAATGTATATACTGACTTCACCTTGTGCTGCAATATAGATTCAGTTTTACATTCATTTACAGAAATCAGCTGCTTGAATGAAAATTGCTGATGTTATCGGATTTTCAGGTGATATTCTCAATTCATTCAGTTGTTAACGGATGCTCTTGAGTTAAAGTAAATTCAGACTGCACACTAAGCAACGATTGTATGTAATTGTACAGTAAAATCATAACATAGTGCAGACATGATCTTAATTCCATAATATTCTTAAACATAACTATATTGCTGGCCATAAACTGACAAAGTGCGTGTCCAGTGTGCGATACCTCGAGTTGTCATAGATGCGACGCGGCGCTGCGCCTTTCGTACGGCGTGTGCGACCCCCTTTAGATTATTGGCAGCATAAAAAAAACGAAACGATGTGACAGCCATGGGCTGAACAATACAAGTTACCAGTAATATCCATCGAGCCTATGAACTAGTTGCCAGAAACACATCAACGAGAAAGAATGAAGGCTACCCTGTAAAACAACTGCAATAATGTGATAAAAAAGGACCCTATTCATCACTATCATCATCACCGCGATCCTCAACTACACGTTCATTGGTAAATTCCTCCTCCTCATCGCTTTCCTCCACTTCTCCCTCTCCGGCCTCCGCTAACTCTGTTTGCGCTAACAGCTCCCGCCCAGATGCGCAGGGCTCTCTTGCGTGTGCAATCTGCTCCATAGAACTGGCTTAAACAGACGATCTGACAGGTTTAGAAGATTAAATACAACCCGAAACTAAAAAACAGACCAGGCCTCTATTTGAGACCGGCCTTTATTTATACAAACCTGTAGCCAAACCGTGTAAAAGAGACAGGCATCTATTTGGGACTCGGCTATTATTTGAAGTTTTACAGTAATACAAATTGTATGGGTAGCGGTAAACGGACTCTGCACGAAGCTCTTTTGAAGCTGTCAAATGGTGTCGCTATTGAACACTTAATTGTGATTACCGGTATTGCTTCTCTGAGGTTTCGTATAGGCTACTGTTGACTGTTTTATAAAAAAAATAAAAATTTTGAAGAAGAAGCATAACTCTTGCCTCAGAGAAACCAACACGGGAATAGCGACAATTGTGCATATACATTACTACTTACAGGGCTTGAATTACAACCTGTGGGCAGTTTTTCTACATATTTTAGTGAACGTCGTTTTACACTTGTATGCTGCACAGCTTAGAAGTGTCGTCGGAGCTACCAATCTCTGTATAACGGCCGTTGGAGCCCTCTGCTGGTAGGGAATCGTAAGATGGCCGCTCGAACACTTCCGGTGGCTTCACTACCCTCTGGCAGTTTAGAACGTCATGAGCCATCCAGTCATTATATAGATCAGTGGTGGGAATGCATATGTTTGTTATATATTCAACCCTCTCCTATCATTGGCCTGTTTGGTGTCCTGCCTGCTGACTATTCGGTTTCCTGCTATTTTGCTGATTTTGTAGCTTTTCTCACATTGTTGACCAGATGACAAATTTTGCTTAACTGGAAGAACTCCCATCCCTCATCACACTCTAGATGGATTAAAGATGCCTTGTACTTCGTCAAACTTGAAAAAAAGTTTCTAAAATTCATTCTCTAAAATTTGGACACCCTTTTTTTCATGTACAAACATTGCATTTTCCTAATTTGTCTGATTAGCCCTTTTCATTCCAGATAATAGTATCATTTTACATTAATATTTAGAATTAAGTGCATTTATTACTTTCTCTGTCTAAGATAATGGAGAACTGAAAAATACTGCTGATGAGAATGTATTTGTATTTGCATTTATATATTTATTTTACCACCTTCATTTTTACTCTTTGTCATGTCTTTTATTTTTGTTGTTATTATTACTTATTTATGCCTGTGTATTTACTTTTTTTTTTCTTTCACCCTGAATGTATAATAAAAAATATAAATGAATCATAAAAAAAATTGGAACACAAAATATATATTTTTTTTATTCTCCCATCCCAAATTTTTTCCACCATCACGTCCCTTTAGGGCAGTGTTACTCATTGCGCGGCTCGCAAGCCTCATGCGGCTCGCCAAGCTTTAATTTGTGGCTCGCATGGCGGTAAATAATACGATGATATGATAATGCATTCACTACAGATATTTCATAAAAACATTAATAACAAGTAGGGCTTTAACATAACCCGTTAAAAACTCGAAGTGTCAGCTCTATTACAAATAATTTCGATCGGATTTAAAGGGGTGGTTTATCGAGAGAACGTGAAAAAACGTGATCGACTGAAAACCGAAACTGAAAGGACGACGTATGATGCGCTGAACGAGCTGTTCTCCTGATTAATAAAGTGTCACATAAATGAATGTCCTGTCATTCTATAATTCTCCTTTCACTCAGCATCTGTGAAGTGAAGCAGGACAACGGCTCACCAGTCCTTGTTTCAGATTATCATACAGACGACTGGTTGTGGGCATTTTTACTGCGTGATAAATAGCCTACAAACAGCACGGCACAACGGTTCATATGTTCATATTCCGATTTGAATTTTTTTACTTATAAACACGCACATCAACCCGATCATGTATCACATCGCGATGTTTAGCGTTCATGTAAACTACAATACATTCAGATTCATCAATCGGAATGAATTCAGTCCGATTGAAACAAAAGTTGTGCATGTAAACATATCCAGTCTCTGCAGAGTTGCCAGTTATGGCGGTCTTTCCAGCTCTTAACGCTGCATGTGCTCTTGGATGGTTAGATAGGCCTACATGATGGGCTAATGTAGAAAATACTTAAACGTACAGTATGGAATTTTTTGTCCACTAGGAGTCGCTAACTTCTTACAATAACAAAGGCGTAGTTTGATGACGCAACACATGCTACGAATTATGGATATTGTCGTCAACGTCAAGCTGACCGATCTAATAATGTTTATGGATGACTGAATACATCGATGCTTTTATCATGACTGTGATATGAAGCAGGTCGGGATTGCTAAGAGACAGCTATCAGCTCCACATGCGACGCGAGTCCCGCGGATATAAAAGGAATACGGACATTTCATTCTACGTTACCGAACTACACGCAAGTGCAGAATTACAACTCACAGGTCAGTTTATTAGACAAATTAAACTTGTGAGGTAACGCAGCCCTGTTTCACCTGGTCTAACATTACACTATCACACTAAACTGCATTTCAATTCAGTGTGTTGAAATGTATGTGTTAGTTTGTTGTTCATCTGTATGAGACTAACGTTAGCAGTAAGCTAAGTTACATCAACATTAGAATAACATACAGATCATATTATAACATTTTATCATTGTTGAACTATATAACATTGATTAGTTTTATGTAAATGTGCTCACCTGTTTAATAAAGTACATGTAGGAGCGGTCGAAGTCTCGGACGTGGAGCTCTCGTTTATATACTGTCTATGGGAGCTCTAGGCATCTCGAAAACACCGCGCTGATATTGATTCTCGTTTTAGTTCTCCTTTTTTATCCAAAGTCTGCTTGCCATGGTCCATAATGTTTGAACGAAACAACAACAGCGTGCAGATAGACATTGCGAACTACACAGTTGTCTGCGTCTGTCGCTTTGGTTACTATCAGATGGCTCTGCTCATAGCTCTGGTTGCCATGGCAGTACGAGCGGAAACTAGAGACAACGCGGATATGACGCCATTGACTGCGACAAAACGGAAATAAAGAAACGCGCCGTGTCTAAAAATTAAATTAAAATTTCTCCTGGTTTGAAAGTTGTTGGAAACAGTCGGGATAATGTAAGTACACAACTAAAAAAAATATATAACATAGATATAGTGATTTTTGCTATTTTTAAAGCAAAAAAAATACATATTGTGCCTTTAAGGTCATTCTGGGATGAATATTTTCTGGAAATCCTGTTTTTTTTTTTTCATTAAAAGAAATCACCTTGTCTCAGTTACAAATTTGACTGATAAATCATAAATAATTCCCCCTTTTTGTATTTGCACTGCATATTGTATGTTCAGGGGTGACTGATAGGCAGACATGGTATTTATGACTGGATGTAACTTTTTATACTTTGCGGTAAAATGGCTCTCCTACTGACTTTGTCCTATCAGTGCGGCTCTCATGAAAAAAATAGTGAAGACCACTGCTTTAGGGGATACGTAGTTTCTAATCTTGTGGTATTTTATGATATCTTTAAACAGGACAAATGGAAGAATATGAAAAACAAAGACAGCAAGAGGAGGAGAGAAGACGTCTGGAACGTTTGGAACATGAGCAAAGGATTCAACAGGAGCTGGACAAAGAGAGCGAATCATCCAGACTCAAGCTTTCTCGAGCAACTGAGCGGCTTCGTGAAAAACAGAGCTTCAGAGGTCACGAGCAACATCATGAACGCACACAAGTTCTCCATCAGCAAATAGAAGATGACGCTGCTGCGATCGAGAGGGACGAGGTATGATTAATTTGGATTGAACAACATAACTGTATATACAGCATGTGATAAAATACCACTTTACTGAGACCCATTTTTGTTTTGCATATTTATGTAGGTTAATGATGTTGAAGAAAAATTCAAAGACCTTTTGTTAAAGTACCAGATCACAGAAGATAAAGAGATACTAGATGACCAGATTTGGGACAGGATTAAGACACTCCAGAATGAACTTGCAGTTCAATATTGTAGAGAAAACAACCTTTCAGTATGGTCTCAGTTTACATTTGATCATGCTATAAGATATAATGAGCTGTCTCTTACAGAGAAACTCACAGTTCTTGAGGCATCTCTACAGTTCATTCTGTACAGTAGCACTGAGGATGCTAAAGATGATGAAGATCAGCCGCTTGGCTGGGAGAAGAAGTATGACTTTCTCTTGGGTTTGGTGGAGCAGCTTTATTCCACAAATCCAACTTTGGCAGAACACATTTTATTAAATGTGCTTGACATGATCTCAGAGCTTTCACCACTAAGTAGGGACATTTTGGGTCAAATGTTGTTCAACAGAATCTGGACACCAACAGAAATAATGCTCTTCATTTGCAAAAGTCCAGGTATCAAATGTGATCAACTCGATTCAGTTCTCCACACAGCACAAACCTACCACCTGGACTGCATCCACGTTCTCTCTGCTCTTACAAATGAAAACCCTTTAATGTTTCTTCAAGAACAAATAAAAAACGACAAAGAAAAAGACGCTGACACAATTGTGAAGGAACTTCGTGAAGCAAACTGCCCAGAGAAAGTCTTGTTGCTGTTGAAGGATGTGCTTCGATACGTAGAGTCGGAACTCCCAAAATATCAATGGGTGGACCTTAACAAAGAACAAATCACTGATTTGAAAAAGAAGATAACATCCCTTAATCTTACAAACCCAGATATCACCATTCTGAAAGACGTATTAATTGGAATGTCAATAGCAGTGCAAGACTGCTCAACAATAACCACGAAAGACAACATGACGATTCAAGGCTATTTTCCAAGATGTACACAACTAGCATCATTGCTTTTGCTCCTCCTGGCACAGCTGACAGAAAATAAAGGATGTCTTCTAGAGATTGGCACAGGTGAGGGCAAGTCCTGTATCTTAGCCATGTTTGCAACAATTCTGGCCATCCGTGGAACAAAAGTGGACATTGTGACAAGCTCTCCAGTTCTAGCCAGACGAGATCAAGAAGAATGGAAAAAGTTTTTTGAAATGTTTGGTGTCACCTCATCTGTAGTACCTCCACATTACGGAAGTGACTATTCGCCAGAGAAACAAGAGGAAAATCTTAAAGATGCTTACAGGCAACAAATAGTATATGGCACAGTGGGAGTATTTGCAGCAGACATACTTAAACAGGAATTTGAGAAGAGAACAACTCGTGATACAAGGCAATTTGAGCTTGTGATAGTGGATGAAGTGGACTACATGACCTTGGACAATGGAGTTCAAGTAACATTCTTGTCCCATGAATCTACTGGATTTAGGCATGTGGAGCAAGTCCTTTCCAACATATGGGCCATGATATCTACTTGTCAACCAGTTGAAATGCTTGAAACAGGGGAGATAAAATGGGCGACAAGGATACAGTGTTTTCATAAAGCCGTAACAGCAGCCGTTATGGGACAGGAAACAGACAGCTTTTCAGCAAATGAGATCTTGCTACCCGGAGTGAATTTGGGATTCTACACCCAGGAGGATATTGAAATGATATGTCAAGATGATGTGAAAGAGGACGGAATGTCTAAAGCATTATCTGAAGTCATGAAGAAACTTGGAGTTTCACAACAGTACGATCTTCTGAGTATATTTGAGGAGGTCTTAGAGAAAAGTGCAGTGTTTAAGTGCTATTCATTAGAGAACAAGAAAGCAAAATGTTTTGAAGCTCAGGAAAAACGAGGTGACCTTAATGTTGAAATGCTACTGCTGGAAGGAGGACTGGCATGTGAAATCATGTCTGAGAAATCGCT
This sequence comes from Squalius cephalus, assembly GCF_949319135.1. Taxonomy (NCBI): domain Eukaryota; kingdom Metazoa; phylum Chordata; class Actinopteri; order Cypriniformes; family Leuciscidae; genus Squalius; species Squalius cephalus. The sequence goes on from NC_137125.1 coordinate 12,954,576, forward strand.
CATTGATGCAACTGTAAGCACAATAAATTCATATATCATATACTCAGATAACCCTCAAACAGCCAACAAACTCAACAACTTCATTGTCATCCCTGTTTTTTTGAAAAGCTATGTTGAGAATCAGTTACCAGTTTTTGTTGAGAATGCACTAAGGGCTGTTGAGATGTCACAGGGCCGGGAATACATGATCGACACCTCACCGGCCGCTGAAAGAGAAGTTGCTGACAGAGATAAGTCTAATGCGATAATTCCTGTGGACTTCAAAGCGAGCGGTGTTCTAGAGAAAAACAAGAAGTGGGGAAATGGTCTGCAACAATTTTTGGAGTTCAAGCACCAACTTGCAATTTCACCGATATCCAACGTGACAAACTACATGTCAAATTTCCATTATTTTCAAAGGTATCTCAGTGGGAGTGGTATATTTGGTGTCTCTGGTACATTAGGAGGTAAGGCAGATCAGGACTTTCTGGCAAGACATTATAAAGCCAAGAGCTACACTGTACCTGCACATCGCCATAAAAGGGTGGTGGAGCTTCCAGTCGTCCAGGTGAAAGGTGGGAATCACCAATGGATCCAGACCATTTGTGAAACTTCGTGGAAAGCAGCAGAGAGAGGACAAGTTGTCTTGGTAATTTGTGAAGATGTTAAAACAGCAGATGAACTACATGAGAAAATACAAGATGGTGGCAGATTCAAGGCAGAACAGATTACTCTGTACACAATCAGTGAGAAGCACAACATTGAAAAAGAGAAATTCTGTGCAGGCAGAATCATCATTGCTACAAATCTCGGAGGACGGGGTACAGACATCAAGGTTGATGAAAGTGTGAATAAGTGTGGTGGTCTTTTTGTACTTCTTACTCACTTTCCACCCAACCGAAGAGTCGAGAAACAAATATTTGGTCGTACATCTCGGAAAGGCAATCCTGGGATGGTCCAGATGGTTGTGAACTGTGATCATCTCGCACCAGCTTACCAAGGTCAGTCTGTGGAAATCATGCGCCAGCTAAGAGAGGATTATGAAATTAAACGAATCCATGACATGGAAAGTGATGAGCTGGTTGAAATAAACCTAAAGGAAAATCTGTTTTCCACATTTTGTACATTGTTGAAAAACTTTGATGGGCATTACACACAGCAAGAAAAACTGGACCCCATGCGATTGCAGCTCAAAGATATTCCTGATTGCTTTAAACATCATCAGCCTAAATTTGATTATCAGCCTGCCATCAACGCTTTGAAAGAATCTTGGGCCTTGTGGTTGACCCTTCACGAAGATCACATCAATAGGCATGATGACTTTGAAAAACTTGAAGCAGACCTTATCGTGACAATAAACGAAACAAGTGGAAAGCTGCTAAGAGGAGAATGTGATAATTTCTATGATCACATCAAACAGGCAATTGTAAGAACTGATCTACACTGCCGTGAAAAATCCAAAAATGCATTTGGAGCCGAATCCTATTGGCAAAAAGTTGGTAGCTCTGACCCACACTACAAGGCTGTGGCACTCTATAACCAGGCGTACATCACCATCAACCTTGGTAAGGGTAACTATAAAGCAGACGCTATGAAACTGCTGGAAGATGCAAAGAAATCCATTGACGTCTACGTCTCAGAAGTCTCAAACACAATGGTCTCATGTAACTTATCAGTCACTGGTAACAAAGATCAGAGTACAGACAACAACAACTTTCAGAGTCAAATGGAGGCCAGAATGAACATCTTCAATTCTTGGAGGACGTACATTGATAATGCATCTGCTAAACTTAAAGAGTTGGAGGAAAAAAACAGTGACGCCATAACAGAAGACTGTTCAGTCTACACTCTGTCTGAAGAAAAAAACTTCATCATCACTAATGAGCTAAGATCGTTATATGACTATGGCCTCGGTGTTGTTTTTGAGGTGAAAGAGAAGCCCAAGTTTTGCATCGATGCTTTGATTTGTTTCATACTCGGGGTGGTGCAGGTTCTCGCTGGGGTTCTTGTTTGTGCGCTGACATTTGGAGCAGCCAGTCAGTTTGGATTGGGCCTGATTTCTGAAGGAGTTAATGACATGATCAGTGGAATAGAGGGAATGATAAAGGGCACATTTGATTGGGCGTCATGGGCAATATCTAAGAGTATCAGCATTGGGCTTGCTTTGCTAACGGCTGGCTTTAGCGCTATCAAGAAAGCAGTTACCACAGTGTATAAAGTGACAAAAGGTCTACTTAATGGTACAAAGTCTTTCTCTTCTGTTGCTTCTGAATTCATTAAATCAGGAAAGGCAATGTTTACTTCATTCAAAGGAAGTGTTCAGTCTGGTTTATCGTCCCTCGGTAAAGAATCTTTTAAGTCTGGAATGAAAAACATGACATCTTCAACAGTGGTCAAACAGAACTTCAAACTTGCGACTAAGTATGCAGTTCAGGAAATGGGGAAAAAGACTGTGCTCACTGCCATGAACTACGCAGTCGATGCAGCACTTCAGGAAGTCTTTAAGAAGATTTTACAAAGCAGTTTTGAGAATGCTGTTACTTTATCGGTGAAGCAGAGCAGTGAACTGGATCAGGCTCTTGTTGAATTCATCAGCTCAGGCATTCCGAAAGCTGCCTTGAAAAAAGAGAATTTCAAGATTGACCAGAATTATGAAAAGCAAATAAAAAAATCAGTTGATATGTTCTGTGAAGAGATAATTCCTCACCACATACTGGACTGTACCAAAGCACAGGACGTAATCAGCAAACTTTCTGAGGTGTGTGAAGGAGCAACAGAGCTTATGAATAAAGAGAAACTGTCAGGTGTGATTGAAATGGCAAAGCTGGCTCTGAAAGTAGCTGAGTACTCAACAACTCTCTGTCAAATATTGGGTGCCGTACCAACAAATGATATAATACAACAAAAATTTGTTCCTGAATTACTGGAGAGCATCAGTGAGCTTGAAAAAGACATGACAAAGTATGACCAAGATGGACGACACAATTTACACGATGTACAACGCCTTAAAGGAGAACTTCTACAGATTATCGCTCAGAAAGTTTCTGAGCAATTCATCAGTTCCTGTTCTACACACATGACTTCTTTAATGACCAGCACATTTAAGAGTGAGTTGGATAGTGCTGCAGGACAGGCGGTGGACAAGGTAATGCGCAGACATAAGACTCAGCGTTTCTTTGATGACCAGAGAGGAAAACACAACAAGAAATCTGCGAGCCACAAGGAAGTGGAACAGCTGTCAGTTGAGGACAAAACAAAACTAATGCAGTATACAGAAGATATGTGCAAAACTGATCAGCCTGTTACAGCCCTTGATGTGTACATGCTCACAAAAACTAACCTGCTCGATGGAAAAGGAATTAAACTCACTGTCGTTGATGAAAATGGAAAACAGCTCACTGAGGAACGTTACCCAGGAACCACCAAATCAGCAGGCGATATAAAACTGAGATTAACCAAATCTGAAAAAGCCCCACATACATCTCAGTAAGACTAATTACTAGAGCATTATACTGCTCACATATAGAAATAAATTTCAGTAAATTTTTATGAACTTTGTGTACTGAATGTGGTTACTTTTAATTTTCAAAACAGAGCTGATGCACAGCTATACAGCGGCCATTTTGACATTTTGCAGGATGATGGCAAGATAATCAGCGTTAACTCAGATCATCAGAGTGCTCTTTATCATGCTGTAGCACAAGCAACTGGCAGCAAGATGGAGGACGCATTAATGCTACGCAAGAGAGTGCAAAATGAGGTGAGTACACTTCATTTGTCTGCAAAAATCCAGAGTGCAAAAGCCAGATATTAGTTGAAGATATGCTCAGATTAACTGATGTACTGAAATCACTAGCTGTTTGTCAGACAGACAGACCGAACGACCAAACAATAGATCACTTTATCACTACCAGAAGTTTATCACCAGGTTACCTTTTAGGGACCGTTCGGTATTTATGGAAGGGGCCACTGGAGGAAAATAGGGGAGGGTCATGTCTTTTTATTCTTTGTTGAGGGGAGGGTCATCCAACTTTTTTTAGTCTAGGGGGAGGGTCACCCAACTTTTATATTCATGAAAACAGCAACATTTCAAAGTGGCTTGTTTGGTGCTATTTTTTTCCATTTAGCTCCATGTTGATCTCGCGTTATCAGCCCCCCTTCGATATCAGATGGGTCTGACCCAACAAAAATCCAGTTTGGCGCTGTTTGACAGTGCGCGCGCTTCAGTTCGCGCTTAGAAAAAGTGCATCATGTCAGAACAGTACGCCAATGAAATGTTTACCCGGCAAAGCTTTAAAGCACGAGCAAATAATTTACTTTTGTGATTGCGAATAAGTGCACAGTGTCCTGTGAGTGTAACTCTACCGCTGCATTAACATGTGATGTGAATGTACGTCGAGTTTGACAGTATTGGGACTGAGGCGCTAGAACTGCTGATAGAATGTGCGCTGTAGCGCGATACTACCATATTTTAGTTTCCATTCTTATTTTGTTTCCACGATGTGTAAGATGTAGGGCTACCACATCTTTAAATTACTATTAGTATTATAAATTCGTTAAAATTGGGCGATTCCAGTGTTATGGACGTGAGTGACATTTGCAGTCAAAACTCAGAAAATGCATTTAATACCAATATTTTGAAACGTCTGAAAGGAGTCAAGACATTAGAAAAATATCAGTCTACACATGCGTTTTATATTTAATATGAGGGAAATACACATGTGACGTGACACAAAAAAATCTTTAACTTTTAGGTGGCAAAATATTTTTTAGTAATTCTATAAATTACACTGTGCAAACCAAAAGATATATACCCACCGGATTAATAAAGATCGGCCTCCACAGAACATAAAATATTATATTATTTTTATTTTATTTTTCGTGTTCGCATTTATGTGAAAAAAAAAAAAAAATGTTACGGGCGTGACAGTTCTCCATTACGGACATGACTGCTCTGAAAGCGAAATTTCACAGAGACCTCAAACAAAAAGCACAAAGCCTTTCTTTAAAGTGAATTTCGTTTTTTTATTAATTGTATCTTAATTTTAATCAATGTTTCATCTGGATTTAATAAATAAGAAGTAAATATAGTAGAAAATAGATAATCATGACACGGAGGCGCGGGCGAGTGAACTGGACTCTTGTCTCATAAATGAACCGAAACTCAGCGTAAGGTATGCTACTTGCCTCACAGACCTGAGAAATATATAGAAAGCTTGAAATGTCTACTTTTAAACAGAACAATTCAAAACGAAGGAAAACAGACTGCTTTCTGCTTATGAAATGTCGCGACGCATCGTCAACTTCATCTTTGCAGTCGACACAGAAAACACTTGTTTATTAATAAACAATTAAAATGTCTCCTTGCTATATTTGACATATTAGTAGTCATTACTTTTGCCGGTTCTTTGTGACAGCTTTTAGATGCTTTATTGGCAACGCCACCCTCATGTTGAACGAGTCACACCGCACCGAAAACATGATTTTTTTTTCAAATCTAAAATCAGAAATCGTGATACGAACCGAATCGTAGGTTTGGTCTATCGTTACAGCCCTAGTAAGATGAGAAAGCAAGAGTTTAACGTTATGGTTTAAAAAAAACAAAAACAAAAAAACAATAGCTATCTGAACATCTTTGCCAAGCGCAAACCAGTATAGAAGTAGGCTAATCAATAAATTATCGGGGAGGGTCATGCCTTTTTTCACAATCATTTTGGAGGGTCATAGAAAAATTTATTGCTGGCGAAGGGAGGGTCATGTCTTTTTTGACAACAGATCTCAAAACTCCTCCGGTGGCCCCTTAAATAAAAAACTAACAGTCCCTTAGGAAAATACAAAAGCACAAAATGTTATTAGCCAGCCCAGCTCATGTCACCTCCTGATTAAATATGAAACATTATTCATTTGTAAGAAATATAAACACTCAAGGGGTGAAGTTATAGGAAAATAATCACTAACCGGGTGGAGTGATGAAGCAGAGTTATTGTTACTACCCCAATGATTATTTTCTCCTAACAGCACGTCCCCAAGCGTGTTATTCTTCTTAAAGGAGAACTCCGGTCAATAGCGTACCGCACGATATACGTCACCTTTTCTCATTAATATTCATTAAGCTAGCGACGGTTGCTAGGGGGGTCAAACTCGCGCGTGTCACTCATGCTAGACGCATGTAAACAGTTCACGGACGAGATGTCTACTGAGCTAAACCTGCTAACTCTGTCCGAGAATGATGTCCCCGGTGCCAAATTCACTGGTATAGAAGTAGAAGAACATACAAATATTCAATTGAAGAGATGGCTTGAGTGTAGAGGGCTGAAAAAGACGGGAAAAAGAGCCGACCTGATCCAGAGGTAGATTGTTATCGACAGAATTTCTCCCCCAAAAAACATCGCCTTACGCCACTGACAGTGACATTTTGCAGTTTCATCAAGCTATCTTTTACCACCCTATGTCCTGTCTGTCATATATACTATGTCCTCTGGTTGTCTTACGTCTGACAGTTGTTGGGGGTAATTTATATTATTATTATTAATGTATTTATTTTTTGTTTAGCGATCGCTAATGCTACTTGGTCACAACCAACAACACTTAATTTTTAATTAATATCAAATCTAAATTCTCTCAATTATTTTACCCTCCCCCCTAAGGCTGTTTCCTTACTACAGAAAAAGTAAATCTGTCAGATCTAGGGCCTACCTGTAGCATGACCAGACTTGCTAGAAAAAGGCAGAGGCTGAACATGTCTTACATATTTAAATAAGAGTATTTTAAGAAAGTAGGCCTACATATGACTTTTATGATAAATGTCATTCAAGGCAGTAGTAGCACCTACAAGTAACTATATGTATATAAATATATATATATATATATATACATACATATATACATATATATATACATACATACATACATATATATATATACATACATACATACATATATACATATATATATACATACATACATACATACATATATATATATATATATATATATATATATATATAGAGAGAGAGAGAGAGAGAGAGAGAGAGAGAGAGAGAGAGAGAGAGAGTTATTCATTCATTCAAAATAATGTCTAGGGCGTAGACCCATCGTTCACATTTATCCCTCTAGGTTTTTGGCTTCGGGAAACGAATAAAGAATACATCCTTCATATGTGGACGGTCATAGTGTCTGGAGTCGTTTCTGCAAGTTCCATAACAGCAGTGTTTACTCGGCATGTTCTTATTTGAGGGATAACCGGCAGAAAACAAGCAGTACTAGCATGAATCATAAGCGAGCTCGCTTCTATGTTGACCCCCTTCCGGTTTACGTTGCTGACGTCACGCGGCCTTGCGGTCTAAAAATAGCACTCGTGCGGCACGCTATTTTAACATTGAGCTAATTTTTTTGTAAATTTGGAGTGCTGTCAATACAGAGAACAACTGCAGTCAGATTCACTCGTGTTCACTCTGAAGGAATCACTCACATTGGCTGTGCACTTGTAATGACACATCAAGGATGTTAAGAGGCTAAAAGCAGGTTTAAAACTTGCCCCATTGAAGTCAACAGGGTGCAAATTTTAAAAAGAGGATAACACTGTGTAGGCAACACCGATTTTTGTCGTTGTTCTCTGTATTGACAGCACTCCAAATTTACAAAAAAATTAGCTCAATGTTAAAATTGACCGGAGTTCTCCTTTAAGCTGCATTCACACTTCCAGCGACACAATACCATTCACTTCAATGGCGATTTCCGGCGACACGAGTGACCATGACCATTGGCGACGGATGGGGCGTGTCCAGCGTCGCGACAAATTTGAGATCTTTCAGGCGACAACCAATTCAGGAGCGAGTGAAGTCAGTGCAGCGCACGTGATCCGTCTCTCTTCAGTGCCAAGTCCTACCGAGGCAAGATGAATGAGAAGCTCATTTTAGTAGAAACTGTCCTATAATTTATGACATCTCTCAGTGTATATTCGGTGGTACTCGCAGTGCTGACTCCGAGCCTGAATGGTTTTGTGAACCCAGACCGGCATTTGCTGCAGTTAAATAGCCGCGATGGCAAAGTTCATATTTAATATTATGCATTTTATTTACTGATTCCATTTAAGTTTAGACTTTTTCTTCCAAAATGTTTGTTTGTAGAGGCAAAAAGAAACTGATTTGTTGTCTACAACATGGAGTAACATCCATGAATGTCACTCACAAACATTACTAGGCAACCAGTAGTGGGAACGCCCACTGGCGACATGCTTTACGTTTGCTTGTAGTGTGAATGCACCTTTACACCACAGCAGTTTACCAACAATTTGCATTTTTATTTACAAAAAATAACACATTGTACCTTTTAAATGAATTAGTTTCTGTTGTTGTTCACGGGCCTCTTTTTTCTCTCTCTCTTGAAATTAATAGAACAAAAAACACAGCTTGTAACACAGCAAGGTATAAACTCCTCTGTCCTGAAGATGTCAGATAACTTATAGCTTTTATTGATTCAGTGGTTGATATGCCCTGGATATATGAGATATATACATAGCAAAAACCCCAATGTTAAATTAACACAGCTCAGTGTTTATATAATTCACACTCAAAGTGTTCAAAAGTAACATTGAAGTACTGTATAAGTTAATAAGATAATTAAAAAAAGATAAAAGATAAAAAAAAAGATAAAAGATAAAAAAAAAAGATAAAAAGATAAAAGTGATTAAATGAACATTAATGACAAACACTTGCTGCCAAGAAGCCGAATCACTGAAAGGATAACTCGCCAAAATGCAACCTAGGGGTCTTTTTGTTAATCTATCCGAGGCAAACTTTCTTTTAAAAGCATAATTAGAATGGAAATGGCACTTTTAAGTTTGACCGTATTTTCGTTTTCAGTCAAATTGCCTTTTGAATGGGAGTGCTTGGGGCACTTCTATGATAGCATCAAAATCACTATTTTTAAAACACTAAGAAGGCTTGACACAACATGAAACTTTGCTGGAAGTGTCATCAGCGGCTCTACACATGAACTTGAGCATTGAGAACATTGTTTGTGTACACAGAGTTTACTAAAAATAAAGATTTTGAACAACTCACTGTAGCTGTCCGCCGGCATTTTGTCAGTCAAAAATAGTCGATCTCCGAATGCAACGTAACAGGATGGAGAGTAAAGGTGTAAAGCCCCTAAAGCTTATTTCCATATAAATTCACGGATAATTTGTTGTTTTGTTGTTAGTGAAAATCAATTTTGACCTTGTATTTGAAAAAAGATCCTCATATACAGTAAGAAACAATACTAAAATTCAGAGTCAGCTCATTCGCATTCGGAGATCGACTATTTTTGACTGACAAAATGCCGGCGGACCCAGAGACAGTGAGTTGTTCAAAATCTTCCTTAACTAAGACGAGTTGATACACACCAGTTAATTCATTAGGATCCAAACAGAGATGAAGTTAGAAGCGGCCAAACACCTCTACGTTTTCCCTATTTAAAAACAGCTACACAATAGTTACATGACCAAGTATGGTGACACAAAATAAAACGTGGCGCTTTTCTAAGCGGGTAAAAAGGATAACTATAATGTATGGCGGAATAGCTATTGGGAGAACTTCGACTCGGCGCAATTCTAAAAAGTCAAGTCTAACAGTCAAGTCTAAATTCATTCATTGCAGGTTGATTGGCATCTCTAAATTGGCATCTGTAGTGTGTGAATGTGAATGTGTATGTGATCGTGCCCTGCGGAGGGTTTGCACGGTGTCCCATGCCTTGGGGCTTCAGGCTTCCCGTAACCCTGTGTAGGATAAGTGGTAAAGAAAAAAGATTGATGAAAATCCCATTCCTGACCAATCATTATACAGATGATCAGTATTGTGTTTCACGAGTTCACACTTACATATAATTTGAGGTGGTAAAGTTTAATGCGTATTTGGCGTGCTGTCCGGAGGGAGGGCTCCGAGCTTGGAGTTCGGCCCGAACCCAGAGTACTCCCCCCGTATGTAAGTGCTTAGGACTAGAAGCGTGGAGAAGGGGTGGTGGAGGGATGCTGCAAAACTGTCAATGGAATGAGGTGAGACTGCTGAGTATATATACACCTCTTACCATTGATTGCTGAGTGCTCTCCACTTGTGTTAATTATCTGAACGTGCTCCTCCCGAACCTTGTTAATAAAACATTATTTAATCTCACAATCTTAATTTTTTTCTCATTAGATCCAGACAAACCTTGAATCGTACAAACCCCTGCTTATTCTCCAGAGAGGATACGACTTCTGTCACAAAAACCCCAGGATATATAACATAACGGGAGGAATTAGAAAGGAGACAGACGTCGCACTGCAGAAATACTTACAGAGTGTTAAATTCATCAGAAGTGACGAACGTATCCTCATCAAAATGTACCATCTTGGATTTGTTGGTGAATATAATAGGTAAAGTTTCTGATTGCTGAAGCAGTTATTTATTCACAACACAATAGGACTGTGTCTGGAGATCCACAAAGGAAATAGAGAAGATTCACCTGATACACCATATATATATATATATATATATATATATATATATATATATATATACAGGTGCTGGTCATAAATTTAGAATATCATCAAAAAGTTGATTTATTTCAGTAATTCCGTTAAAAAAGTGAAACTTGTATATTATATAGACTCATTACATGCAAAGTGAGATATCTCAAGCCTTTATTTGTTATAATTTTGATGATTATGGCTTACAGCTTATGAAAACCACAAAATCAAAATCTCAGAAAATTAGAATATTACATGAAATCACACAGTAATTACACAGTGATACCATGGTCATTGAAGCAGGTTTTGGTTCTTTTGGCAGTGTGGGCCGGTGCAAATCCTGCTGGAAAATGAAGGAAGCATGAAGTGCTCTGGAAATGTCCTGGTAGACGGCTGCGTTGACTCTGGATTTAATAAAGCACAGTGGACCAAAGTCCTCTTTTCTGATGAGAGCAAATTTTGCATCTCATTTGGAAACCAATGTCCCAGAGTCTGGAGGAAGAATGGAGAGGCACACAATCCAAGATGCTTGAAGTCCAGTGTGAAGTTTCCACAGTCTGTGTTGGTTTGGGGAGCCGTGTCATCGGCTGGTGTTGGTCCACTGTGCTGTCCACTCAACGCAGCGTCTACCAGGACATTTCCAGAGCACTTCATGCTTCCTTCAGCAGACAAGCTTTATGGAGATGCTCACTTCATTTTCCAGCGGGATTTGCACCGGCCCACACTGCCAAAAGAACCAAAACCTGATTCAATGACCATGGGATTACTGTGTAATTACTGTGTGATTTCATGTAATATTCACATTTTCTGGGATTTTGATTTTGTGGTTTTCATAAGCTGTAAGCCATAATCATCAAAATTATAACAAATAAAGGCTTGAGATATCTCCCTTTGCATGTAATGAGTCTATATAATATACAAGTTTCACTTTTTTAACGGAATTACTGAAATAAATCAACTTTTTGATGATATTCTAATTTTATGACCAGCACCTGTATATATATATATATATATATATATATACATACATATATATAATTTAGGTATTGAAAAATAGTATTCATAACCAGGAGTGTCATTTGTCCATTTATTTGATTCCACACAGCAACAGAATTGAGAGGAAGATCATATCCTCACCTGAGCTCTAAATCAGCTTACTAGTTTAAATAAGCAGATTTCATGCTAATTTTATTCTATCAAATTGTCAGTAATTCTCATTCTCTCTGGACAGTGTTCAAAGTGCTCGGAGGTCCAGTAAGAACAACACAGGGACACTCAACACGAGCCATATTCCACCAAAGGACTCCATCAGACTAGCTCTGACGTTCATAGAAAGCCCAAACTCAGTCAGCGAGTTTAAAAATAAAAACCCTGAGCTTCATAAACTGATCAGCAGCATAAAGACTGACAATAATGGACAGAACCTGATTGCCATGGAGGTTCTGGGACACGATCACAGACAAGCTTTAACTACGGGCCCAAGCAGCCGCTCACAGATGGCCAGGTAACGTTCACAGTTCTGGACCAAGTGCTCATGCAAGACAATTATACAGAATTCCAATGAACACTACAGGAATCTAGAGTAGTGTTGAAGATTGAATATTTTAGGTACAGCATCACAAAGGTTAAATCTGCTTTTAACATTTGTTTTTTACAGGAAACTTCTAGCAGACTCAATGATTAGTGGAGACGTGGAGCTTCTGCTGAAACACTCCATGATTCTTCATCACCCGTTTACTTCACAAAAGCTCAGAGAAGCTCTAGGTAAGAAACTCTTGAGGTGTTAATCCTGCAAAACATGTGTATAAACTACCCTCCTGCAGATACTGTGATTTTCCAGGGTGTTTACGGTAGATATGATAATGCAGGAGCTTTTATGGTGAAGATGTAATCTTTGACCAATTAGATAAGGAAGATTAAAGAGTTTTATTGTCATTTGAGCCATATACAATGATACAGTAGAACGATTTAAAAGTCTCTAAAGCCTTGGTGCATCATTACAGAAGTCACAGACAGCAGTGAACACACTCAACAACATGTAGCACACAGATTAGAGGAAGACAAACTGGCAGTACACAATGGAGAAGACAATAAATACAACACAAGATATTAAGAGGAATTAAGTAAATCAATGAGATGTTGTTTTGATTGTTCTTTGTGAATATGAAACTATTCCAAGCATATGTTTGGTTTGTCGCCATTGTACATCTTTTACTGTAAAAAATGACAAATGAAAACAGCCAGCTAAACTTTTTTATTTATACAATAAGAACTGACCATAGACCATTGTAAAATTGTTATTAATCTCTAAGAAAAACATACATGTGAAATGTCATTACTTTGAAGGATTTGAAGGAGGTCTTAAAGGGATAATTCAATTACTATTTTATTTTATATTGTACAGCACTTTGGTCAGCCTTGTTGCTGTCATTAAATGTGCTTTAGAAATAAACTGAACTGAAGAGAATACTAAATGTAAAGCATAACACGACTGTTAGCCTGAGATTAGCAGAGCTGTCGTGTTGCTGCACTTGATAATATTCTTGTGTGTAATTCCAGGTGACAGCGTTCTGTCTCAGAGCTGCGTTTTGTCGGATGAAGGCATCCGAGGCTACTATAAAGCAGGATACCGAAACCTGGTGTCGGAGTACAGCCGTGTGGGAATCCTGGATCAGACGCAGCGTGAGCGTCTGGATGAGTGGGTGAATCAGGATCAACACGAGGACACCAACACTGAGGAGTACGGAAAACTTCTGCAGGGATTACAGGGAAAATGAATGTGTGTTCTCTTCAACACCTCATGATGAAGATGGTGGTGATGGCTATAGAAAGTAGAAAATGATTGATCTCTACACCTAAAATTGCATTTACGGCAAAAAAAAAAAAAAAAAAAAAAAAAGCATTTTAGCAAATCTATTGGTGATCATTTTGGTAATTGTAAGCATTTATTTCTAGAAGTGATAGAATAAGAGCATTTAAAACTCAAAATCAGTAAAAATGTCTAGAAACTGTTCTATTGAAAAAAATTACAATATGATTACATTTTTTTAGTTTTATTGTAGTTCCTTCAGTTTTCAGGGTAATAATGTTTTAATGAGTATGTTTGAGGTTTAAACATGTAGAATTATCCCACAAAACATGAATTGAGTTCCAAACAGAGGAATGGTGTTGAGTTGAGTGAATAAATTACAAAAATATATATAACAATAATGAAATCCAAATGCAATTTTTCAGTAGACTGATGTAAACACTGCTCTGTAGTGTAGAACAGGAACATACCATATTTGATGCTTATTAAAAGTGAAATAACACACTGTGAAATCATATTACTTTAAATCATATAATTCTTTATAATTAGTGAAATGAAGGGAGTTTTTTTTACACATGTAAAACATTTTGAAGATGATTATGGTGATGAAAATTGGAAACAATTGATCTCTGCTCCTAAAAAAAGCATTTTAGCAAGTAAATATGACTTGTTCTATTGGTGATCATTTTGGTAATTGTAAGCATTTATTTCCAGCATTTAAAACTCAAAATCAGTAAAAAAAAAAAAAAAAATTTGTCTAGAAAGATTGTGTTCTATTAAAAACTTACTTGTATTTTACTTTAAATCATATAATTCTTCTGAGTTTTTAATCATCTAAATTTGTAAAATGTAAAATGTTTTGTTACTAATCTGCATGATGCTGATGAATGGATTTATACTTATAACTGATCTCATTTTCTGAAATTTTTGCCAATAAAATTTGATTATTTTACTTGTCTGCCTTTTTTCATTCTTAAACATGAGGTTATCACTCATCATCAAATAAGATAAACACTAAAGATAAGATAGATGACTAAACACATGGTGGAACTGATCAAATATACAAAGTAAGAAGGTGAAAAATAAAAGGGACCATAATTGATAAATTAAGTTTTAAATATATCACGTTTTTATTTGTATTAACTTTGAGATTTTAGAAAATAATGAAAAAAAAATTACAATTAAAAATCACTCTATAATCCCCATTCGTATTTGGTTATAAATGTAACTTATTACATAGCTAATTAAATTGTATATTTAGTGCTGCAATATTGCTATAGCTTGCAATCCACTGTCTGTATATACTGTACGAGTGGACAACCTTAATCCTCATTGTGTGGTTTGGAAGACCACACAATCTATTTTTTGGTTAAAATAGAAATCTCTATCTTGCGATAACGGATTGGGCCACTCTAGTGTCGACCGCAGTGCTGATGGATTTTGACCCAAAGTCATGCCGATGCGTCACGTAACTTTTATTTTATGCTATTATTACAGTATCAACAGTGGGTCCCTCTTGCTTTTGTTTGAGGGTGCTTGTACTGGCTTGTTGTCGTCCCATAGTGCATCCTGGTGCCATCACTTCCCCAAGATACAGTACTGTACAAGGCCGTCCACGTGAAGTAACAACAACAGCAAAACAAGAGCAAGGAACATAATGAGGAATATAATAAATATATGAATGATAAAATGAGACAACACAAATATGTTTGCTCAGGTTCAGGTTCATTTAAAAAGTAAAATGACATCTATAGATTCTTCATAGAGGGCAATAATAGCCAGTGGTGTGAATCTGAAGTTTTAAAATGAAATCAATATATGAAACAATACTAATATACAATCGAAATTAGAGGACGGCGACTGTAACTGCTCAATATTTGAAACAATAGGAAAGCAAATGGTCAGGCGTGGCCACAGGCATTCATTGTACAACCAAAGGAAAAGAAAATGCATCAAGGTAAAGTATAAAGACATTAAAGATGCGAACAAAAGAAGTGGCCATGGCCAAACAACTAGTGATAAACATGCCAGAGTGGTGCGTCACCTGATGAGTATGATAGAGGTCACATTTAAAATGTTGTGTCATTGCCAAACTGTTCAAGTTTCAGATTTCTTTATGGTGAGAAGATTTTCAACAATTAAAGACTTAGAGGCTTCTCTGCAGTGTAAAGCCTCATGGTCATGTCAGTCTTATGCCGTTTTTCACTGCGTGGTATGGCTCGGCTCAGCTCGCTTTTCCAATGTAGTTTAGTACCGCTTCAAAGTGGCTGGGATTATAGACTGATCGATATAGTTGTGCCGCGATATCATCGTAAATGTAGCGCACACAAACGCACAACACAGGAGCAAGGGAGCATATTGATGGAATGTGATCTTGATTCTCGGCTTGTGGATGTTTTTCACTGCAAGACGGAGTTGTTTGTTTCTAGCAGGTTCGTCATCCAATGATGCTGGTAGTGACGATTCTCTCTGACCAATCAGTGATCTGCAGTGTTTACACGTCACATTTAGTGATGACGGCTCGGCTCGCTAGGAACCTCAACCATGCAGTGGAACAGCACATTAAGGATACACTTTATTTTAAGGTGTCATTGTAACTGTGTAATTATATATTTCAGTACTGAGTAATAATAGTTAACAACATGTACTTACTATAAGGGGTAGGATTAGGGTTTGGTTTAGGGTTAGTTGCATGTAATCATGCATAATTTACTGTTATTAGTATGGTAACATATGTAACAAGGAAAATGTATATTAAAGGAGCTGTATGTAAGAAATGTATTTCAATTAATCATAGAATGGCCCTGATATGTCACTAGACATTAAGAAATCATGTTCATTTCAAATACTTATATCACTGACAACAGTAGTACGGCCAGGATATTGTCATTTAAAAAGTGAAGTTGCAGCCCTCAACTGATGTTGATGTTGTCATGTTGTGTTTTGGCTGAAGCCCCACCCTCCACCTATCTACCAATCACGAAATCAGTAGTGTTTCGGCATCCGGGTTGCCAGCTCTGCTCTAGTTACCACAGCTGCAGCTCCTTGTAGCAGCCTATGTTCCTGCTGGATCCTGCAGCCTATCTGGCAACCTCAAATCAGGGGGGAGGGGGAGCAGATACACCGCTCTACAGTAATTTGAAAGTGATTGCAGTACCAGTTTTGGCCACAATCTTACATACAGCTCCTTTAAAGTGTTACCAAATTATGTCATCATTTACTCACTCATGTTGTTCCGAACCCCTAAGACTTTTGATCATCTATGAAATGGAAATAAACAGTTTTAAAGAAATCAGAGATTTCTGTCCCCGACAGTCTAAGCAACTACTACTTTGACAAATCAATTACATTGAGATCATAAAACTAATTAATCCATATGACTTGAGCGGTTTAGTACACATTTTCTGAAGAAACTTGGGTCGCTTTATAAGATAAACAGATTGAACTCAGGCTCTCAGAACTCAACATATACACATTCATCAGTTGTGGTAAACGGAAGCTTCAGCTTGTTCGCTTGACGTGTAAGAACCAGTGAGGATCATTCTTGTGTTACGCAGCACGTTTGAGCTTCAGCTAGAACCAATGAATTGTATCACTTTATCAGTTAGTGAGTTGTACAAAACCTTTCTTTTTAGTCAAATTTGTGTCCACAAACAATGTAGTCAATGCTCAAGGCGAGAGTTACCCTTTAAGGGGTTTCTATTCTGTGAACTCCTCCCTCACTAACGACATCTAAAACAGCTCTCTCTAACCCTAAATCCTTAAGTTGCAATTCAGGTCTTTACATGTGTAACTGACGTGAAACAGTGTGAACTCATGTCTAAAGACTTTCTTTTCAAGAAACATTCTGCCCACACAGTTTGCAGGAGTAAGGACACACTTCCCAGTGTGAATTATCATATGGACTTCAAGGTTTCCTTTTTGGGAGAAACTTATTCATCACTGCAGGTCAATAGCCTTTTTCCATTGTGAATTCTCATGTGCCTATTAAGGCTTCCTTTTTCAGTAAAACTTTTTCCACACTGTTGGCAGGTGAACGGCTTCTCTCCAATGTGAATTCTCATGTGGACTTTAAGGTTTCCTAGTTGAGAAAAACTCTTTCCACACTGTTGGCAAGTGTATGGCTTCTCTCCAGTGTGAATTCTCATGTGGATTTCAAGGTGTCCTGTTTCAGTGAAATTCTTTCCACACAATTTGCAGGTAAAAGGCTTCTTTCCATTGTGAATTCTCAAGTGCCTTGCAAGGCTTCCGTTTTCAGTGAAACTTTTTCCACACTGTTGGCAGCTGTAAGGCTTTTCTCCAGTATGAATTCTCACATGGGCTTTAAGGTGACCTTTTACAGTGAAACTTTTTCCACACTGAGGGCATGTGTAAGGCTTTTCTCCAGAATGAATTCTCATGTGAACTTTAAGGGTTCCCTGTTGAGTAAAACTCTTTCCACACTCGTGGCATTCGAAAGGCTTCTCTCCAGTGTGAATTTTCATGTGCCTGGTAAGGCGGTTCATGCCTGGGAAACTCTTTCCACACTGATGACAACAGTTCTCTCTTGAGTGAATCCTGAAATGGTTATAAAGGTTTACTTTACGTGTGAATCTTTTTCCACACTGATCACATGTGAACGGCTTCTCTCCAGTGTGAATGCTTAAGTGATAGCTAAGGTTTAGTTCTGTTGTGAAACTCTTTCCACACTCTTGGCAGGTGTAAGGCCTCTCTCCATTGTGAATTTTCATGTGGACTTTAAGGTGTCCTTTTTGAGTGAAACTCACTCCACACTGTTGGCAAGTGTAAGGCTTCTCTCCATTGTGAATTCTCATGTGGATTTTAAGGTTTCCATGACGACTGAAACTCTTTACACATATAAAGCAAGTTAAAGAATTTCTAGTTCCTTTCTTTTGAGCTTTATTTTGTGAGGTAGTCTTTTCAGTCTGTGAGCAACTAAAATATGTTTCTTCAGTTATGAAATTAGGATGTTTCTCTTCATTTTCATTCAGGTTTTCACTCTCCTCTTTCAGTGGCATCAGGTCTAAGACAAAAAGAGACAAATTAAGAGACAAATTAAGAGACAAATTAAGAGACAAATTAAGAGACAAATTAAGAGACAAATTAAGAGACAAATTAAGAGACAAATTAAGAGACAAATTAAGAGACAAATTAAGAGACAAATTAATCCCAGTTTATTGGCAAAAACCAACAGACATCAAAAGATTTAGGCATCAAAACCAACAACATGTATGCTAGATCATATACCCACTAGGCTACTAAAAGAAATATGAACTCTTCTCAATGTTGGTAACTCTTCGCTCTCTTTTTCAGAGAAAGATTTCAGTGATTTTAGTCAGGATTTAAGCCCTATTGTATTACTTATAATCACAGCTAAATCTCTCTCCTAATGCAATAAGGTCTTTCAACAACAGAGCATGTCAATCTTCTGGATAGCTTGAGATTTATGTTGACATTTGTGAACAAGCAATAGTACAGTTTAGGTCCAATCAATCCAACTGCTATCATTTTGTTAGTGTAAATGAAGAGACATCTCATCAAATGCCACAGGGCTCAGTATTAGGTCCTCTGCTTTTCTCCTTGTATATGCTTCCACTGAGGGACATAATCATTAGATTTCACTAGATGATACTCAGTTTTATATTTCCTCACATCATGACAAAATTTCTGTAGCAAATTAGCCCAAATGGAAATATGCATAATTAATTAGAACTTGTTATAATTGATTATAAATATTTGGATCAGTTGTAATTAACTTGATGTAGCAAAATTAAAATTACAATCAATTAAACTGCTTGTCTAACAAACACTCAGTATTAATCGTCTATCATCTCTGAGGAATGTCATTCTTGTGGCTACTGTAAGGGAAACAGGTCAATTTAGCTCAAAGGGAATTATTAATTACTTTATTGGGAATTTTGAAAGAATCACTTATTTTATGTAACATAGATCAGCAGGTTAATACATTAAAATTTGTAAGCACATAACACAAGATACTTCTCTTTAAATACAAATGAGACTTTATTGATTATTCTAACACTCAAAACTAATACCTAACACATAAACGCGCACACACACATTCACATGCGTTGCAGAAAGAAAGAAAGAATGAGTTTAAGGGAGTGAAATTATGAATTCTAGTAGTATATGCACTTTGTAAAACCTGACTTGAATGAACCATCAATCATTAATTTAACCCTTCTACCATTTTCTTAGGCGAGGTAATTACATTTTATATCAATGGACCAGCTAAGAGGCTTTCCTTGCGTTTGTGTCTTCTTTGAATGAGAATTCCCTTAGTGGTCCTTGCCGGAGAGGGGATTTCCCAGGTTCTTTGATTCACTGGCGGTCTCATTGTTTCCTTGAGTGACGCCTTGAGAAGCCAATTAATGGAGTCTATCTCGTGGCTGAAGTTTGAAGCTTTGAAGTAGGTGAATGTTGTAGAGTCATTGAAGAAACTTTGCGGCAAAACTTAACGTATAATATGAGACTCAATGTAAAGAAAGAAACTAAGTAAGAGGAAAAAAAGTAAAGACGAGAGTAGTTAGATGGCTTGAATGAAACTGTTAACCCATTTTCTGCGGTGTCTCTTCCGATGCTTTGTTAGTGTTCTGAGATTTTAAACTCAAAACGCTTGTCCAGCCTCCCGGAGGAGTTCTAACCAATTAGACTTTGTCTTTAGCTTAGGGTGTGACTATTCCTCCTCCTCCCCCATAAATAACATGTTATCTGACAAGTCACAAGTCTTAACTTTCCTGCTCTAGTAGAGTACAATTTGGACATGATTTCTATAAGAATTTGATACATTTTACACACATTTCTTTTAAGTCATCTTTTGTCTAACGAGCAGACGATCATCAGTCCCTCCAGAAACTCGCGATGTTGCGATCGCGCCAATTCGCGCCAATTCAGCCAATCCACGCGATTTATTTGCGGCCTTGCAATTTCATCCAATCACTGCGACTTTAGCGCAAATTCGACCAATCAGTTTGGTCCGTCACTGCATGCGGCATTATTTTCACACAGAAGGACGTCCTTATCAGAGAAAGCAGGCATGAGCGCAAATACATCACACTTACCTACAAATATCACTGCGAAAGACCGTGCAAAGCAATTCCCTAATGTTCTCCATGAAAGTGGAGGGAAACTATTTTGCACTGTGTGCAACATTGTCGTGGAACACAAAAGAAAATCCTCGCTTGACCGACACTTCTCTACAGCAAATGCCAGAAGGATGTCCGTGCAAGAGCCTACACGGCAAGTGACTATCACCGAAGCTGTTGCTCGCAAATCCATCGCAAGCAACGAAAGGAACAAGGTAAACAACAAAACTTCATAACGTTTGTAAAACTAGGTGTGTGGTGGTTTGCTTTTGTCAGTTGTCAGGCAGGCCTTGCATGGGCACAGGTGATATTGCTTGCGAGTTTGAGAGGGGCAGTTAAAACTATTTTTCATGCTTTCACACGGTAGTTTCATCAATCATTTATCCAGTGTTTCCCCTACATAGACTTAGCCGCGGGAACAAAATGCTAAAAGTCTAAATATTTTATGGGGACAACATGATTTTTTTCTTAATTCACCCTTCGCAGGGAGCTTGATTGACAGGCAATCTAACCAATCATAATCCGCCATCCGCCATTTTGTCCGACAAAGCAGTCAGGAGATATAGCAGATTAACATTGGAGGATTTGAACTTGAAAAACGGAATGTACTGATGCCTTTCCACGGTTTAAAACAACATTCCTTCTTATGCTCATTCATGTTTATTTGATGCTATAAATGAACTAGAAGGAAGAGATGATCGGTTCGCGAGCAGCTTTAACTGATGCTCTACAGCGATCTGTCAGACACATTTAAGAGCCACAAAATGGTATTTATCGTTTAAATTTCTTTTAAAAAAAATGACCAAATTTGAAAGGTGAGACTTTGTTTAATATGTTTAATATTAAAAGTAACCGAAAAGTAAGCTGGTCTGTCCTGTCTGTCACAGTGTGTTGTCAGTCTCCTCTCTGCTCCGCGATGTATTTTTCACTGCGTGAGAATATGGTGTGGCGTGAGAGCAGCGTAGCTTGTCGGACATAGCAACAATAACTAAGGGGGGCGGGTCTTTGCGAAGGAAAATTGACAAACTGATATCAGTATTCCTGCTGCTGCTCCTGAATAAAGAATAAAACATGACAGTAAAAGCTAAATTAGTTACATAACATAAATATAAGAGTTGTAAGGGTGAAGCATGAACTAATATTAATGTTACCAAGCAAGTGACCATATGTGTGGACAAGTAATGCAAGAATAAAGGAGGAGATAATAGTGATAGTGAGTGAAGACACTATCACTTTTTTCTTTTTTTTTACACATCTCACTGGTGAGTTGTGCTATTTTTACAATTGGCCTGTTGGCAACCTCATTCAGTCCTTTGGGCTTACCTGGTGCCCATGGGCACCACACTGGTGACCCCTGCTTTAAACGGTGTTCTAAGCAGGGTCATTTTTTAAGTTTTGTACTGGTCAGTCTTTTAGAAACAAAATGGTTAATTTTTGTTGCATTGGGCTGTACTGGAGACAGTAATTGTTTAATGTCATTAACAAAAATGCATGTTCTGTTTACTCTTTGTCTCCTAAGATATGTGAAGACTGGGTTGCCACATGCACTGCCTTGAATATCCCACTCTCCAAAAGTGACCACCCAGCAATGAGGAAGTTTCTTTTTGAAAATGTAACGAATGGAGGAGCCATTCCTGGATTTCACCAGCTGCAAGAAAAATACCTAGGCAATGTTTACCTGAAAGAAAAGGAGGCACTCAGAAAACGTTTAACCAAAAAGCCTGTTGCAGTCATATTTGATGAGACTCCAGATGTAGAGGGGAGATGTGTTCTAAACATTCTCATTGCACCCTTGGAAAAGGATGAATCTGGGAGAATACTGGCCTACTTGGCAGACACCGTCTTCCTAGAGCAGTGCAACCACTCAACTGTCTCAGTGTCTGTGGTCAAGTGTCTGCAGGAATATGACATAGCAAATGAGGATGTCATTGTTTTTGACACCGACAATGCAGCCTACATGAAGAAAGCATATACAGCTGCTTTGCAGTCTTTATTCCCAAACTCACTGCACGTTACGTGCATGGCCCACATAATGAACCTCATCGGTGATGCCTTCCGCAGACCTTTTGACCAGCTAAATGCATTCATGCTCAGCTTTTCGCAGATGTTTTACCATGCTGGCTCTCGGAAAAGAAGATACCTCCAGTTCATGTCAGGAAAACATCCTACCAGACAAAAGGCAACCATGGCTCCAAATCCCTGTGCTACACGGTGGAACTCCTGGTTCAGTGCGGTGCAATACCACTCAGAGCACTTTAAACTCTACAAGGAGTTCATAGAGATGGAAATAAAGGTAAGACTCTTCCTCCTTTCAGTACAAATTCTCACAATGATAACAAGTTCCAATTCATCCCAGTTTAGACTAGCATTCGCCCTAATAAACATGTTAAAGTTTTTGCAGATGGTTGTGTGCTTTTGGATTTGCTTATGTAAATTGCGTTGAAGCAGGATTCAATTCTGTTTTAATTCTATTCATAGGTGTGTGGCAGCAGTGCACCGCAGTCTGTGGAGAGACTCCATGAGATGCTACAGAATGAAGACATGGCTCAGTGTCTCCAGGTTCAGCTCAGCATCATGGCAGATAAGTGTGAACGTATTCTACAGCTACTTGACATCTTTCAGAGCAGGAAACCTATAACCACCAAGGTTTTTGACTACTTCGAGGATCTACAGATGAACTTTACTGCAAACAAGGAGTTACAGTATGAATCCTGTGCTGAGCACTTTGAAGGGCTTGATGTCCATCATGCCGCCAAAACACACATCCTCAACTTAGTGCATCTAGCGTACAGCAATGCAGAGGAAAAACTCACCAAGTACATGTCAGAGGGACAACCTGCCATCAACTTCCTTCGAGAAGTCAGAGTATTTGACCCTCGTTACATTTCATTCATGGAGGACAGTGTTTCTGGCTACACACACATCCCAGGCTTCAGTGCTGTCCCCAATGATGAGTTTGATGCCTACTTCCAACGCCTGGGTCCAGCAGCACTCAAAGCGTCAGCATGTGGAGTGGTAGATCTAGATGTGTTTTGGGATGGGCTTCTCGAGAGACTTCCTGTCCTCAGTGCCTTAGCCAAACGATACAAGGATGTCATCATGAACTCAGCAGATGCTGAAAGAAGCAACAGCCTTTACAAGCTTGTGCTATCAAGCAGAAGAAGAACAATCACTAACAGCAACCTCAAAGCCTTGGTCTTCTTGTACCACAATCAGCGACTCACTAGTAGAGTGTTTGAGAGGGATGAGCTCAAGATCAACTGTGGGCCCGACTCTGAGGATGAAGTGGAGGACAGTTTGGATACGTAGGAAGTTAGTGTTGAAGAATGAACTGTCTTACCATTCTAATGAATGATTTTATTGTTGACGTGTTTTAGTCTGCATTTCATATGCTATGTTGGAAGAACATCCAGTTGGTTCATATTTGTTCACACTGGACAATGTCAAGTTGAATTTAAAAGAAATGGGCTTTTTTTTTATTTAATGAAACAATTTATTTTATTACAAGATTATTCTTTTGGAAACTTCTGTTATGTGCATTAATTGTCAGGGCTGAAAATAGCCTTTGCACTTTATTCTAATGCAACTGATTCACTGCATTTCATATTTTATGTTGGATTTTATGTTACCATCCAGTTGGTTCATACTTGTTTACACTGGGCAATGTCAAGTTGAATTGAAAAGAAATGGGCTTATATTTTTTGCCCATGAATTGTCAAGGTTGAAAAATAGCCTTTGCACTTTATTCTGATGAGCAAATAAAACATATTTTGCCAGAATTTTTGAATTCCTGTGCTTTGGGGGAGTAAGCTTGCAAAGAACACTTAAAAAAATCATAACATGTTTGTGAAATCACAAGGTAATGCAATGCTGTTGAGAAAAATCTGTCTAAAAAAAAAAAAAAAAAATCGCAACTTTTCCCGCAACTTTTTGAAAAAGCTGTCGCAAAATCTGGCATTTTAGGCCGCAACAATCACAAAAAAATCCCGCGAAATCCTGGAGGGACTGGATCATACTGATAGGAAACAAGAAACACTTTCATTCAACCACTCAATAGTCTCAGTCTCTGTGTTCTTTAAGAGATTTCAGTGAGAGATCACTCAGAGGTCGTTAAGAAGAAGGTCTGTTTTGGATCTCTTTCGTGGGGGTCAACCAATCTCTGGCATTAACCTATGGTTTTCCTTGTGCGAGTCACGATGTCTTGCCCTTTGGACCATTAGTCTTTGGTTAACTGCCTATCATTGACAAGCTCTTCCTTTAGCTAGGATCATCTCTTACAAACTTGCATGGCCATAAAGTACTTAGCTGGGGTTTTCTAGACTGAATGGCATCCCAAATGGCAGATCCTCTGATTTGGGGTCCTGAGTGTTGATTTGGAATTCGGCTCTTCATTCACAGTCTGGTGGAGTCATTGCGCTCTAATTTGCTCTCAGATCCTACACCACAGAGAATAACTATTTCTTACTGCATACAGTTCTTCTCTTGCTACAGGCTCTGTTTTGCAAGCAGTGATCAAAGAATAAATACTCACGTAAATGTGCACAAACGTTTATTTAAATCTCAAACACATAACTAGTCTAAACACACACACACACAAATCATGGACACATGGATAAAATGGAAAGTGAAAGTGAATTCATGAAATGAAACGAAACAACAAGTAGAATGAAGCAATGGAAATATAAAAGTCACTTAACCACCTGGACAACCATTAGCAAGGGATCTACAGCTAATTCTCGGTTTGGTTTAGTTAAATGTATGATACTTGCATTGCCTTAGCCGTTGAACGAGCATCCAGATGCAGTCTTGGATGAATGTCTTGATGGTTCAATAGTTCGATGATGGTGAAGTTGCAATCAGGTGCTATCCCGGTTGAGTGAACAGTAGCCCCATTTACATGCCACTTTGTGACTTGCGCACACAGTTTCTTGAAAGCCCACATCTACTCTGTTTTCTCTGACGTTGGATAGTGGTCGCCCATCACCCATGACTTCGTCCATTTGCTCAAAGAAGGGGAAGTTTGTAGGATCCTCTCCACTCCTGTTGTTATGCATTTTAGCTTTGTTATACACCAACTTTAAAGTTTTCCACCTGTTGTTCAACCATACGATCCATGCCAACTTCTTTCAGTTTCTCATGCACTGTTTTGAAGAGGTCTGATTTTCTAAACTTCCTACCATCCAGTCGTTCATATATGTTCTGCTTTTTTTAAATACTGTTTAATACATTTGTCTCTGTCGCACTCCAGTTTGATTTGGCTGCTGCCACCATTTTGTATTATAATGTCAAAACCAGGCATGTGCAGAAGTACGTACACTCAAAGTAATCGGATCAGCTTGTTTAAATGTATGAATTTTTAGTTTGATCGTTTAATGAAAAGATTTATTCCACCCCTTTCAATCTGACTGAAATTTAAATCGGTTTGAGCATTTTTATTCCGATTATAAACAGTTTAAAAGTCCAATCTGAATGAAAATGCTCCATGGAAACAGGCCTCCTAGTCTGACCCGGAGAATCTCCTGGGTTGAAAGTTACAACATGGTTTGTTGTGGTTGATGTCTTGCCAGTATGCAGCTCTTGGGCAAATTAAGTTGATGGGGTCTTACCGGATGTCTCGACTTCTTTTCCAACAACTGAGGTCACAAAGATAATGACCTTTAATAACCTTTTTAATTTTAAAAGGTCACACCTCCTGCAACTGGCTCAACCAATGTAAAAAGAGTCATTTTTGGGCAGGAAGAAGTTTCTTTGTTTAGAAGCTGACTCATTTGCATGATCAGAGAGGGCTGGCAATTTTGGGAGAGGGACCAGGTTTTAATAGTCAACTGAACAGGTCACAATTCGTCTGTGTGTCTCGCTGCTGTAGCGTCAAATATACTATGTTTCAACTATATTTCCGTCAGGAATGGCTGATGGCAATTACATGGTTTAGATATTCAAAAACACCAACAGCAGGAACTGTATTTTCTGCTCTCTATGTGGTCTAAAACATGCGTGAAAACCAATTTTGTCGAGGCACCACACAGTTTAAACATGACACACTAGTTAAGCACAACAGCAGCTTAAAGCATTTGAAGAGACAGATACATTAATTAAACTCTACCACTTCCAACAGCATTTTGCAGACAGAAAGCTAACATTCATGACATTTAACAACTAACTTTTAACATTTAATAATTTAACAACAGAGAGGAACTACCAGGGTTTTTCCTGCATTGAAATGATTTTGACTGCAGCCAAAATGAATCTTTGTCCCGTCAAAGATTTATTTGATAATTTGACGATAACTGCTGTTCTTACAGTACTGGTACCTGCTGATAGTCGTCTGCTTTAAAACTCTCTTGTGAGTGTGCTCTGTAAAGAGCGCCAATGATTTCACAGCATTGAGCTTTGTAGCCAATCACAAACATACAGTGGGGACAACAAGTATTTGATACACTGCTGATTTTGCAGGTTTTCCTACTTACAAAGCATGTAGAAGTCTGTCATTTTTATCATAGGTACACTTAAACTGTGAGCAGTGGCGGATTTTTCTGTAACGGGCCATTAAGGGGCCACATGTTACAATCAGGGGCCAAATACAGGGTACATTCAAGCACACAAAATAATTTATTCAGTATGGTGCAAATACATTTCGGCAGTCATTCCTTTTTCAAACGCTCTAATAAAAAATTATGAGCCAGTAAAGTTCTTAATAATTTTTTTCATTTATTTATACTGTGCATAAAGGACACAATGCACTTCTTTCTGAATTCCACCTTTTAAGTTTCATAATCATGTCGTCGCTTATAAACAGTAAATTATTGTTAATTGTTTGGGGGGTGGAATTGCATCTGTGATCGTTGTGAAGAATTCTCCGGTTGCTCTTCTCGTCGACGATTGATGGGTGGGAATCTCTAGGCACCTCACGATTCGATTCGATTACGATTCAGAGGGTAACAATTATCGATTATTAACGATTTCTTTTTTTACTACTTGGTACTTTTAAAGCAAAGTATTTATGATGACCAATAACGAACTTACTTCCAATACTTCCTATATTAATTTTATTAATAAAACAAATGGAAGTGATTTGGCAAGTCAACTGTAAGGTTACATTTGCCAGCATTTGTCCCAACATTGCAAAGAACCAACAGGAAAATAAATCTGTGCCTGTACTAGCAGCATACTTGTAGTAAATTAATACAAACTTCAGCATATTCTGAATCTCTATAGCATTTAATAATAGACTTCTAACCAACATCCTCTTGTTATTTCCAATGAGCAATATAATCCTTCAGACAAAAAAAAAAAAAAAAACATTTTGCTGTAGCAAATTCACAAACAGTTTTCGTTCAAAAATATAGAATTATGTACCAGCAGCTCTCATATAATGCTTGTGGACTTATGCATATTCTGAATGAATAATTAGTAACATACAAAGCCGCTCTTAATCACAACTAAATAATAAAGAGTTATGACTTGAAATGTTTGCTGTATACCACAATCAAAAACAGCTTATACAAAAAAAGTGAATGAACATCTGCAGAGAGCACAGTCAAAATGTAACTTTTTGTGACTGGCATTGCACATATTGCAGGGCAGTATAACGTACTTATAACAGATCGGTTTACAGCATATTGATAAATATCAGCTCTCATACAAAAAAATACTAAATAGGTAACAATGAAATTGCCAATTTTCCATACGTTAGCTTTTAACGAAGAGGGTGCCGTTCGAATTTGGCGCTCAGCCATCATGCGTCTGTTATGTACACGCCACAGACTGCACGCGCACCGCACGTCCGCTTTAGAGTTCCGCCTTTTGCGTTCCGTCAATATTACGTTATTAGAAAATCAATTTTTTACATTTGTGAATCGATTCAGAATCATCGTCCACGTCCGCATCGCGATGCATCTAAGAATCGATTTTTTCCCCCACCCCTAGGAACGGGGGCCAATCAGATTTCAGCAGGGGCCAGGGCCCCTGTGGCCCCGCCTCTAGAACCGCCCCTGACTGTGAGAGACGTAATCTAAAACAAAAATCCAGAAAATCACATTGTATGATTTTTAAATAATTAATTTGCATTTTATTGCATGACATAAGGCGACAGAACAGCAACTGATAGAATGCACGATACTACGATATTTCTTTAAAAGCAGATCGTGGAGACATTTTAATCGTCCACGATCAAAAATCGTCATATCGCACACCCCTAATTTCGAGCCTTGGTTCACATGAGGCGACACACTCCATATCAAATAAAAGTGCTTTAATTCGGACATTCTTCAAAAATATCACTAATTTCTGTAGAGCTGGATGTTATAATAAGGATCAAATGACTTTGAGAATGAGACCAACCTGTTTGTTCCTCAGTTTCTTCTTGTTTCACACTGAATGTTTCTTCAATCTTGATGTCTTCACTCTCCTCTTTTATAAACTCCATGTTTATAATAGTGTCACTTGGATCTCAGTCGCTTCATCAGGAGTTTTTCTGTGAGTTTGTCCTGTTTAAGATGAGAATAATTAACAGAAAGAAAAACCCTCAAAACTAAATCTCTGAGTGTGTCTCAATCAGATCTAGTTCAGTAGTTCAGTTCACTGGTAAGAGAGTCAGTCAGAGAGAGAGTTAATGGACTTAAAATCACCTGATTAGACTAAAAACTCAAAAATAGTGCTACAAATTATTAAAAGAACGCAAACTTCAGATATTTCATATTTAGTTATTGTTTTTATTTTATATTTAATGATTTTTAATTACACATAATAAATACATATAACTTAAATGGTTAAGCTTTCATTAAAAATAAATTGAATTGATTTTGCAATTTATTTGCGACGTGCATGTGACGTCAGCGCGCGCTGTTTCAAGTGAATCATTTAATTACTGGTTCAAATGACTGAACAGTTTCAGTTTCTCTCCTTCACTAATAACTAGTGGCTGAATTAGTGTTTACGATGAGCTGATGCACGATATAGGGAGCGAAATGAGACGCACTCTTTCTGTTACTCACGTGGGGATCAGCTTTACTCTCAAAAATATCATTCATTAATGTTAGATAACGCATTACAATGTTACATTCAATAATACATAGTTAGTTTTGCAGTTCTTGTTAAAACTAGAAAGTCGCCTGAACGGTTTGCATGGATTTAAACATTTAAAATGCTTAAAAACACAAACCTTCCTTCAGCAGAATCACAACAGTAGCAGGAGCTCGACGCAGCCTTATGACGTCACGTCGGATTACCAAAATAAAAGTCCTGTTCACAACTGTTCAGAACTTCACACGCTAAAATCGCATAAGTGCATAGAAATGTGCATATAAAAAACATACAAATAATAGAACTATGTCAGAGCATTCAGATTTAAATTCTTGGTAAAATGTATGTTGTTTCTGTGTTCTGCTAAAAATAACTATTGATTAAAGAGTTTGTACCACATCTATGTGAGATTCTGTGTAATAATAGACAAAACAGTAATGTTTGAGTGCAGAAACCATTTATTTCATTGGTCGGGAACCTTTTTTTTTTAACAATACCAACCTTTTTCATTATTTCATTTTTGTTTTTATTTTACTATTAAACTATAAACCTGTGAGTTTGTGTCCTCTCTGATTTATTTTCCATGACCTTTATTTACATGAAAGAAGCGTCAGTTATGCTTTGGCTCAGATGCGAAGAGAGGGAACCGCTGGTCGAGCAAATACTCGTGTTTACTACATCAATACGCTGGACTCAAACTTCACATGATCAAATTGAGAAGCTTATTGATTTTGGTGAATTTAGTACTTCATATATAGTTTGTGAAAATAAGGCACATTTGCTTCAGTGGTCTGTTAATAACAATGTTTCTATTTACTTCCTTAACTATTTTGAACACATCTACATTGTCAGTACATATATACATATAAAAAAACACCAGTTTTCCACTTATAGAAAACAGTAATAAATAATAGATATTGTAATAAATGGCTATAAACTGCTTAGGGATTGTTACATGTAGACAATTTCATCTGGAAGTCTAAAACATTTAAGTATAACTTTCTAAAGAAAAAAACTCCAAGAGGTTCTCTCCGAGTTCACAGTAAAAAAACAAAACAAATAAAAAAACATTTTGCTGGCGTTTTACTTAATTCTTGTAAATTCACCCATTCTCAGACAAAATAAAAATAACATTGGACCTTTAAATGAGCTAGATTGAAACTTCAACTTCTCATGTTTAAGATTATATAGAATGGGTTAGAAAAACGCAGGCATTGTCAGGTGACCCAAAATGCTGTGAGACTATAATATGCCTTTTGTGTTTATATGGGACACTTCCTTTAATGTGAGAAGAGCACACAAACATCTCAACACACACAGGAAGAGGAAAGCAGCACTTCAGACCGCAGCTTCATTAATCACTTGAAACCTGACAGACATACATAGACAAAGACTACACAGCAAAACCCCCAGTGTTCACTTTACACTGCTCAATGTTTATATAATCCACACTACAGAAAAGAAACAGTTCAGTTTCAGTTTATTGTCCCCTAAGGGAAACTTGTCTTGCAGCCAGGTAAACATACAGGTAGCGCAACAGGTAAACACCACATACACATATGAATAAACAACACAAACTACTAATTAAAAACACTGTTACACTACTACTCATCTAGGTCAAAGAATTGTGCAAATTTAGCAACCAAATTGCACTTGGTATAAAAGAGTTCTTTGTGCTACTGGACTTAAAACAAGGGACTCTGAATCTCCGGCCTGAGGGGAGGACCTCAAAAGAACAACGAAGGGGGTGATTTACACAGTCCAATATGGCATCTGCTTTCCTCATAACCTGCCTCTCATAAATATTTGTCAAGGAAACCTGTGGACAGCCTATTAACTTACCAGCCACCTTCTCAATATGGCTGAGGTTATTTTTCTCCCTCAGGCTGATGCCCCCATACCAGGCAATAAAAGCAAAAGTAAGGACAGATTCAATAAAAGATTTATAAAATAAAGACAGGATAACCTTATCAACATTAAAAGAGTTAAGCTTCCTTAGGAAGTACAATCGTTGTTGTCCCTTTTTGCAGATTTGCAAATCTGTCAAAATTGAGTTTACTGTCTATCACAGTGCCCAGATACTGCTCTTCCACCTCTATGCTGATTCCTTTTATATAGGTGGGTGGAGGAGAACCAGATTGTTTTCTCCTAAAATCTATGAGCATATCCTTGGTTTTAGAGGTGTTAAGCTGGAGAAAAGACCTGTCGCACCAACTGACAAACTCGTCGATCACTGGCCCATGCTGAGATTCATGTTTTCTGCAGTAAACTGACAATAACTGTATCATCAGCATATTTCAGGATGTGTCTATTACTGTACTGGCTCCTACAATCGTTAGTGTAGAGCAGGGCTATTCAATTGGCGGCCCGCCAATCATCTCCATGCGGCCCGACGGCACCAACCTCCCTCCTCCTCTTTTCCTGGCAGTGCGGCTAATTCAGTTTGATACTCGCTCCGATTGACCTGAGAAACGTTTTACATGCGAATATTTCAGCAGTTATTATATGTGTCCCGAATTTATGTTGACTGAACCAGCGATAGGCTACCAATCATTCGTGAATGAAACATTCTTTTGGTTCGATTCTAAACGCGCTTGCATAACGGTCTAAAACTATTCGGATTCATTCGGACCGCTAAGTCACTGAATCATCTGAAGCAGTTTCTCGTTCAGTACAGTATTGTCACGCATCACACACAAAAGAGAGAGATCCAAGTGCAGTTAATTTATTGGGGTAATCCGTACTCACAATCAGTTCAGGCAAATGGTCAAAATCCAATAAGTCAATCCAAGGACATAAAACACGAACAAGAACAGGCAGCAAACAGGAACAGAAGTGTGAGGACATTAAACAAGGACTCCGTGACAAACACTGAAACTGACAGGGTATATATACACAAGTGCTAAACGAGATGACGAGAAACAGCTGAACACAATGAACACTCAGTGACAGACAGGATCATGGGAAATGTAGTAACAGAGTGTAGGACACCGTGCGGGAAGAGGACCTCTAGTGGACACCCAGGGAACACAAACCAGACACTGTGACAAGTATAACAACAAATAGTGCTGTTTTCAGTTGTTTCGCTAGTTGTTTCAACACGGCCCAGCGCGGAGTTGCGTTTACTCCCGGTCCCGGACACTATATTAAACAGCGTTGCGACAACCAGTGGGAAGCGTTTCAGTTCGACAGAAACCTCTCTGTTACAAACCACAAATCACTCGATGATTTAATTAGTATTAAATCGGATGAAACAGCCTCAACATTCCCAACAAGACTGACGAGGAAAGCAGGAGAAACATTGTGGCATGAACGAAATTAGAAGACTTTAAATCCCCTAATCACCCTTACAAACATTTACCATGAATGTACTGTAGTAATTTACCATGGTTGGGCAGAAATGTGCAATATTTATATTGAATACTAGTAATAAATAAATATAGTAAATATATATACTATAATATTATATAGTATAATAGTAATAGTGATTTATATTGCATTAGTTTTATTAGGTGGGTAGAGGAATATATAATTAATGCTTGTTATGAAATTATGTCAGTTTCTTTGTAAAGGTGCGTATAGTTTTTAACTTGTGTTTAGGCATTTTTTATACAGTGGGAGCGAGTAGCCTGTGGTTAACAAGTCTCACTGTCAGAATGTTTTCATTTAAGCATAACAATTATAAATAAAATAATTATTATTTCTCACCAACAGCTATAAGTTTGTATAAAAAATGTATTTGTTCCAAGGAAAATAGTTGTACACAGCTGTAAATTATCAAGTTTTTTATTTATTATGGTTTTATATATTTGCATAGGCTACTGTTGGGTACCACATTTCCAAGTATATACCACACTTTTTTAGGGTTACTTTAACTTATTTATTGAAACTGTTATGTTTCAATAAATAAGCTAAACCCCCAAACCAACCCACCGGCCCACCTCAACTTTTCGATTTGATAATGCGGCCCTCGAATGAAACTAATTGAATAGCCCTGGTGTAGAGGATGTATAGTAGAGGTGAAAGTACACAACCCTGCCAGTGGAAGAGACACACCTTTCAGAGAGACAACCATTCACCTTAACTTGCTGTGTTCTGTTTGTTAAAACAGAGTCAAACTACACTCAAGTAGTTTTGCGGTTAAATGAGAGAAATAAGTGATTGAGTGTTAGTGATGAACACATGCTGTTAAAAAGAAGAATATCTTTAGGAAATAGGAACAACAAGAACAGGAAAATAACCGCAGTTGGGTTTTTCTTTTTTCAACAGTGCACTGGCTATAAGAGGAGGTCTTGTGTAGCTATGGGCACTTCGTTTAATGTGGGAGAAGAGAGTTGTTTTTTCACTGACTATGTGTGTTTTTCCTGTTTCTGAGGAAAATTGAATCACGAGGCTGCGGTCTGAAGTGCTACTTTCCTCTTCCTGCAGTTCGTCGAAATGCTTGTTTGTTCCTCTCTCACATTAAAGGAAGCACCACAAAAAAAATCACACTGCAAAAACTCCTGCACTGCAAAAAAATGCTTTCTTAATTAGTATTTTTGTTTTTTGTTTCCAGTCCAAATATCTAAAAATTCTTACATCAAGAAGCGTTTACTAGAGAAGTAAAATGACATAAGAAATTCTGTT
Organism: Squalius cephalus; assembly: GCF_949319135.1. Classification (NCBI taxonomy): domain Eukaryota; kingdom Metazoa; phylum Chordata; class Actinopteri; order Cypriniformes; family Leuciscidae; genus Squalius; species Squalius cephalus. The sequence goes on from NC_137125.1 coordinate 12,988,603, forward strand.
TTGTTTTAAGATAAAAAGAAAGTCATTTAAGTAATTTTTGCTTAAAACAAGCAAAATGATCTGCCAATGGGGTAAGAAAAATAATCTTGTTTTCCATTCGAATTCAGATTATTTTTCTTACCCCATTGGCAGATCATTTTGCTTGTTTTAAGCAAAAATTACTTAAATGACTTTCTTTTTATCTTAAAACAAAACAGAATTTCTTATGTCATTTTACTTCTCTAGAAAATGCTTCTTGATTTAAGAATTTTTAGATATTTGGACTGGAAAAAAACAAAAATAGTAAGTAAGAAAAGCATTTTTTGCAGTGTGATCTAGCAAGACCTGCAATCTTATATCTAGACATAAAATCTTATTGATTCTGTTTTAAGAATAAAATGTTATGCAAGAGCAGATTGTGTAAGATTGTTTAAAGATAATGTTTTTTTCTTAGTATATTTAATTCAATTCACATTTACTTGTATATCGCTTTTCACAATACACGTCATTTCAAAGTCCACATTACAATTTACAGTGATCTGATATCAGAGGGGACTGTCTAAGTTATGTATTTCAGAAATGTACATATACAAAATCACAGCTCAAAATCACGAAAAATTTATTAATTTAAACAAAGTAATAATTAAATGCAGAAACAATGAGCTCATTGAAGTAATGAATACTTGTTTGCAGGCATGAAAACAGGTCAGGGGTAAAAAAGGTGAGAAGGATGCGGCATATTTATACCCCCCCCCCCCCCCCAAATAAAAAAAAAATTTAATGAGTGAGTAACGCGTAAGAGTTAACACGAACAGATGAAATTCTCACTTATTAATAGATTAGAACTATACTCCACAGTGATGAATGCCCCCCCAAAACCTGTAAGCTGCATTGGTATAGTATTACCAGTGTTTCTCACAGGATTTTTGGATCACTGTGATGAGTGGACCTCTGGCACTCTAGGGGGGTTCGGGGGCATGCTCCCCCGTAAGAAAATTTTGTGCTTTTTAATGTTAAATTCATCAATCTGGTGCAAATTAAACAAAGAAAATTTCAAAACTCTTTTAGTTACAGTGTCTGTCTACATTACTGCTACAATAATAGTTATGATATTAATCCCATGATAGTAATAGCCATATATTGTAAAACAAATGCACTGAAAAATAGAGGAAACTTTCATAATTAGTTTTGTACTAATTTCTATACTTGAAAGAGTATATTTCTATACTTCACATTAAAGATGTGATTGGGCTAGCCCAATGTAAATCAAGAAAAGAACCAATGGGCCGCTGATCTACGTGTTTCATCTGGTGTCAGAGAAAAAAATAACTGTTTACTACTACTATTTATCACGCATTAAAAATGCCCCAAACCAGTCGTCTGTATGATAATCTGAAACAAGGACTGGTGAGCCGTTGTCCTGCTTCACTTCACAGATGCTGAGTGAAAGGAGAATTATAGAATGAAAGGATACTCATTTATATGACACTTTATTCATCAGGAGAACAGCTCGTTCCGCGCGTCATACGTCGTCCTTTCAGTGTCGGTTTTCAATCGATCAAGTTTTTTTACGTTCTCTCTATAAACCACCCCTTTCAATCCGATCGAAATTATTTGTAATAGAGCTGACACTTTAAGTTTTTAACGGGTTATGTACTTGTTATTAATGTTTTATGAAATATCTCTAGTGAATGCATTATCATATCACCGTATTATTTACCGCCATGCGAGCCACAAATTAAAGCTTGGCGAGCCACATGAGGCTCGCGAGCCGCGCAATGAATAACACTGCACTAACTATACCTGTTCCTGCTCGCTCACGGCGCCCGCGCCCACTCGCGATATCATCTCGCCCACTTCTATGTCAAAATTAAAAATAATGACATTGGCAACATCGCTGTCTGTATCTGACAGGACAGTTAACATTGTAAACTAACTTACCTCAGGCTTGCTTTCCGACGTGCGGTTCTTTGTTCGGCAGTGTGTCCAGTTGTCAGACTCACGGTGTAAAAGACTTTGAAAACATTTCTGCCCTAACTTTACTCTGACTCGTACTGGCTGTCATATTTCGGCATTAGGAATGATGATTGTTTTTTAAAGCTGCGAAGTTTATGGTAACTTTATAGGGGATAAATGCTTGCCTCGGCCTCGACCACGACCCCCCCCCCCCCAAAATAAATATTTTCTCATCGGATCTGCACAAATCACGTAGGTGACCCTTTTAGGTTTTAAAACGGCGAATTTCGCCGAAAGGTGAGGAGTTTTCATGCCTGTGTTTGTTAACAAATTTTTATGACATTTATACTCATCTGAGTATGAGTGACACCTTTCAGCAATGAGATCCTGTTGATGCTTTGTGTTCACACTGTCAGTCCAAATCTGATTATTTGTTTCCCCAATCAGAATCTGATCTAAATTATTGCCTGTAAACACTGTGTATCGTAAATGTTCGGATCTGATTTGTGAGTCCAGTTGCGATCTTTAGTTTCCCGGAATATCTGCTCTGGTTTCTATGCCAATGAAATTGCATTAGGAGGGATACACCGAAAACAACAACAGCAACAATAAAATGGTTTCTAATGCAGATGGTGTGTTATTTACAGTATGACAATGTGTAGTCATCGCGCTGGACTACTGTGTCAGAAACGTAGGAGGCTGGTATGACTGGCTTTATTCAGTGCTGTCGTCTCCGCCGGTATCTAAATTCAACACGTCTCCATTATATTGTAATTTTCAGCTCTTCGCTACGACACAACCTTGTTTCTACAGAGTTTTTCAGCATGTTTCCTATAACAATGTCTGAGGTTTACGTGGCGTGAGAAAGTAACAAACCACGTGCAGTCTGATCAGAGCAGTCAGACTAAAACGAATTTCCAGAAATTAGATATCAATAGGATTTCGAACCACATATGAATGTAGCTCAAAATGTGATTTTTATTTTTTGCTGTTCTCACTAAATATGATTAGATTCCAATCAGATATGCACTAAAAAGTCTGAACGAGGCTTTTGTGACTCATGGCTCTTGTAGTAGCCTAGTGTGCAACTAAGATGATGTCAGAAAAACCTTAGAAGAACAGATGAGATTTATTTGCAGTTAATCAAAGTCAGTTAAGGTGAAGTCAGGTGTGTACTATTTCACATGAGCTTGATGATCAGTTAATTCTGAGCAGCCGCATTTTTATCCCATGATCATTAGACATGGTTAGTAAATAAGTCTTTCTCTCTGAGCGGATGTTGGGAGTGAGTGGGTGAGGTGTAGAGCCCTGCAAGCCCGTCGGGGCCCGACGGGGCCCGACAGGCTAAGCCCATTCGGGCCGGGCTCGGGCCGTTTTTTTTTTTTACAGATCGGGCTCGGGTCGGGCTCGGGCTTATTTTAGCTTCTCTCCTCATTGTGTATATAATTAACGTGCAGCAGAGCACACGTCACGAAGTGTGTATGAAATATTGTTATATTGATTATAGTGTAATGATTATGATTCGATGGACGGTGCGTGACGTCATTGTCACGGACAAACACGGAAGGATTTATGGTTTCTGGAACACCTGTGGACGATGAACGATAATTGGGGACTTTTAAAATGGGGGTTGTCGGACACTGAACGAGAGAAGAGACTGATAAACTGTGTTTTTAACCTGCTGGGTTCACAAAGGGGATCTGTGGCGTTCGTGGTTGGCTAGCACCACCGGCGTGAAGAAAACCGGGGTCCCACTTATTGGCCTGGAGGTAGACAGTTGGGGGGAAAAATAGAAAGATAGGGAAGTAAGTGTAGGTGGACCTGGCTGGTGTAACGAGACCTTCCTACCATTACCGCGGCGAGGAAGGTTGAGGCCTCACAGTGACGGCAGGGTGTCGTCGGACGTGGACAGGGAAGTCCGAAATTATTTTAATCATTCTATATGATTTATTATGTGTGTTGTGTTGTGTCTAGCCCTTGGTGATTATTGCCTTCATGAACTGTATGTTGATTGCCTATGCTGGTTATTGTATCTAGGGCATGTGATTGGAGTTTCTAATTAAGTGTGCTTTGTCTGAGATATCACTATAGTTTGCTGTGAATTTGGAATGAGTACTTGGTTCCCTAACAAAATGTGTGTTCACGGTTTAATGAAATGAGATGACCAGTATATGTAATCAGGATAATTGAGTGAGCGAATGCCATACGGCTGCTATTGTTACTAATAAAAAGTGTATTCCTTTGGTAATTCCTGTGTTGGAGTGTGTTTGGTGTGCTCCCCCCGGACCAGACCGGGTTAGAATTAAAGGTGGTGGCAGTATAGGTCTCAAGCCGCAAGAAGGCTTGCCAGTGGCCCCTAGTGGTGGCCAAAAATTATTACACTGGTGGCAGCGGTGGGATAGAATTGTAATATACCCATATTTATTTATTTATTTATTTATTTAGTTGTGTTTTTTTTTTTTTTTTTTTTTTTTTTTTTTTTTTTTGGGTGTTGTTAAATTATTAAAATGGAGCACACTGAAAATGCACATTCTAGTCAGGAATTGTCTGCTGAAACAGCTATGGGTAGGACTGCTTCTGCTAGTAGTATAGTGAACCGTCCTGTGTTCATGCCAGAGACATTTACAGGTAATGGGCGTGATTGGTCTGATTGGTCCCAGCAATTTGAAATGGCCGCAGAGGTGAATAATTGGAACAGGGACTTAAAATTGAAGTTCATGTCACTTTTGTTGTCTGGCAGAGCAAGAGATGTGTTCTGTGGTTTGACCCTAGAAGATCGTAGTAGTTATGCTAAACTTAAAGAAGCGTTGAGTAAGTGTTTTGATCCTTGCGAAAGTGAGGATTGGAATCGTGCAAGTTTGTCAGCTAGGCGACGATTACCAGGGGAAAGTGCACGTGAGTTTGGTAACGCTTTGAGGCGATTAGTAGCCAAATCCTATCCAGTGGCTAACTGTGATACTCAAGATTTACTAGCACGTGAGCATTTTATTGCACATGTTGGAACCGGTGATCTACGAATACAGCTCCGTAGTGCTAGACCAGTTACATTAGAGGCAGCCATAAATTTGGCTTCTGAATTGGAGCTCATTCGAGAGTTAGAACGTAGTCAGATGACACCTGAATTGAAGGTGCGCGGAGTGTCTAATAACAATCCGAACGATACCCAAATGGCTATATTGCTTGAAACTGTGGAGAGTTTGCGCCAGGAAGTTAGAACCTTACAGGTGTCTGTTCAAAATCTTACTAAGACTCAAGTCAATAATGCCTCTTTTTCTAGGGCTCCTTCCCATTCTGAATTACAAGGTTGTAGTCGGGGCCAAAAGGGCCGTGGCGATGTATGTTGGGAGTGCGGTTGTGATCGCCATTTGAGAAGAGAGTGTCCTTATGTACAGGGAAAATAGAGGGGGCGAGTAAAGAAGGTCAAATGCTCGCCCCCCTCCCTGATTATACGACTGGCCTGCAAATTAGTGTTTCTTGTAGTGAACAGGGTGTTGGGGTGTTTTTATTAGCTAAAGTGGGAGGGGTAGCCTGTGAGTTGTTGTTAGATACTGGGGCTCAGGTGTCGGTAGTGTCTAAAGAATTCTGGCAAAAAGCAACAAATGGGGGCTCTGAATTAGTGCCATTTTCAGGGAAGGTGTCTGTAGCTGATGGGGGACAAATGAATATTGTGGGAAAATGGTCAACTGTGTGCCAGATAGAGGCGTTGGCTTTGGCCACAGACTTCTTAGTAGCTGATATACCTTTACAGGAGATCATTTTGGGCACTGACTTCTTGAGGAAGTTTGGTGCAGTAATTGACTTAAATGCACAGTGTTGTAACTTAATGGGGAAGAGCCTACCGCTACAATTGGGTAATGTGAACAACAAGACCAGGACTGTATCAGTGAGGCAGGATGTGATTGTGCCCCCAAGAACTGAGGTTATAATTCCTGGTAGTGTTGAAGGAGTGGGGCTAGAGTGCATGGAAGGAATGCTGGAACCTTCGGATAGATTAGTTACTGAAGTTCTGGTGGCCCGGGTGTTATGTAGGGTGGAAAAAGGAGTGCTGCCACTAAGGGTAATTAATGTGACAAGTGAGGAACTTGTATTAAGGAAAGGGATGACTATTGGGACTTTGTGTACCGATGTTCAGACGGGGGATAGTGCAGTCAATTCTCTAAGTTCAATGAAAGATGCAGTAGAGCAGCCATGGACAGCCGAAGTGCTGTTGCAAAATCTGGGGTTAAATAATAGAGGCCTGGAACCCCTACAGTTACAAGCTGTGCAAGAATTATTGAGTGACTATTTTTCTGTTTTTAGTAAAGGTGACACGGATTTAGGACGGACCCATAGGACTCTCCATCAAATTGACACAGGGGATGCAAAGCCCATTAAATTGGCCCCTCGTCGGGTACCACTTCATTTGCAGCAGGAGGTGGCAGATCATGTGAAGCAGATGCAGGAAAGTGGTATCATACGACCCTCCTGTAGTCCTTGGGCTGCTCCTGTTGTGCCGGTGAGAAAGAAAGATGGCACATTGAGGTTTTGTGTCGATTATCGTAAGTTAAATGATGTCACTAGAAAAGATGCATATCCCCTTCCACGTATTGACGACGCATTAGATAGCTTAACCCATGCACAGTGGTTTTCTACTTTAGACTTAGCTAGCGGTTACTGGCAGGTCGAAGTGGACCCTATTGATCGCCCTAAAACAGCCTTCATAACAAGACAGGGGCTCTTTGAATTTAATGTTCTTCCGTTTGGGCTGTCTAATAGTCCAAGTACATTTCAAAGGCTTATGGACTTGATTCTGGCAGATTTGCAGTGGTCCGTGTGTTTAGTGTACCTAGACGATATTATAGTTTTTGGGAAGAATTTTGGGGAACATCTTCAGCGGTTGGGTCAAGTGTTGTCCCAATTGCAGGCTGCCAATCTCAAAGTAAAACCATCTAAGTGTAATCTGTTTGCCACCAAAGTACAGTACCTTGGTCATGTTATTTCGGCTGAGGGGGTTATGGCTGATCCCAGCAAAGTGGAAGCTGTACAATCGTGGCCAACCCCTAAAAATCAGACTGAGGTACGAAGCTTTTTGGGCTTAGCCTCATATTATAGACGATTCGTGAAGGGCTTTGCTGAGTTGGCTAGACCGTTACATCGGCTAACAGAAAAGGGGAGGCGATTTCAGTGGGATGATTGCTGTCAGACTGCTTTTGAGAAGTTGAAATTGTGCCTTACTACTGCTCCGGTTTTAGCCTATCCAGACCCCCAGCGTTCATTCATCCTGGATACAGATGCCAGTGATTCGGGGATTGGGGCTGTTTTGTCACAGGAAGTTGATGGGTTGGAGCGAGTGGTGGCGTATGCTAGTAGGACTTTGAGTAAACAAGAACGTAAATACGCCACCACAAAGAAGGAACTGCTTAGTGTGGTTACTTTTACCAAGTATTTCAAACATTTCCTTTTAGGGAAAGAGTTTTTGTTGCGAACGGACCACAATTCTCTTCGTTGGTTGCATAATTTTCAGGGTTTGGAAGGCCAGTTGGCCCGTTGGTTGGAACAATTGGCTGTTTTCCAATATAAAATTGTTCATCGACCAGGTAAAGACCACATTAATGCTGATGCGCTATCCAGATTACCAGCTTATTCTGGAGAGGGTGTGGCTAGCTCTGTTAGTTATGTAGAGGTAAAATCTTTACCTCAGGGTGGTGCTTTGGAACAGGGAGAGTTCTCGAATCAAGAAATTAGGGGGGTGGAAGGAGGAGAGAATGATTTGACACAAGCTCAGCATAGGGACCCAGAGTTGAGTTTGATGTTAACATTGAAGACTCAGAAAGGTAATCGACAAGCAGTTATGAAGACCTACCCATCCCTTAAGAAGTATGCCTTGGTCTGGGAGCAGATAGAGGTTAAGGGGCAGAGGTTGGTGAGGGTGTTGCCTTCAAAAATTGGTCTGAGGGCAAAAACTCAAGTTATTATTCCACAGTCTATGGTGCCAGACATTTTGAGGTTGTTGCATAATATAACTACGGGAGGCCATTTAGGAGTGCAAAAGCTACAAGAAAAGGTGAGGGGTCGTTTTTATTGGCCAGGATGGTATAAGGATGTGAAACGATGGTGTCAAGAATGTCCTGAATGTGCGGTTCATAAGGAAAACGGTCCGGTTCCCCGGGCCCCGCTTATTCCTTCTGTAACATCTCGTCCTTATGAACGAGTTGCACTTGATATATTAGGGCCCCTCCCGGAGACCCTCCTTAAAAACAAATATGTGTTGGTTGTGGGGGATTATTTTTCAAAGTGGACAGAAGCGTACCCACTCCCAAACCAGGAAGCAAAGACCGTAGCCAGAGTACTTGTAGAAGAGTGGGTGTGTCGTTATGGAACCCCTAGAAGCCTGCATTCCGACCAAGGTCGAAATTTCGAATCAAATTTGTTTGGGGAATTGTGTCGGTTACTAGGCATTAATAAGACAAGGACATCTCCATATCAGCCGCAGTCAGATGGAATGATTGAGAGGTTTAATCGTACATTGCTGTCCATGTTGTCTTTTTATGTTGAGGATAATCAGCAGAATTGGGATGTCCTTTTGCCTTATGTAATGATGGCTTATAGAAGTAGTGTTCATTCCAGTACTGGCTTTACCCCATATAAAGTTTTATTTGGGCAGGAGATGGTTTTGCCTATTGATGTCATGATGGACGTAGATGGACAAGAGCGATTTGCAACCGTGAATGAGTATGTGAAGGGGGTAGCTGAAAGCCTTGCAACTGTAGTTGGGGCAGTGAAAAATCATCAGGCTAGAGCCTCGGAACATCAAAAGTTGCATTTTGACTTTAAAGCCAGGTTTCAGTATTATTCAGAGGGTGAGTTGGTGTGGCTAAAGAATAAGGCCAGGAAGAAGGGGGTGAGCCCAAAATTGCAGAAACGGTTTAAGGGCCCCTATAAGGTGTTGGAGAAGGTATCTGAAGTGTTGTATCGGATACAACCAGAGGCAGGAGGTATAGATCATGTGGTGCATTTTAATCAGCTGAAACCTTATGTCCCTTCTATGGTTGCAGAGTCTGGGGGTGGCTATACAAAAGCCAAAGCTGACCAGGAGATTACATCTGCCCAGACTACGGGGAGGAAGGAAAGGGGTCCAGGCTTTGGGTCTACTTGGGTGTTTCGACGATCACGGCCACCTGATGTTCCTGTTGCTGTTGGGGACGTCCATTCATCTGCTTCTTCTGGTGTCGCGGACGGGTTTCAGTTGGCTATTTCACCTGCTGCTGGAGTACCTGCTTCACCTGGGCTGTCGGCTGCTATCGGGGGATCCCAAGCATCGCAGCTTTTTATTGAGGCTGAGCTGCCCTCTGCTTTGGCAGAAGCTCCAGTGGTGGACAGTGGTTGCCCCCCTGTGTCTCCGGCTACAGTGAGAGAGCCTCCCTTACCTGCTGGATCTACGGTTGCGGAGGGGGCTAGCAGGAGTGATCTGTTTGCGGCTGGGGGGAAATTGTCCACACCAACGATATCTATTACAGAGGGGGGCCGTCCCCTACGAATAAGAAAACCCCCTGTGTGGTTTAAGGATTATGATGGAGCTGTTTAGGGACTCGAGGACGAGTCCCATTTTTCAAGAGGGGAAGTAGTGTAATGATTATGATTCGATGGACGGTGCGTGACGTCATTGTCACGGACAAACACGGAAGGATTTATGGTTTCTGGAACACCTGTGGACGATGAACGATAATTGGGGACTTTTAAAATGGGGGTTGTCGGACACTGAACGAGAGAAGAGACTGATAAACTGTGTTTTTAACCTGCTGGGTTCACAAAGGGGATCTGTGGCGTTCGTGGTTGGCTAGCACCACCGGCGTGAAGAAAACCGGGGTCCCACTTATTGGCCTGGAGGTAGACAGTTGGGGAGAAAAATAGAAAGATAGGGAAGTAAGTGTAGGTGGACCTGGCTGGTGTAACGAGACCTTCCTACCATTACCGCGGCGAGGAAGGTTGAGGCCTCACAGTGACGGCAGGGTGTCGTCGGACGTGGACAGGGAAGTCCGAAATTATTTTAATCATTCTATATGATTTATTATGTGTGTTGTGTTGTGTCTAGCCCTTGGTGATTATTGCCTTCATGAACTGTATGTTGATTGCCTATGCTGGTTATTGTATCTAGGGCATGTGATTGGAGTTTCTAATTAAGTGTGCTTTGTCTGAGATATCACTATAGTTTGCTGTGAATTTGGAATAAGTACTTGGTTCCCTAACAAAATGTGTGTTCACGGTTTAATGAAATGAGATGACCAGTATATGTAATCAGGATAATTGAGTGAGCGAATGCCATACGGCTGCTATTGTTACTAATAAAAAGTGTATTCCTTTGGTAATTCCTGTGTTGGAGTGTGTTTGGTGTGCTCCCCCCGGACCAGACCGGGTTAGAATTAAAGGTGGTGGCAGTATAGGTCTCAAGCCGCAAGAAGGCTTGCCAGTGGCCCCTAGTGGTGGCCAAAAATTATTACAATATTATAAATATTATACATCACCTAAGAAAGTAACACAAACGCAACACGCATACACGAACGCGCGCGCGTCACTCACGTGCATTAAACAGGTGACACTTCAGTTACTGAAAAGCAAAGAAAGGTAGGCCGTTTATTTACTTATTTTTGCGGTTTGATCCCGTAGCACTATATTCTCCCTTCATGTTTATGCTTCTGTGTAATGGACGGTTTGTCCAATATTTTTGGGCATGATGTTTCAGGCCTATAATAAAAGTTTACCTCTTAGTAGCGTGTGACGTGTGTGTGTTTGCGTGTGTAGCAGAGACAGTGCGCATCAGAGAGCGCGCGACGTGTGTTTGCGTGTGTAGCAGAGACAGCGCGCGTCAGAGAGAGAGAGAGCGCGTCAAAGAGCGCGCGCATCAGAGAGAGCTTAAAAGTGATTGATGTTGGTCTCGGGTCGGGTCGGGTTCGGGCTGAAAAAATTGCAGGCGTTGTCGGGCTGGGGTCGGGTAGGGCTTGAACACCACGGGCCAGGGCCGGGCTAGGGCTGGAGTTTTTGGCCCGTGCAGGGCTCTAGTGAGGTGGCATGTGGGTGAGACTGTTGCGAAACGAGTCTCTAGTCTTTTTCATTTCTCTAGTCATTTCTTTTTCTTAGTCTCTAGTCATTTCAAACTTTCTTTTCTCTTTTGGCCCAGAAATTGATTGAAGCTAGCCACTCTCAATTCTCTAACTGTACCAAGGAGGTATAAAAAAATAAGGAGAGAGGAAGTTTTAATAGGAGTTATGAGCTAGAATACACGAATAACCCACATACATCAAAATGCCCCACTTGGCGAGTATTCAAGTAAAAACAATCTGTTATGTCTTTAGTGAATATTTAGAAGTAGGGATGTTCTGAAACCGATACTTTCATTTTTAGTCCTTGCCGATACTGAGTACCTGTATTTTCATTACATCTTTAAATATTGGGCAGAGAAACCAAAAGAATATGAATCAAATAATTTGGCTTTAGCGGCTTGTGTGTGAACAAGTAAGCTTATCACTTAGCAAATTTGCTGTTCATATTATTGCTCTATCATTCTTAATCTTTACCCTTACGAAACAAAAATATATTGCAATATACTAGAATTTATATTGCAATACATTAGAAAATATATTTCAATGTATCAGAAACTTCCTCATATATTTGAAAATATATAGCAATATACACTCTAAAAACTGCTGGGTTGAAAACAACCCAAGTTGGGTTATTTTATAACCCAGCTGCTGGGTCAAAAAGGGTCTCACCCAGCGCTGGGTTATTTTAACCCAACCCAGTTGGGTTATTGATTTAACCCAACATGTTGGGTTATGTTTTCTACCCAAAGTTGGGTAGAAATTACTAAATTGTTGGGTTGAACTGACTAAACAATGGGTTGAAGAATACAACCCAAATTATGGGTCATGGGTATCATTTGGATTAAAATTACTTTTTTCAATTAACCTTTGCATTATGAGAGCAACTTGTACAGTTATTTTATAAAATTAAAGATAATATTCAAAACATTATTCTATCAATACATGTTTGTATTTCTTATTTACCAATTAAAAGATCTTCAATTGACATGAGTTGGTCTTTAAAAATATTTATTCATTTCATAAAGAATTTACAATTTAAAATGAATTCATTAGCAATTCATTAAACATTTAGTTCAAGTTCATTTTGAAGATCATTTACAAATTCGCCCAAAGTGCTGCACAATATCAGAACCAGAGAACACCATTTAAAAACAATAAAAAGTATATAGTTAATAAAACAAACAATAGAACAAATATTTAATGCAAGAATGCAACAAATTTAAATGGAATTAAATTGAGCCCGGAGAATTTTGACCTCATTTGCCTCTTGTCCAGGGATTTCAAAGAGCGCTGTTTGGATAAACTCCCAAACTTTGCTGCAAACTTTTGGGTATGCGATGTCAAAAACAAAAAAAGCCTTAAAGCAGACATCTACAGCTCCCAGAAGGGAAGGGTGCTCCAGAGCCGTCCCATTGATGACAACAAAGGCCTGGGAGCACTGATGCCCGTCCCCCAACATGAGTACAAAGGGGTACTCTGTGGGTGCCTTTGTCAGGTATTCCGCCAGGTTAGTTCCAACCTGTAAGAAAAACAAAACAAAAGGAAGTTGTTTGAACAGGTCAGGTACTTGTAACAGCAACAGCAATATCACCAGAGTTGTCATGATTTACGTGCTATGCCTTAGCTTCATAATAAGGAAGAAAAATAAATTCAGGTACAAATCATTGTAACTTACAGGCTGAACATCAATAAAAGCCCTGCTGAGCTCAAGGCGGCTGGGGCGGCACATTTTTTTGCCAACCTTGTATACCCCGGTTGGCAGCAACACCGGGAGCAGCTGCAACGCAACCTCCCCTTGTTTGTCTGTAAAATATATATGATAGATTCATCAGTCAAATACAACAGTAAATGTATCTTATGGTTGGAGGAAGGAAGATTTTTCACAATATTGGAAAAGTGGGTAACACTTATTGTTTTCCCTGGTTACTAACCAGTAGTCCCCTAATAAGGCTGAGTTGGGCGTTCACCAGTAAGTACTGGTTAACTGATTAGTTCCCTAGTAAGTAACCAGTATTTCCTGATTAGTTCATCTGGTAACACTTTACAATAAGTGACACAAAGAATGCTTAGTTACTAGGGAACTCCTTAAGGAACTAATCAGGAACTAATGGGTAGTTCCCTAGTAACTAAGCATTTTTTGTGTACCTTATTGTAAAGTGTTACCGAAAAGTGTTCATTTATTAATTGTTTGCAATACAGTAACAATAAACAATGTATAAGCAGAAGAGAAGTCCCAGTGTCCCACAAGCGTAAATCTCAAATCAACATTCTACAAATAACATTACCTGCTGAAAGAAGATCAATGTTTTTTGTGATCTCCGTTTTTTCTTTTTGTGCCAGACTGATGATCCTTGGGGCGAATAGTGTGTTCCAATTTGCTGTCAATTTGTCTGGGGCCTCGGGCTGCAGCATCATAAAATCTTGGGATATCTAAGTCCAGGAAAAGTGCAGGAAAAGTCAATGATTTAGTAAGCAATGGGGCACAAATATTTAACAGGGTCACACATACGATTTGGGATGCAAGCTCACCATTCCGGGCGTGTCCACTAGACGTGGAAACTCCATCATTATGTTCACCACCGCCTTTGTTCCATTTGCCCGGATCCACTTGGCCCTGTGGATGGCCGTCTCCTCCATGTAAGCAGCCACCTGGCTTTGTGGCCACACATTACTTTTCAACCACTCTGTCAACTGGACTGCCCGGTCCCCGCTTATAATTTGTTCTGTCATCAGCAGAAAAATCAATCAATTCCAACAAGCAGTGATTGATTGACATATTCCAAATTAACTTGTACACTGGTATGTGGAGATCTAGGCACCCTTCTGAGGATTCATATCTCTACCTACTGCAACACTGAATGTCTGTTTGAAAAGCACTCAGTACTCAGATACAACCAGAAAATAAATGCTATGAAATTTTTTCAGGAGTGTAAATTATCATGAATCTTCAGGGCCCAGTATTTTAAAATCTGAAATCCACATCAAAATGATCCGGATTTCTAAATCCCACTATCCTGATCCATGGATCAGAGTTCTCTATCCCAGTATTTCAAAACTTTGCGAGATTAGATTAAAATTATCCTGATCCTCTCAGATAGAGATTTCCAAATCCATACCGCCCCCAGGATCACAGACAGGAAACAGGAAGTGAGGTGTAATTTAGAATCTAAAGGCAGTGAGTTCAATATACTTCCTTCAAAAGTACAAAATAAAAGTCATAAACTAGTTTTCTGTTGCATAAAGTCAGTGTTTGCTCAGATTCTCTCAGCTTAAGGCTGCTATCAAACAGCACACTGACTTGTTTTATATGTACGACCCAAGATGGTTGTGGAATTACTCGGCTACATGTTAGTAAAGCTTTTAATAGAATATCTTCTTTGACTAAAGCTCTTTTTAATCCCATTTTATTCTATTTTATTTAATTTTATCTGGTTCCTTAAACTTATTTTATTGCATGGTGTGCTGCTTTTATTGTTTTTACTTAATCTTAACATTTTTATTTAAACTTGCAGTGTTTTCGACTCCCCAATGCAGCTATGGGACGGAGCTTTTAGAGTAATAATCATTTTATGGAATATATGTTGGTGTGTGATTACATGTGTGCATGAGTATATGTTATATTTGTGTGTGACTCTTGGATCTGGGATCTAGGAGACTTGATGGGTAAAGGTGGGCTTCTTTCTTGTTTCTTCATCTGTTTATTTTGTCTTTAATATAAAGGACTTTGTGTTGCATTTCTATGTATGAAAAAGTGTTTTATAAATAAAGGTAGGTTGATTGATGTTACTCCTGTCTGTCAAGGGAAATATGAAGTTATTCATGCAACATATTGACCTTTTTCAGTAGTTTGTTGCTAAATTACATTAAGACTGTTTTAAAAGAATTCTTCACTATTTTGTGTAATAATGAAAATGTGTACAAACACTAATTTTGGAAATAGTGAAACTGTTTTTCTTCCATTAGTGAGGAAATGCTCCAGTAAAACTTCCAGACTTTTAAAAAAATAATGAATATATGTGAAACAAATACATGGGATCACCTTCAAATCCACCTCTCAGGTTGGATCATTATAATGCTGCATTTTGGGATCAAAGTGATCCAGATTAGTCACAAAAGTTTTGAAATACCCAACAGAGGCTGAAATCTGGATTTGAAATCTGAAATCTGAAATCTGGAAATCTGGATCAGCCCAGGATTAATCCTGGTGGATTATGTTTGAAATACTGGGCCCAGGAGTGCCAAAACTTTGGCATGCCACTGTAGGTCAAGTCCAAAAAGTTATTTAAAACAGCATAGAAAATCACTTCTATCTACTCTCAGTTGCATTGATATTAACTGGATTGAAATTCAAGGGCAAGACATCTTACTGTACCTGGTATAATCCTTAGTGGCTCTTGTGGCACTTGTGCTGCTGCCCTACGCTTGCCACTTCGGATTCTTTTTCGGACATTCCGGAGGCGCTCCTCCAGGAATCCCGTGGCAGGTTTATGGTGCCTCCCAGGGGTAAACCATGCATCCTCAAGTTTAGAAGGTAGAAAAGGAATATATTTAGCTTGACAGTTATTTATAAATACCAGTAAGTATTTTTTATTTCAGACGCAAAGGTGGTCCGTAACAAACAGACAGACAAAACTGAGTAATGAATACTACAAATGTAGTTCATGTAAACAGTCTCCCCAGTGCTTTCAGACACTACTCTGATAAGGTGTAATAAAAACGCCCAGTTCATTTTTTGAGTCCATGACTGTCATTATATGCCAGCTATAATTTCTTGTATTTGGCTGTTGTCTATTTCCACCACAAGTGATCAGTTTAGAGTTTATACAATAGGGTTTAAACAAAACTGTTTTAACAATATCACTACACATTCCAAATTCCCGTGCAACTTTTTGTGAGTGTAAATTGTAATGAGGATAATAACTTTACTTACATAGCCTGTGCCTTGGCAGTCACGCAAGCTTGTGAACTGGTCCACTATAGCCTTTGCCAGCATTGCTTTGGCTTCTGAATTTGGACTGGACAAAAACAGGAGTTTAAAATTTTGGGTGTGGCAGTTCTGTTTTAGATACAAGATCTGTCTTGTTTATTCACTTATGTGAAACACATAACACTCTGAATCAAGATAGAGAAGAGAGCTGAGAGTTAAACCAGAGGGGTGTTGGGCGTGGGAGGAGGAAAATGGAAGCGGGGAACGGATTAATCGGGGAAGATATGGGGAAGTGCGAGAGATAAGTAAGTGGGATTGATTTCAACAATTCTTGATTGTCATGACAATCAGGATAAGCTATTTTATTACCTTGGTGTCTTTAATGCATTACCACTAATTACACCCCATTCAAGCACATGTTATCAATATCATAAGGGATGAATGATTCACCCCCTATTATAGCTATGTTAATGCTGCACTTTAGCATTGGCAACATGAGTCATTGCAGTGCTACAATGATCCCCATAGTGCTGAAGTATGCTGACATTCTGGGCCAAAATGCTTCCTTACGACCGGGAATATATGACACAGTAAGGGTGATGTCATAAACATCACATAGCCTACCGGTAATTATTCCAAATACACACTTTTTCACATACTGTAATTATTTCAAACACACACTTTAAGAATCATGTCACACGCAACAATAACCCAAACGATCTCCCAGCATCCTTTGTGCTCATGCGTTTTTTGCCTTGCTGACAGAAGGCAAGACTAATGCGGCCTGGCAAAGCATGCTGGGAGATTGTTTAAATGTATAATTTTTTTACCTGGTCTTATTTCTCCCTGCGTATTTTTCTTCAAATATGTATCTGGTTTTTGTTACGCCTAATATGAGTGTAAGATGGGTCCCTGAATCTTTTTTGCGATGCTTTTGTTGCCACCGTTAGTGTGTCACGTATGGCTGATAGTCATACTACACAGGTACTTCGAAAAAAAAAAGAGAAGTACCTAACCTAAGCATGATTATGGTAGATATCACGATCAGCTATGGCAATAGGGACTAGTTGAGTACAAAAAGTAGAGCGATAATAATAGGCGCTTCAAGGAACGAATGAAAATAGTTTATCAATACGAACAAAGGTAACAAGTAGCTGCTTACGGATGGGGTAGGGTATTGGAAAGGGAGATAGAAAGTAGTGATCTTACTTTTCTTCGTAACGTTCAATTAAGTGAGAGACGAGGATCCTGACCATCGATCTCCTCTCAGATATGGAAACGTGCTTGTGTTCATCTAGACTCACAACCAAGCTTTTCCCTTCAGGTGTCTTATTGAGGACTTCACGGATATTCTGCCAAAAAAATATAAATGTAAAAAAAGAAGGTGTTAACTCTGAAGTTAACCACACTTAAGCCGCTTTTCCACCGAAATTACCCGGAACAATTTGTCCCAGGAACTTTTTTCCCAGGAACCTTTTTTGCCCCAGACCGGTTGCTTTCTGCGTTTACACCGCGGTCTAAAGTACCGGGAAGGTAAACTGCGCGCAACTGCTCCTCCCAGTCTGCGACGGACAGTAATCAGTTTTGAGCGCCACATTTATAAGTATGGAGGAGATTCAAACTGTGCTGCAGTTATTGGTTTACTAACGAGGTAGGCTAATTAACATAACAAAATAGACGAGCACTGATACTAAAGCGTGTTCAGAAAGCTCGTATGCGTATAAAATTAGACAAGGTACGTTGTGAGATGACTGGGACGAACGCGCAAAAATTTCCTTTTGCGCAAATACTCTTAAAAAAAGCCTGAACCCCGTCTATCAATCATAAATAGTGACAGTCTTGTAAATAGTTGTTTGTTACCAACCTCAATGCGCTATTTCAATCCTGTTATAGTAAATTTGTAACATGGTTTGCCTTGCAATAGATGACAATGTGTAAACATAATGACTTAATATTAAAAGCTGTGGCAGAAAAGAGACGAGCACTGATAAAGCGTGTTCAGAGCTCGTAATGCTAACGTTAGATATAAAATTGTATGTTATCAGCTATTGCGGACATTGGCCGTGAGATGGCTGTGACGAACGCGCAGAAAGTTTCCTCTTCCACAAATACCCAAATAATAAAGCCTGAAACTCGTCGCCAGTCCCCCAGTTTTTTTTATTAAATTCCATATTTGCAGACAGACAACTTTACTGCATGAAGCCACTTTTTAAAAGGGAGGTTAAAAATAAAGAAAATGCTGCGTGGAGTCATCCAACCAAAATGCGGCGTGAACACAACCAATCAGCTTGTGCAGCGCACAAGTCCCACCCCTGAAAGTTCCTGAACTTTGAAAAAGTACTACCTCGTGAGCAGGGACTATCGGAGGGGCAAATATTTACCCGGAACTTCATTTAGACCCTGGTTCCTGCGGTGTAAACACATCGAGTACCAGCCCAAAGTTCCTAGTTCCTGGGGAAAGTTCCTGCGGTGGAAACGCGGCTTTAGTCTCCCAATGGTCAATGCAGTTTTAGTCTTTTTAACAAGTGAACTTACAAATGTTGCTCCAAGCTCTTCAAAAACATGGGTAGTGGGCTCTAATGGCAATTCCAGGGCCGGAGTGGCACCAGCCGGTTCAGTTTGGGGGTTTGAATCCTTTAAAGAATGTAAAAGAAATAATGACTATTGCACCAAGGTGAAATGTAGACATGGAATAAATTGGTTAAATTGTTCTAAGCAAAAAAGGTTAAAGGAGAACTCCGGTCAATTTTAACATTGAGCTCATTTTTTTGTAAATTTGGAGTGCTGTCAGTACAGAGAACAACGACAAAAATCGGTGTTGCCTACATCGTGTTATCCTCTTTTTAAAATCTGCACCCTGTTGACTTCAATGGGGCAAGTTTTACACCTGCTTTTAGCCTCTTAACATCCTTGATGTGTCATTACAAGTGCACAGCTAATGTGAGTGATTCCTTCAGAGTGAACACGGGTGAATCTGACTGCAGTAGATGTGAAAGATATTAATAAAAATGATGTTATTTCAGCCAGCGCACATACCTGTATTTTCTTCCTGTTTTCGGTCGAAGTCCATAGTAATCGATTGTCGAGTTCACACGCATAGGTTACCTATGATCACGCGCGTGAACTCGACAATCGATTACTATGGACTTCGACCGAAAACAGGAAGAAAATACAGGTATGTGCGCTGGCTGAAATAACATCATTTTTATTAATATCTTTAATATTAATTAAAGATATTAATTAAAGATATCAACACCGATTTCTGTATTGACAGCACTCCAAATTTACAAAAAAATTAGCTCAATGTTAAAATTGACCGGAGTTCTCCTTTAAGTTGTAAGGTACTTACAAGATGCATTATATGTGTTACCGATAATTCCACGGCAGTGAGATTACATATTGTATTAAACATCATCAGAAATAAATGAGGTGGCAAAAGGACAAAGCTATAGACAAAATGTAGTTAAGATCAACTAACTATATACAATATTCCTATCTATGCATCTTATCTAAAATAACTTGTATCTCAAAGAAACGTAGCGATCATTGCAACTCTCCTTGTGGGACCTCATGACATGTAGTGGGTGATGGTCAGCAATAGAATCAAGGTCAACAACTTCTATTGCAGAGGTAGCACACACGGCAAAGGCAAAAAAATGCCTGTCAAAGCCTGTAGTTTCCCAGTTTTTCACAATCACTCTGATGTTTGAGTTCACCATCACAATGCTCTTAATGGTGCCAAATTGAGGCTCACCATCAGCAGAGTGAGACACCAGAAGAGTCATCCCTGGCCTGTAGCGTGTACCCTTGTACTTGATCCAAGATGGCAAGTATACCTCTGTAAAAACGGCAACATCACCAAAGCCACTTTTGACCTTGTCAAAATCGTCCATGGTTCCGAGGAGAGTTGTGGATCCTTGTCCAACTTCTAAATCGTGAGTGAACAGCTGGCCAGACAACAGGGTGTAGCACATCATTATCTGATGTCTAAAGGCTTGTGTCTTGCAAATGTTGCGAAAATTACAAGTCACATGGCTTACCCGTTTGAAAAAGCCATGTTTCCCTTCAAAACGCATGCACCAAAAGTGAATCACTGGCCCCAGTTTTCTGATGGCTCCAGGGTAGTGCAACATGAAGTGATGTTTGGGCTTCAAGTGTCTTTCTGGGTATAGCTCTAAGAAAAGACAATGGTGTTCCTGAATCAAATATGCCAAAAAGATAACTGACCCTTGTGTCAATTGAGGGGAAAACATCAGCTCCATACAGCTAAGTAATGAAAGGAGCAACTCCCAGTGTTTGTTTCCCTCTGGCACCAAATCCCCTATCATAAGGGGAAGCAGTCTCAGTAGACACCATGTCTGCGCTGCAGTTTGCCTAAGTGCTCCATCAGGATTTTTCAATTCTTGAGGCTTGATGGCAGATGGTTTGTTGCGGCAATCACTAAACCCATAATCAAAGCTGGTCAGTCTAAAGTTTAACTGCTCAAGGGTTATCAGTTTTTGCTCAATTAAAGAATTGATAACAAGCTTCATCTCATAACCACCAACTCCTTCAAGTACATCATGCATTACATCAGGAGTTACATTGTCAGTTACATGGTAGAACAGCAACTTGTTGAGGCAGCATTCTCTTTTGATGCCAGTTTCAGTTTGGTTGTTTAGTAGGGAGTCTGAGAGGTAGTTCACTTTATCACGCAATGATGAAGGATCCTCAAAAGTTTGGACCCTCAAAACCTGTTTGTGCACCCTACACCATCGACATACACTATTGGCGGCAAAGCTTTCTGTGTAACCAAGGATACTGTTGAGCCCAAGGTTGTCCCCACAGACCTGAGCCACTCCAACCTTAACAGTGCCATTGAAATGTGGGGTCTCGATGAGAATACCATTAACCTCCATGTCTCTAATGTCATCCACAATTCGCTGTAGAACAGCATTCATCCCATATGTTTTCGCATCATCAGACTTGTACACTGCCAACAAGAAATGAGACTTTAAGCTCGAGAGATACTCTGGTGGCAAGCATTTAATTGTGAAATAGATAAAACCAAGTTTGTGGACAGATGTTTTTGAGCCTAGTGGATTTACCATTTCACAATCGTCACAATAAATTAAAAGTGGAACAGAGAACTCCTCAGAAAAAAGGTGATTGGTTCTAAAGACTTCACCATCTCTAAAATCCTCAAGGGCTGTAGTTTCAAGCTTTCGCCAGTCACTGATTTTCTCCATTGTTCCAGGAGTTTCCAAGATCAGTTTTAGCATAGGCTTTAGTGGAACATACTGAAAAGTGTCCCGAACAGCCACTTGTTTCACAGTTCCTGTCACTCCATCAGTTTCTTGTGTATAGGAAAAGCCAGGGAGAGGTACTGCCTCTGGCTGTAAAAAGTATCCAGACTGAGAAAAATACTTAATTTGCTTGTACTCTGATTCAAACCCACGAAAAGGTTCAGCAGCTGCTTCAAACTGCTCCAACAGTTCTGTCGCGTTTTGATTCTCAAATTGTCCTATCTCTCTTAAAAAAGAGACAGTTTTTCTTTTCAGGTTACCAACTATGTCTTTGATGAGGTGTGAGGTGTTTTCTACCACATCCTTAATTCCACTGAATGTTTGTGATGATTTCGACCTCAGCCTAGCCAGGAAGAGAGCAACTCTGTCTGTTATACTTTCATCTTCAAGCTCATCCCACTGCTCCACTGTACTCTCACTATCTTCCACCTCACACAATCCACTGCATCCCACCTCACATAATTCATTAGAGTGTGGATCTAAGGAAGTTGACTGAGCAGGCTCAACAAAGCTTTCATGCTCTGGTTCAAATTCAACAACATGCCCCAAAAGGTGTCTCCTGAAAGAACGTATGCGGTCAAAAGATCGATGGCACCCAGTCTGACCACACTGGAAATAATTTGAGGTGGAATAAATGTTATGCCTCGTTTTCAGATGTGAAAAGAATGTTCTTAAGTTGTTGCCTAAACATCTTTTACATTTGAAACACGTGAAGCCCATTTTGTCTAGGTCTTAAGGCCCTTTCACACCGGATGCGTAACGAAAAAGCGAAACGAAAAAGCGAATAGTTCGTGTGCGAATAGTTCGCATCAAAACCATTCACATCAGCCGCGACGCGAATTTGCGACGTCTGTGACGTTCAGAGAGCTTCAACATTCCAAAACTTTCGCGCGAATCGCGCCGACAGCTGAGAAAACATGGACACTTCATCATCATCATCATCATCATCATCATCCAGTCATAGTCATAGCATCCAGTGAAGACGAGCTTTTCATTTTATTTAAAAGACAGAAAAGAAGGTTTTGGGTGCACCCAATCTTACAGAACAGAGAGTCTGAAGGGGAGTATGCTTATGTGCACAGTTTTGTTTTGTTTTTTTGCGTCTTCAACAGTGCGTTTTGTAATGTAACTACACATTACATGTAACACACGAAGTAAGTAAGTTAAAAATCATTCGACTAGAAACTGTAGATATCACACAAAGAATGTATAGTATAGCCTACTAAAAGCAGCCCTAAATAGTCTCACTGCATTTTGTTACGTGTTCAAAGTAAACACGGTCTCTGTCTCTATCTTTGACGATATAGTGTTAGCTTTCTATCCCAAATGTAGTTTGGTCTGCTAGTCTACACAGCACAGGACTATACAACGACTAAAACTATCACACAACACACTCACAGTCGTGATAACCGGTTGGTTGGCAATGCTACGCCACACATTGTCTTTCAAATCATTGTTCTTGTAGTAGGGGAGCGCGGGGCACAACCTAACGCGGGGTTAGTTGTAACACGCTTGTTTTAAATACTTCCGCACATGCTAGGATGACGGAACTTTGTTTATTTACTAGTTGCCATATCAACACTATATAGAAAAAAAAAATCCGCCAAAATTATTTTCTTTTTGGAAGATATCCATAGACATTTATTAAACCATAGCAAAAGTAAATTTCTTACTTAAGTTAATTTTTCATCTCTATTTTTTGTGTTTATTTAAAATAAGACAAATCTGATATTATTTTAATCTCCAAGATGTTATTTAACAGTTGAGATAGTTCTTTAATGCTTCGCTAATTAGCAGAAGACACTAGCCGGGTTTAAATCCCAGTTGTGCAGGCGGGGCATGTTGTCACACTGCGTTACAATGTGCCCCTATTAGAAATATGCTATTATATTCTATACTTTTATTAATTTTATTGAGAAAACGTGAGAAAAAGGTGAATAAAGACTGAGAGTCAATGTTCAGAAATTACTAATTATTTATTTGTTTTGAACTATGTTGTATAGCTGTGTTTTCATGTGTTCGTAGTCAAAACTCAAAAATGAGTTTCTATTTAATTATTAAAAATTGCCATTATTTTATATGAAAAAGTTTTTTAATTTTATTTTATTTAGAAAATATTTTAGTTTGTTTTGTATATTTTTTTTATTAGATCAGATAACATTTTAAGCTGTCATATGGTCATGTTACAATGTGCCCCACACATGTTACAATGTACCCCTCCTATGGGGCATGTTGTCACATTTCACTTCCATTCTTTCGGGCTATATCAAGAAAAAAGTATATACTGTATTAATAAAACAAAACCACATAATTGTACTAGACATGTGGGAAATTAATGTGGGGAAAAAATAAATACTCTGAACCATAAGTAGATTTGCACAAACTGAGAAAGTCAAAAAGCGTTACTTTGTGCCCCGCTCTCCCCTATGTGATTGGCTGAAGCCTATTCTGTCGCCGCAAAAGTAAAAAAAAATCGACATCGAAGCGAAAAAAATAAAAGTCGTTTTTTCGCCTCAGCACATTCGCGTTCGGTGTGGAAGCGCTCATTACACAAACAGCTGATCAAAAAATAAACCCATCGCGCGAATTATTCGTGCGTCAAAATCGCGTCCAGTGTGAAAGGGCCTTTATCCTTAGCGTACCTCAATGAATTTCTTAAAATGCTGCTGAAACCTCAGCCGGGGCCCAAGCTGTGGTATCAGGGTGACCAAGTCGTCTCCACCCAGGAGGAAGAAGCTTTGCTCTTCAATTTGATTGGCTGCAAAATACACAACATTCATTTATTCAACCAGTACTTACAATACTATGCAGTATTACACATGAGAGAAAGAGAATGAAAATTGGCATGGTGTTTAATTCTAACAATGAAATGGATTGTTACATACCTTCAAACGCAGGGATTAAATTAATAAGGTTCCACTCAGACAGTTTGTCCTTCACAAAATTATCCATCTATCAGAAAGACAAAGACAAAGAAAAAGGACACTCAATAAATATTTGATTACTTATAGTTGATTGCTTAGAGTTTTGAACTAGTTAAAAGACAAGTTCTGTTTTTTGCAACCTGGACCTTATTTCTAGCATGAAATATGTTAATTTACTCACCCAAACAATTGTGAGTAGATCTCCTGAATGAATGCAAGTTACACCAAATTGTTTAGGTGAGTAAATTAACTTATGTCATGCTAGAAATAAGGTCCAGGTTGCAAAAGGGGGAGAAGAGAAGCAGAGTGAGGATGAGTTGAGGGAGGGGAGGAGAGCAAAGAGACAGGAGGAGAGGAGCAGAGGAAGAGGAGGGGAGGTTGGGGAGAGGAGAGGAGAGGGGAGGAGAACGTTTAGGTTCAACTTGTTTCTGTTATTTCAACCAAATTATTGTTTAAAACAGCCATTCTCAACCTTGGGGTCCCGACCCCAATTGACCGTTCGCAAAGACCCGCCCCCCATAGTTACTGTCGCTATGTCCGACAAGCTACGCCGTTCTCACGCCACACCATGTTCTCACGCAGTGAAAATACATCGCGGAGCAGAGAGGAGACTGACAACACACTGACAGACAGGACAGACCAGGTTACTTTTCGGTTACGTTTGATATTAAACATATTAAACAAAGCCTCACCTTTCAAATTTGGTCATTTTTTAAAAGAAATTTAAACAATAAATACCGTTTTGTGGCTCTTAAATGTGTAGTGACAGATCGCTGTAGAGCATCAGTTAAAGCTGCTCGCGAACCGATCATCTCTTCCTTCTAGTTAATTTATAGCCTCAGATAAACATGAAAAAAAATTGGAATGAATGTTGTTTTAACCACGGAAGGGCATCAATACACTCCGATTTTCAAGTTCAAATCCTCCCATGTTAATCTACTAACTCTCCTGACTGCTTTGTCGGACAAAATGGCGGATGGCGAAGTATGATTGGTCAGATCACCTGTCAATCAAGCTCCCTGCGAAGGGTCAAATTGGGGTCGCGAGATGATTTCTGGGGTCGCCAAATCATTTTGGAAAAATATAAATGAATGTAGCTTCCGCCTGGACGTTAGAAGGACGACAAGCGGTTGGTCTCAAACAGGCATTTTATTACTCAAAACCAGTTACTGTCGGCCGTAACAAGGCAACACCAAAAATAACAACAACTAAACTGCCTACTAGTCTCATAATATCTGCTCTCGTCATTCACACATCATCAGAGAGAAGAAATGTTTTTTTTTTGTTTTGTTTTTTTTTCGGTCTGCTGTCAGCAGCGGGGGCTGCAGAAAGCAGACGCATTCACAGACAGTCTGAAATCGCAGAACGTCCTTCTGATCTCACATAACAGACTGCTTTCTCGGCATGCGCATTGGAAGAGTTCTGGTTGCCAGTAGCAACAGAGTACGCACGCGGCACTGTCAAAAGCGGCAACCGATGTCCTGTTTCCATTTGCATCCACATATCTGTGCGAAAAGAAATTTTCTACGCTGACCCACATGAAAAACAAATACAGATCACGACTCCTCAAATACAGATCACGCGGAGAGCAGTGCATGTTAAATTGGGGGTCGCGACTCAAAAAGGTTGAGAAGCACTGGTTTAAAACACCTGCCTGCACGACAGGCCATGCAGAAAGTCTGTTTAACTCAAATGCATTCACATGAAATTGTCAAACAAAAGAAGAAAAATAAAATCTGCTACACACTGGTCAACTTAACGAGGCTGCAGCTTTCATGTTGAACTTCACGAGTGCAAAAACAGGCGATTATCGCCAAATACAGGCTTATGTCAGTAAAATAAAATGCATGGGGTTTGACAGATATATTCGGTCAAAGTAGTTATTTACTCGTGTAATCAAGTTTTTTCCTGTTTTACAGACGGCGTTTGAGACTTAATTAGCTTGTAAACTCGTCACATACATTTCCCAAAATAAGATATAACTAAAAGAAAACTCACCATAATAACAATCCTAGGTTAGCTGTATAAATGACAAATGAGCGTCCGTCTCAAAGCTGCGCCGGACGGCGGACAGACCCTTAAAAAAACCGGACTGTCCGTCTAGCCGGACATGGCCATATTAGCCTATTAGCAGCTAGTTAGCTATAGCTTGTTTCAAAACTACTTTTCTTGCATGGAAATTTGAAATAGTTAGGGAACATTTCATACATATCGAAGTGCCATTTACTTAAATAATGCAAATTCAATCGTAAATATGCCTTTTGACGACCTCAATATCAGCGGTTCAAAATGTGATCTGATTTCTAATTTGCGATTGGTAGGCTATTATGTAGTTTAAACGACCCAGGCTCAAAATAGCGTTCCCATCAGTAATCAAGCTAACGACCTATAACTAAGACAATTAAACTAAACTTTATGTGGTTTATATCTCACCGTTTGATGTTATATAAATCAACTTACTTGGAGCAGTGCAAAGTTGCGTGTCCTGTCCGTCGTCCTCAGCTCTTGAAAGGGCGGGCAGAAGCATCTCCGACCGTTACTTCTACAACCCAATGCGTTGGGTTGACATTTATAAACCAACGTTGGGTCAAACTGACCCAACCCTAGATCCAACTGCCTCAACCCAACATTTGGGTTAGGGAAACAACCCAGCGCTTTTTAGAGTGTATGGATGGACTATATATTGATTCATATATTAAAATACATTGATATACAAACAAAACTGTATTACATTATTGCATGTATGTTTATTGAAACAAAGTATTTTTTTATGAGTTAAGCAAGCTCATGCATAGGTTTACAGAGAGGTTGATTAACAATAGTCCAAATCAAATTTTTGCATGACATTCATTATATTTTACATTATATAGCCATATGGATGGACCATATATGGCTATGTATTGATTCATATATTGTAAAATGAAGATGAGAGTATTATAAATTAAATTATCATTAACAGCAGCAATTACAACTTTTTTTTTTGAGTCCACTTTTTATTCCTCCACATGACATTTCATCATCAACATGACATTTCAGTCCTCCACACTGCAACGTGGAGGTATACATGCATAAAGGTTGGCATAATGTGGCAGATCAACTAACATACATTTCCTGTTGAATTGCATCACATCAAAAACCTTTTTCCTGCCCTATAACACTCTTTTCAAGCCAACTACATTTTCTAAATTTAGCACTGAACTGTGTGATTTGTCATACTGTCTTCCAACAGCAAAACATTTTCTGTCATCAAGTCTCTCTACCACAATGTAATAATACACAGTGATTATGTGTCAATTATCCAACAAAACAGTGAAGCTGTTCTTTTCATTACTCTAGTGAACTGCTCTGAGTAATACAGTTCTCCTTTGACGAAAGTTCTACTGAATATTTTCACAATTGTATCCGTGGTGACTGAAAGTTTCTCTCTCATAGCCAGTATCTCTTCGTTAGTAAGTTTTCGTACATAGTGTAAACCAAGGGTCACAACTTGATCTGCTACTCTTTCAAACTGTTTCAGCTTTTTTTCACCAGTCAAGTTGTTATACAGCTGTATACATCTAGGCACAGCATTTCTCAGTGCATTGTTTTTCAAAAGAGGCAACACTTGTTTATATGTGAATTGTTTCATTATTTGTAAGGGAACACACTGGGTGCCATGAAACATCTTCAGTATCTCCCCATTAAAATACTCAAAAATATATCCTGAATGTGCCCACAAAGGTCCCCAATTTCTCACAGAGTCTGGCAAATGAAGACATAAATGTACGTTACATGACACATTTTCCTTTCCATACAGTGTTTCAAACTGTTTGACAAACTCAACAACTAGTTTTTCACATCTTTTTAACCCCTCTGATGTGAGTGTCCTTACATAGCAAGAACATGAAGGTGACAAGGATTAACCAGTGCTGGTAAAATGCATGGGGTAGTATTCCCTTTAGCACAAAGATGCTATAAAAAAGTAACCAGTTCTGCCATTCACTGGCTTTCCAAAACTTCCTTTGCTGAAAAGAGCGGGGCACTCTTGTGATATTGCCAGGTGGTTTAATTCTCAAGAGTTGTTTGTCGAGCTCAGGAACACGATTACCAATATAGTATGGCTACTCATGGTGTTCACTATCCAGCCACATGCTTGTCATTTGCCGAACAACTCCAAGATGTACATTATGCATATGGTCAGGAGGCATTCCAGATATGAGGTCAAAGTGTGGGATGTTGACAAGACATGTGGGCCCTTTAATGCCCCTCACAGATTGTGTGGTACGCACAGCCTCCCTTGCATCATTTAGGGTTGAAGCATGATCCTTTTTGGAACTTCTTTGTATGGATAAACCCTAACAGTTCCATTTCCCTTTGGAACTTGTTCACCAGGATGTAGGCAGAGGCTGCACCCATAATGACCATTAAATTGGGTAATGTTTTGCAGAATGGGCCTGGCACCCATACACAAAAGAAATATATTTGAAATATATTTTCAAAATATATTTTTGGAATATATGCAAATATTTGAAATTGGCCCAGTAAATATATTTTAATATATGTTTACATATATGTTCATATATGTTTTAACTTTTGCAAACTGTTTCATAAAAAGTTAACATTTTCACAAACAAACAACACATTTTCAATTTATTTTTTAGATACACTTCCCCTGCCCACATTTTTCCTACTGGTCGGGGATCGAGCCGGAAACCCTTTGGTTACGAGCCCGAAGCCCTAACCAGTAGGCCACAGCTGCCCCTTTACTAACTTTATTGACCTAAAATGACAATTTTATGTAGGAAATAAAACACAGAATGCAGAGTTTTTTCCCCTATTTTTACAGAATTGAATACAGTTATTTAATAGTGTGTGTATGCAGTGTTAGACACTGAGTTCTATCTATTGTTCTATCTAGTGCACTTCACTGTTGGAGTGTCACTGCTATACTTGCATCATAAATATTGTGCATATTTTCAATATTTAAATGACTTCAGGAAAGAAGTCAATAAAACAACGATAAATCTAATAATTGCACTTAGTGTTAGGTACGTGCCACCTAATATGGCCTAATAGTCCTAGGAAAGCAACTATCTGTCATTTTACATTGCAGTCATTTAAATGTAAGTACAGTATTTATTATAGCTGTGTGTCATAATACAGTAGTGAAATATGGTAGCCTACTGTTGTGTATAGGGGAAAAGGTAGAGGAATTACTATGATCAAAATACATTTTCGACCCTTCTTTAGCAAGCTAAACATTTTATGACCATATATTTTGTCATATTGTCACGAACTGCACCGGGAAACAGACAGGTGATCCAAATGCAGGCTTTTATTGAAGGACAATCCAAAGAGCACAAACGGGGAAACAGGCAGTAGTCAGAGTCCAGATAAGCAGTCCAAATCAGCAGCAGTACAAACAGGGAACAAGCAGTCGGGTAATCAAAGCAGGCAGGCAAGAGATCAGAAACACGGAGACTAAATACTAGAAAACTTAGAAACTAGATACTACAATACTCAGCACTGAACAAAGGAAACATACAGGTTTAAATAAGGAACTCAATCACCAGTAATCAAACACAACTGAAACATAATTAAACATAATGAGTCCAAGGTGAAACATAATACAGGGAGAGAGTGCCCTCCAGTGGCTCACACGGGCACTCCACATCACACATATATTTTACATTACATGTTATAAATGTAAATATATTTCACACTTAACATCATATATTTATGTTATATTTCAGAATATATTTCAAAATGATAAATATAAGTGAACAACAATGCAAATATATTTCAATGTATTTGGAATATATGCCACGTATATTTTTGACACTTTAAAATATTTAATATTTCAATATTTTTTTTTTTTTCTGTATGGGCAACTGAATCACACATCATAACAGCTGCTATCACTCTACAATGATTCACAATGTTGTTGCTGTGTAACTTGAAGCCAACAGTTGACAATGACTGACTATCAGTGCGTCTCAAACACAGCTCGAGTTCACTTGAAAGGGAACGTCTCAGGTTACGTATGTAACCCTGGTTCCCTGATAGGGAACGAGACGCTGCGTTCGCCTGCCATACTTCCTGCATACCTTGACCGACTTGCTTCAGGATTTTTCAGAAGCTAACTCGATCTGTGTCAGGGGGGCTGCCTTATAATTTCCTGGTCGATGACGTCACCCGCCTATGACGTCTTGTCTTTCCATTGGACTGATTATACACGTGCTTCACGACGCAATCACGCAGGGCGTTCCCACCGCGTCTCAAACGCAGCGTCTCGTTCCCTATCAGGGAACCAGGGTTACATACGTAACCTGAGACGTTCCCTTTCAAGGGAACTCGAGCTGCGTTTGAGACACGGTGGGAACCCCATACCCACTACGCTATAATGCCAAATGCTCGTTCTGTGTGAAGTCCTTGCGCACACTAAGAAGCAAGCAACCTGGCCCCAGGAGTGGTGAGGTCTAGATCATAAAATCTGACAAATGTATGTGGTGAGGACCAGCCCGCCGCATTACAAACATCTTGAAGAGAAACCAATCACGCAGGGCGTTCCCACCGCGTCTCAAACGCAGCGTCTCGTTCCCTATCAGGGAACCAGGGTTACATACGTAACCTGAGACGTTCCCTTTCAAGGGAACTCGAGCTGCGTTTAAGACACGGTGGGAACCCCATACCCACTACGCTATAATGCCAAATGCTCGTTCTGTGTGAAGTCCTTGCGCACACTAAGAAGCAAGCAACCTGGCCCCAGGAGTGGTGAGGTCTAGATCATAAAATCTGACAAATGTATGTGGTGAGGACCAGCCCGCCGCATTACAAACATCTTGAAGAGAAACTCCTGAAATTAAAGCCTTAGAGGCAGCCATACTCCTCGTGGAACGAGCCCGAACAGCCAAAGGTGAAGGCTGTCCGGCCGCTTCATAAGCCAGTGAAATAGCCTCAACTACCCACTTGCTCATTACCTGTTTTGATGCAGGGCAACCTTTCCTAGTTGACCCAAAGCAGACAAACAATTGTATTGATTTATGCCACAGGGCAGCTCTGTGGACGTAAGCATCCAAAGCCCGCACAGGGCATAACAGATTAATATTTTCCTGATCTGGGGTATTACATGGTGGAGGATAAAAGGCCTGCAGCACTATTGGCCCCGCAACATTAGTAGGGACCTTAGGGGTGTAACCCGGTCTAGGGTGAAGAAATGCCTTCACCATACCAGGTGCAAACTCCAAACATGAAGGAGCAACCAACAAGGCTTGCAAATCTCCAATTCTCTTAATAGAAGAAATAGCGAGAAGAAATAAAGTTTTTAGAGTGAGGAACTTTTCTGAAACCTCTTCAATGGGCTCGAAGGGAGCCAAGGCCAGACCCTCAAGTACAATGGCCAAATCCCAAGCCGGTGCTCTAGAGTGCAATGCAGGGGCCCGTTCTTCGTACGTTGCTTATTACATCCGAGATCAAATGACACATCCAAGATGATATCATCGTGCGAATCATGATCTGGCTAACTCGGTTCTTCGAACACACTTGCCGGATATGATTAGTATCGCTGGATTGAGTTATCTGAGATAATTGCGCGTTCATGCGCTGGTTAAAAGGGGATATGTATCGATAGTAGAAACATTGATCAGCAACGCTGCTATTGGCTGCTCAGCGTGGCCAAAGAGCGCGCTCAGTTTTTCTCCTCAGCAGAGCAAGAACTAAAATTCGAAGTTTATTCGGAATTTTAATGTTTAATCAAAACGCCAGGGAACACCTCAAAGTCTGCAAAAGCCAGGAGAGAGGGCTGGCAAAAAGTAGCAGACAATTTAAATCCGTAAGTGGCCATGTTAGATGTTTTTATCACTTATTAGCCTATATTTTTGTATTTTAATAATTGCATAATTACTTTGTGCATTGTAATGTCAGTCACCATACTAGAACATGGGAACAAATAAAAGTGAAGTACAAAAATATTCTACACAATGGTCATTTTTAGTTAGATTATAGTCTCTTTTATAAAAGGCACTGTTAAATAAATGGTTGTCGGTTTAGAAAAAAGCAACCAAGAAAAAGGCTGAGAAAAAAATAGAAAAGATCTTAGTAGCCTACACTGTAAAATAATTTTTGCTGCGTTAAATTAAGGCCGTATAGTCATTTCAACTGTTAAATCTTGAGTAATGATGAAATGCTTTGACTTGTGAAAGTGAAAACTGATAAACTTATGTTAATGTAAAAATATTTTGCCATGAGTTATTGATCACATTTTTCCCGAGTGTAGTTCATTGTAATGACATTGTGTTTTCCTCTTTTGTGCACTTTTACACAATACACCAACACTTGTATCTGTTCCCAAGAAAGTGGTGGCTGAAATATGTGCAGTAAGTGGACATTTTCTAACTTTCCAAAGGAAAGAAAGTATATAAGACTTTGTAATGTCCATTTGTTTCCATTGCACTGGACAGTGAATAAACCCTCTCAGATAACTGTCATATGGAGGAACTAGCCTACCTGCAAGTGCATAAATAACTTTACTTAATTTATACTTGTATGCTTTATGGCTGCAATATAAGTTGCAGGATTCCACATCTACAGAAAGGCCCACAGAAGAGTCTGCACAGACAGAGGAGACATAGGCCAACAGGTGGGCAGTATATAGCCAACTTTTTCCTTTTTATTTGTTGCATGAGGCATGTGTCTAATATCTCTTGTTGCAGGCACTTGACCACTGGCTTTTCTTTACAAAGAACAATTGAAATAAAACTCAAGGAACTAAGCATATTTGTCTTTTATTAAACATTTAATGAAAAGTTTTTTTTTTTTTTTTTTTTTTGGCAGTGTTGTGTAATATGGCACATGCAACAATGTCACAGGCCCTGTCAGGTGTGTAACCCTCAGACTTTTCAGACACTGAAATCTTCCCTTTTAGCCAAAGTTCATTTCATTGTGTGCCCTTGTCCTGTCTAGAGCTGCATTGTAACTGGTTTGGGTCAGGGAATGGGGTCATAAAACACCTGTCTGCAGGAACATGTCATAATCACCTATGAAAAAATGCAGTTCTGTTAGGATCAGCATAAGTGTATGTAATACAGTGAGCTTGATATTTAATTGTGGAACTTTTCTTACCACTTTCAAATAAGGCATAAATGTGAATCTCTGAAAATGCTTAAGTCATGCACAGATCCTGGCCATTTTGCTTTCACATTTGTGATATGGAAGATTTTAGTCAACTGCCTTTTTTTTATTTGATATAATATTACTAATCTGGAATATTAAGAATCACAATAGTAACTGGGCTGCACATTTACATTGTGAATCCCCTTTCTGTTCACATAATCCCCTTCATTGAGGCCTTGATGGCAGTCTATGGTAGCCTATAGTCTATGGTACAAATCACGTTAGTGAAGCCTGAGTGACATATCTGTAATCGGCATGGTCATGATTGTATGATCTTCATAAAAAATTATGATAGCCTAAAAAAATAAATAAAAAAAACCTGCTTTACAACATTGGGTCTTAAGTGGCTTGGAAATGCCACAAAAAAAAAAAAAAAAAAAAAAACCTAAAACTGTTTTTTAAACATAAAAAAACGTAAAAACGACAATCTCACGAATCACGAGAAAAAATATATATCTCAGAAAGAAAGTGCACTATCGCGCTGCACTGGACTTCCCGTATCACTATCAGCTCCGTTTATGAAGCCGGGATCTAATCCTGTTAACATGAAATAAGCCTGCTCCCGAGCAGGTTTAAGTTTGCGCACATGTTGCTATGACAGCAAGTCCAGGATGAGCATTGAAGAACCAAACAATCCAAGATCATGCCAAATCGCCAACAATCAAATCCAGCTAAGTGAGTTAGCGACGTACGAAGAACGGACCCCAGGTCTCAACCTCAAAGTACCACGGAGAAAACAAATAATTAGAGGATCTCTCCCAAGAGAAGTGCCCCCCAGAGGGGTGTGGTAGGCCGATATAGCCGCCACATATACTTTCAAGGTAGAAGGTGACAATCCAGCAGAGAAACGGTCTTGCAAAAAATCAAGAACTGAACCAACAGGGCAGTTAACAGGATCTAGGTGACGTACACCACACCAGAGCATCCCATACACAAAAGAAATATATTTGAAATATATTTTCATGATATATTTTGGAACATATGCAAATATTTGAAATTGGCCCAATAAATATATTTCATACTTATATTTCATATATTTATGTTATATTTCAGAATATATTTCAATGTATTTGGAATATATGCCACATATATTTTTGACACTTTTGGGGACCCATACAGAAAAAAATACATTGAAATATATTCTGAAATATAACAAAAATATATTAAATATAAGTATGAAATATATTTATTGGGCCAATTTCAAATATTTGCATATATTCCAAAATATATCCTGAAAATATATTTCTTTTGTGTATGGGATGTGAGCGGAGTGGAGCGGAGTGGAATCTCCGCTCATCGCTCACGGAACTGTTCACCCCTTCGCTCCCCCGCTCAAAGCTACATCAGGCTGCTCTGCTCATTATCGCTCAGCGCTCAACGAGGTTTGCTTCGCGCTCCACTCAAATCGCCCCCCGCTCGCTCCAAAAAAGGAAAAAAATCTACATGTATATCACTTTTAGCTTAGACCACAGCCTTACCTCCTAAAGAACTAATGAGTAACAACAACATTTTTCAAATAGAAATGTTTTATTTCAAATTACAGGTGAAGGGTTAAAATTTAAGAATATGTTTAATATCTGCTGATCTTACTTCCTTACATAACATCACATGAAAAACTAAGGTGAATTACACTGTATTGGGCATTCAAGGTGAACATGATGGCATCAATTTACTGATCAGAAGTCAGCTTTAAGTCAGCTGTCTAAACGTTGTAATAGTCAGGGGTTTTGTTAGTCTTTGATCTTCCAACTGAGAGTTGGACTGTGTGGGAAGCACCATTATCTCAGTTGGGGGCAATTGCCTCTATTGTCTTTAGATGATTATATTTAGTGGTTACCTCTAAGGCTGTGTGTATGTTTAGCACCTTTAAGGACAGCCCACTGAAAGGCCTATAAAGAAACCATTTAAAGTATGTTAGGCAGACAGATCATGTTGGAAGTTTCTACAGCCTCGTACAGTGGAGTTCTCAATAAAGAATAACTTCTGTTGAACGTGATCCCAACTGTCTCCTGGTCTCTTGCTTCGACGAAGAAAAAGTTTTCAACACAGGACTATGTAAGAAGGAATATAGCCTACACAAAAAGTCCTATAAAATTAAACGAATAAATGGGCCTAATAATATAAATAAAAATTATATAAACAAAAATATACATACATTTTTAAATTAAATTAAAGTAAATCAACTATAAGGCCAGGGGGGGCGCTGTTGGACACCGAGCATGTAGGACGTGTCTCCCTTTTGCTCCGCGAGTTTGTGTTTATTTTAACTTTTTAACACAGTTTCTCTTCACTAATTTGTCCGGTGCGCAATTGTGACAAGTACTTGGTCAGTTTCGGTGTGCTTTAAGGTAATTTCAACCGACAATGGCAGCTGCACGTGGAAACTCGGCTCGCACAGGCCGTGCTAAAGCTTCACCCTCGACTGAGCCCGCATCTCCGCCGAAGGTGGTCACGGACCCTGAGTGTGCGCCCAATTTGGATCACCTCCGGGCTATGTTAGACCAGTTGAAAGGGGACATTTGCGGCAAAATAGACTCGCTGTCTTGCGAGCTTCGTGCGGACATTTCTTCGGTAAGAGAGGAGCTTAGGCACGCAATTGAACCGATGCAACAAAAACTTAGCTCCCATGATCAAGCTATCACGGAGTTGCAGCGCGCGTGCACTGACCACAGTGACCTGCTAACTTCACTGGATTCAACAGTTTCCACGCTGAAAGCCGAGGTTAAACTGCTGACCGATAAATGTGAGGACCTGGAGGGTAGAGCGAGGAGGAACAACATACGGCTGGTAGGTGTGCCGGAGGGGGCCGAAGGTGCGTGCCCAACCGAATTTATTGCCCAGCTGTTGATGGACTCCCTCGGCCTGGATGAGTTGCCCCTGCTCGATCGTGCGCATCGCACTCTCCGAGCCAAGCCTAGTGATGGTAAACCACCCCGACCCTTTGTGATTCGTGTGCACTTTTTTCACGTGAGGAATGACATTTTACGCCGGGCCAGCGAGGCTCCTCTTCTCCACCAAGGCAAAAAACTGTTTCTCTTTCCTGACTATACTTCGTCAGTTGCGAAGAAACGTGCTGCATTCACGGACGTTAAAC
Organism: Squalius cephalus; assembly: GCF_949319135.1. Classification (NCBI taxonomy): domain Eukaryota; kingdom Metazoa; phylum Chordata; class Actinopteri; order Cypriniformes; family Leuciscidae; genus Squalius; species Squalius cephalus. Next base: position 13,024,995 of record NC_137125.1, read on the forward strand.
GTCTGTTACATTCGTGTCCTGGAGTGAAGTTCGGTTTGAGGTTTCCCGCGACTTTGAAGATCACTCTTCCCGGTGGAGCTACACACACCTTTGAGGACCCAGCCACTGCAATGGACTTTGTCAAGGTGAACTTGAAGTCTGGTGTCTCTTCAGGAGCTACAGTTTGAAAGTGGCTGGCAGTTTGTTCGGTAAACTGGGGGTTAATTTAACCCGTTCTCTGTTGGTAACGTTAAGCTGCCCTGCTTTAAGTTTGTGTCACTTGGACTTGAGTCACTTTTCATATTTTTCTACTGTGTTTGTTTACATATTTATTTAATGCTTTATTACAAACTCGCATGAGCACTACTGGATTGTGCTGTTAATGGAGCGTGTTAGGATGTTTTTAGTAGTTTGTGGGATTTGCTCGCGTCTTGTTTGGGAAGACGCTTCAGCTCGTGGGGTGGTGGGTGGGTGTGTGGAGTTCTCTCTTTTTCTCTCGCTGTGTGTTTTGTGTTTTGTTTAGTCAGGTCGCCCATGTTTTAATTTATTTCTGTGACTGTTATACATTCCATGCTGCAGTGTACACTAATACTTGACTAGCATGCAGCAGTCTAGTATGCCACGACAATCAGGGACAGGACTCAAATTTGTTAGCTGGAACTGTAATGGTCTAAATCAGCCTATTAAACGTAGCAAAGTTCTTCACCATCTTCAACAATTAGGTGCTCATATTGTCTTCCTTCAAGAGACTCACCTAAAATCTTCCAGCCATATCAGATTAAAGGGGAGGTGGGTCAGTCAAGTATTTCATTCTAGTTTTATTGGTAAATCTAGGGGGGTTGCAATTTTGATTCACAAATCGGTTCCTTTTGTGTGCTCTAATGTAATAGCTGACCCCAATGGTAGGTTTGTGTTTGTAACAGGACAGTTATATAGTAATTCTGTGATTCTGGCTAATGTGTATGGTCCAAACTGGGATGACGACAATTTTTTCCATCAATTGTTCGCCAAATTACCTGACATGTCTACACATCTACTTATTATGGGGGGTGACTTCAACTGTTGGCTTAATTCTGTATTAGATCGTTCTTCTATTAGACCAGGAGTGCCCTCAAAGTCCTCTAAGACCATTTTATCTTTTATGGATGAGTTCTCGGTCTCTGATCCATGGCGCTTTCTTAATCCGTCTGGTAAAATGTATTCTTTTTTCTCTCATGTACACCACTCCTTTTCTCGTATTGATTATTTTCTCCTGGACAACCGTTTTCTCCATTCTGTTCAGTCTTGCTCTTACGACTCTATTATAATATCAGATCATGCTCCGACCACACTGGACTTATTCATACAGGAGCGCGAACGTACGTGCCCCCCTTGGCGTCTCAATACGCGCTTGTTATCTAATGAGGATTTTGTTAAGTTTGTTTCTAATCAAATTGACTTTTTTCTTACTACCAACAGAACTCCAGGGATCTCAGCCTCTCTTCTTTGGGTGACTTTGAAAGCATACATTAGAGGTGAAATTATTTCATACAGCAGCTATGAGAACAAACAGAGGAAAAAAAAAATTAAAGGAATTGAGGTTACGAATCTCCCAGCTTGATCATATTTATGCTTCCTCCCCATCCCCTAACATATATAAGGATCGTCTCTCTCTTCAGGCTGAGTTTGATGTTCTTTCTACTAAAGAGGTTGAGGAGCTCTTATTTAAGGCTAAATATTGTTATTATGAATCTGGGGATAAGGCGACCAAACTTTTGGCCCATCAGCTTCGACAGGCTTCCTCCTCTCAGCAGATTTCACAAATTCATACTCCTTCTGGCGTCACAACTGATCCAAAAAAAATTAATGACCAGTTTAAACAGTTTTACTCCTCTTTATATACTTCTGAGGTTGGGTCTGATCTGTCAGCCCTGGATAGTTTTTTTGACTCACTGGAGTTGGTTAAGGTTGATGCTGATACTGCTGTGCAGTTAGAGGGCCCAATCACCATAGATGACCTTAAACGGGCAACCTTTTCTATGCAGTCTGGAAAATGTCCAGGCCCGGACGGTTTTCCGACCGAGTTTTACAAAACCTTTTTTGACAAATTAGCACCAGTTTTGATAGAAATGTTCAATGAATCTCTTACTCTTTCTAAGTTACCTCAGACTCTAAATCAGGCCTCCATATCATTACTCTTAAAAAAGAATAAGGACCCTCTGTCCTGCTCAAGTTACCGTCCAATTAGTCTTTTATCTGTTGATGTAAAACTTCTGTCCAAATTATTAGCTCTGCGAATGGAATCTGTTTTGCCTTTGATAATCTCTCCTGATCAGACAGGTTTTGTCCAGAACAGACATGGGTTCTTTAATCTCAGACGACTTCTCAATGTTGTTTACAATCCTTCTACGTCAATGGGGCCGGAAGCCGTAATTTCATTAGACGCGGAGAAGGCTTTTGACAGAGTGGAGTGGAACTACCTTTTTTACGCTTTGGAGAAATTTGGTTTTGGTCAGGAGTTCATTTCTTGGATTAAGTTGCTTTATTCATCTCCTGTGGCTTCAGTCAGAACTAATGACACCCATTCAGATTATTTCCCTTTGCACCGCTCCACTCGTCAGGGCTGTCCTCTGAGTCCTCTTTTATTCGCTGTTGCTATTGAACCTCTGGCTATTGCGCTTCGTTCAGAGCCACGCATCACTGGAATAACAAGATATGGTCTTGAACAGAAGGTCTCCCTCTATGCCGATGACTTATTACTATATGTGTCCAATCTCTCTGTCTCAGTTCCAGCTGCTCTTGACATCCTTAGTTCATTTGGTCTGATTTCAGGCTATAAACTAAATTTGGACAAAAGTGAGCTGTTTCCTTTAAATCAAGGTGCCCAAAATGCTGCTCAGGGTTTCCCATTCAAAATTGTTCCATTTGGCTTTAAATACCTTGGTATTCAGATTAGAGACCGTTTTGAAGATTTGTTTGATTATAATTTTGCCCCTTTGTTAGATCAGATACGGATGGACTTTCAACGGTGGTCACTGTTGCCTCTTTCCCTTGTGGCCAGGGTTAATTCGGTTAAGATGAATATTCTCCCCAAATTGTCTTATCTCTTCCAGTCCATACCTATCTTTCTCCCTCAGTCTTTTTTTCACAAATTAGACAAATCAATTACTGAGTTTATATGGAACAGGAAGGTCCCTCGTATGCGAAAGGAGCTGTTGCAGAGACCTAAGACCCTTGGGGGCTTGGCCCTTCCTAACTTGAGGTTTTATTACTGGGCTTCCATCCTTAGAGTAATTCAGCTTTGGATTTCTCTGGAGGGGGCACCAGTTCCTCCTACATGGTTGTGTATGGAGATGTTTTCTGTTAAACCTGCTTCGTTGACTGCTCTCATCCACGCTCCTCTTAGCTTTTCTCCCTCCCCTTTTTGCAATAATATTTTAGTTAAATCCACTTTTAAAATTTGGAAGCAATTTCGACGCTATTTTGGTCTACAGTCCTTCTCTTTCCTAGCACCTTTATCAGCTAACCCTGTTTTTCATCCTTCCTTAATTGATGGGGCTTTTTCTTTGTGGTCTGACTATGGCATCAAGGCATTTAGGGACTTGTATATTGCTGGTACATTTGCATCTTTCCAGCAACTCTCCGAGAAATTCCATTTGCCTAGACAGCATTTTTTTAGATATCTTCAAGTTCGTAGTTTCATCCGTAATCTTAGCCCCAATTTCCCAAATCTCCCAGCGGTCTCTCTAATTGACTCCTTTCTAACCCCATTGCCTACCATTAAGGGTGCTATTTCATATTTATACAATCTTATCTACTCTTTGCAGCTTACCCCGCAGCATAAAATTAAAACCCAATGGGAGGAGGATCTAGAGGAGGGGATCTCGGAGGAGCTGTGGGATGCCATTTTGCGTCGGGTTCACTCCTCATCTATTTGTGCTAGACATGGTCTGATCCAGTGCAAAATTCTACATCGTACCCATTTCACTCGGGTTAGGCTTTCCAAAAATCTATAATGATGTTGATCCCATGTGCATTAGATGTCATCAGGCTCCAGCTACCCATGTCCATATGTTTTGGTCTTGCCCTTCACTATTTAATTTTTGGACACAGATATTTAATTCTATTTCTGTTTGTACGGGGGTTCAATTTGATCCAACAGCATGTACCGCTTTGTTTGGGGTTTTACCTCCTACTTTGCAGCTTCCTAAATATAAAGCTGACTTTGTAGCCTTTGTCTCCTTATTGGCTAGACGTTTGATTTTATTGAGGTGGAAGTCTCCTGTGCCGCCTTCTCACTCGTCTTGGATCAGGGACATCCTACAGTTTGTGAAGTTGGAGAAAGTTAGGTGCTCGATACATGGTTCTCTTGCAAAGTTCAATAAAACTTGGGGTCCATTTTTTTGCACATGTTGAGGGGTTGACTTTTACGGCTATTCCAGAGTAGCCACCCTGATTGTCTACTAATTGTTAGTTTTTTGTTTGTTTTTTCTTGTGTGAATTGGTAGCATGCTGGGATGTTTTTTATTTATCTCTGTAAAGTTTACATATTGGGCTTTTATTTAGCAGTGGGGGACCATTTTGTGTTTTTGTTTTGTTCTGCTTAATTTAATTTTTTATTTATTTATTTATTTATTTTTATTTTATTATTATTATTTTTTTTATTTTTTTAACTTTTTTATTTTATTTTATTTTTTCTCTGTAGTTGTACTTGTTGTACTTGACATTGTTTTGACTCCCGAATTTACCTCTTGATTTTGTTATGTCACTGAAAAATCAATAAACAAATGTTTAAAAAAAAAACTATAAGGCCAGAATTTTGATATGTGAACTTTCACGATTAAAATTTAAATTGGCTTCCATACACACAAACTGCATAATATAAATATTATTACGGACGACACAGATTCGGCTAAATAAAACGAACCATTAGGTCTACTTGAATGAAAAAAACGAATTTGTTTGAATATTACACTATATTTAATTTACACTTTTTTAAATTTACACACAAGTTACTGTATTCAATTTGCTAACCTTTTGTTTTCTTTCCAGCGTGATCGCGTAGCTCACGTTCAACAGGAAGTTGACTTCCTGTTGTCGAATTCGCATGCACGTTGTTGTCTTTGGAGCTCCATCGATTTGATTTATAATTCTTGATTTTACTCTTTAAACTTACTTACAACAAACATTTTCTACTTTTCCTCACTGAGAAGCACTACTGCTCAAACCTCATAGTTACAACGCGGACTGTTGAGCAGACGTGTCTCAAGCCTATTAGTGATCCAACGCTGGATACTCTTATAGGTTACTCCCGGGGATCACGGCTGAACGCGTCTTCTCAACACTCACTTACAAACATTTTTTTTTTCGCCTATCGTGCGTCTACTCTACACCCGTACCACTAAAAAGATGGATTATATCTAAGACGTTTGTCAGAAATTAGTATTAATATTGATAGCATCACTGGTAGTGTCGTTGCTAACTTACTGTCCATCTGTTAAAATGGCGAATATATCAGATGTAAGTAGTCTACCTTTTGGTGCAGGTGAAGACACATTTGAACTTCACGCACTGCAGTCTGAGCTGGAAGCTGTTGAGAAACAGATCCACGACCTTTTAGTGAGACAAGCCGAGCTAATAGACCGGCGGTTAGCTCTTGAAACATCACGCGCCGATGCTCACAAATCAGAGATTAATGTTACTAACCCGCTGACTCCGACCTCGTCTACTCCGTGCGTAACTCAGCATCGGTCCGGAGCGCCAAGGTCGCGATCAGCCATGGTCTCGTTCACTCCGGCTCCAACACGCCACCACGAAGCCTGGATATTTCCGCAGCGGAAGACGCGAGTCAGGTCTAGACCAAAACCCTCTCCGACCCTCCCGGTTTTCGAGTTATCCACACAAAACCGCTTCTCCCCTCTTCGCGAAACAGAACGCGATGCTGTGATCATCGGTGATTCCATTGTTCGACACGTACACGCTACATTAGGTAAAAATAAGGTGCACAGTCACTGCTTTCCTGGTGCTCGTGTTTCTGAAATTGCTGCTCACGTTCCCGAGATTCTGAACGATAACGAGCGCGTCGGAACTTTGGTATTGCACGCGGGAGTGAACGACATCAGGCTGCGCCAGACGGAAGTTCTGAAGAAAGACTTCAGGAATCTGATCGATACGGTACGCAGCACATCGCCTGATATAACGATCATTGTGTCAGGACCGCTTCCCACGTACCGTCTAGGACATGACAAGTTTAGTAGATTATTCGCACTAAATGAATGGTTAACGTCATGGTGCAATGAACAGAAACTGCTCTTTGTAAATAATTGGAATCTGTTTTGGGAGCGTCCTAGGCTTTTCCGTGCTGATGGCTTACACCCAAGCAAATTCGGAGCGGATCTTCTGTCGGATAACATATCCAAAATGTTAAATACCTTTTGACTAGTAACCAAAAGTCCAAATCATAGTCTCTGCTGCACCAAATTAACTGATATAAATACTAGTGTAGAACATTGCATAGAAATTGTGTCTATTCCTCGTTTAGTGCGATCAAATAATAAATCTACTGCAGGATCTAGGAAAAATTTAGTTGTTATTAAACCAGAAAATGTTGCTATTAGTAAACAAAAACAATTTCTAAAGCTAGGTCTTTTAAACATTAGATCACTCACACCTAAGGCAGTTATTGTAAATGAAATAGTCACAGATAATAGCATCGATGTACTTTGCCTTACTGAAACCTGGCTTAAACCAAATGATTATTTCGGTCTAAATGAGTCTACTCCATCAGGATACTCCTATAAGCACGAGCCCCGTCTGATTGGTCGTGGCGGCGGTATTGCAACTATCTATAGAGATTTTCTTAGTGTTACTCAGAAAACGGGTTATAAGTTTATTTCATTTGAAGTACTTGTACTAAATGTTACACTCTTAGATGATAGAAAAACATCCCTATTATCTTTAGCCTTGGCTACCATATATAGACCGCCAGGGCCTTACGCTGATTTCCTAAAAGAATTTGCAGATTTTCTCTCAGATCTATTGGTCAATGTCGATAAAGTATTAATTGTTGGAGATTTTAACATACACGTAGATAATCAAAATGATACGTTAGGGGCTGCGTTTATAGATTTATTAAACTCCTTTGGGGTCAAGCAAAACGTTACCGGACCAACTCATCGTTTTAATCAAACACTCGATTTAATTATATCACATGGAACCGATCCAACCGATATAGATATCATTCCACAAAGTGATGATGTAACTGACCATTACATGGTAACTTGCATATTACGTACCCCGGTAATATATCATGCTGCGCCGCGTTATCGATTAGGCAGAACAATCCTTCCATCCACCATAGATAATTTTTCAAATTGCTTATCGGATCTGTCTCAGCTGCTGCCTGAACCTAAACAAACAGATGAACTAGAGGAACTAACCATCACTATGAGCACCATTCTCTCTGGAAAATTGGATATTGTTGCACCTATGAGACTAAAAAAGGTCAGAGAGAAAATTAAAGCACCATGGTACAAAAATACTACGCGTGTTCTAAAGAGAGAAACCCGTAATTTAGAGCGTAAATGGAAACAAACTAATTTAGAGGTTTTTAGAATCGCTTGGAAAGACAGTATGTCACGTTATAAAAAGGCCCTAAAAGTAGCCAGGGCTGAGCACCTCCGCAAACTAATAGAAAATAACCAAAACAATCCAAGATTTTTATTTAACACCGTGGCTAGACTAACAAATAAACAAGCGTCACCTGAACAAAATATTCCGTTACAGTTTAGTAGTAATGATTTCATGAATTTTTTCACTGAGAAAATAGAAAACATCAGATCCACAATTGTAAACGTTCAATCCTCAATCGCGCCTTATAATTCAGCCTCGATTATCACCCCGCAAGAACAATTACAGTGCTTTACAACTATAGAACAAATAGAGTTAAATAAACTTATCACTTCCTCTAAAACAACAACATGTTTATTAGATCCCATACCAACTAAACTACTGAAAGAAGTGTTACCTATAGTGGAAGAGCCTCTCCTCAATATTATTAACTCATCTTTAACTTTAGGTCATGTTCCAAGAACATTTAAACTGGCAGTTATAAAACCACTCATTAAGAAACCACAATTAGACCCAAATAACCTAGCAAATTATAGACCAATTTCAAATCTTCCTTTTATGTCCAAAATATTAGAAAAAGTTGTGTCTGCCCAACTGGGCTCTTTCTTACAAGAAAATGACATCTATGAAAAGTTTCAGTCTGGATTTAGGCCGCACCATAGCACTGAAACTGCGCTCGTTAAAATCACAAATGATTTACTCTTAGCTTCTGACCAAGGCTGTATCTCAATACTAGTTTTACTTGATCTTAGTGCTGCGTTCGATACTATAGATCACACAATACTCTTAGATCGACTACAAAACTATACCGGTGTTAAAGGACAAGCATTAAGCTGGTTCAGATCATACCTATCTGACCGATACCATTTTGTCTATTTAAATGGAGAAAAATCGATCATAACTCCAGTAAACTATGGAGTGCCGCAAGGATCTGTGTTAGGCCCTCTATTATTCTCAATATATATGCTGCCACTTGGAAATATTATAAGGAAACATGGAATTAGTTTCCATTGTTATGCTGATGACACTCAAATATATATTTCATCACGGCCGGATGAAAACGCTAAATTATCCAAATTGACAGAGTGTGTTAAAGATATAAAAGATTGGATGACGCGCAATTTTCTTTTATTAAATCCAGACAAGACAGAGGTAATACTTATCGGTTCAAAAAACCGCCCACAAAACCTCTCACAATACAACTTTAACATAGTAGGATGTCCTGTTACTTCATCCTCTACATTAAAAGACCTGGGTGTTATACTAGATTGTAACTTGTCTTTTGAAAATCATATTTCATATGTTACAAGAACAGCCTTTTTCCACCTTAGAAATATTGCTAAGCTACGTAATATGTTTCTATCAGTTTCTGATGCAGAAAAGTTAGTTCATGCGTTCATGACCTCGAGATTAGATTACTGTAATGCTTTATTAGCTGGTTGTCCTGCATCCTCAATAAACAAGCTACAGATAGTCCAAAATGCCGCCGCTAGAGTTCTTACTAGATCAAGAAAATTTGACCATATAACACCAATTTTATCATCACTACATTGGTTACCTATAAAGTTCCGTATTAATTACAAGGTATTGCTACTGACTTATAAAGCCCTAAACGGCTTAGCTCCAGTTTATTTAACGGATCTTCTATCGCCCTATAATCCATCGCGCTCTTTAAGGTCACTAAATTCGAGGCTTTTGGTCATACCTAGGATATCCAGATCATCCAAAGGAGGGAGATCATTTTCACATTTAGCTCCAAAACTCTGGAATAGTCTTCCTGATACTGTTCGTTGCTCAGACTCGCTCTCCCAGTTTAAAACTAGACGCATCTCTTCAGCCAGGCATTCATATAATACTTTTAATCTTACAGTTAAGTCCGACCTCTAGTTTATAAACGCCAGAGGAGAACTGGCCCCGACTGAGCCTGGGTTCTCCCAAGGTTTTTTTTTCTCCATTAGGTCACCTGATGGAGTTTTTCGGTTCCTTGCCACTGTTGCCTTTGGCTTGCTCAGTTGGGGATACTTAATTTAATTAATCAATTCAACAATACTATTGATCAGCATTACCAAACGTGGATGTTTTACACCAGAAACAAACACTGATGTACTATTTTATTTAATACTGTGAAGCTGCTTTGATACAATCTGTATTGTGAAAAGCGCTATATAAATAAAATTGACTTGACTTGACTTGACTATTTGTCGTGGCCACGAGTTATGTTGAGGGAGCCACAGCGGCCAATACTGTAACCGTACCGCATAGACTGGGCTACAGCAGAGATGGAGATGACAGAAGAAATAACATTTTACTTTAAGTTAGGAATGTCATAAAAAGATTTAAGCTAGTGCGGTCTTTTGCATTATTAATTGGATGGGCTTTTTTGTCGCACTTTTGCACTGGCATGAAGTTGGTTTGACGTTGGACGTTCGATATTCGCATATTTAGGGACCGTCTCAAAATTACATGTGAAGTTGGCATAAACGTTTCTAACTTCAATAGCATTTGAAGACAATGATTTACAGTCATAAAACCAACTGTACATTGTTCACCCAGGTCTCGTGTATGATGCACACCTTTTAGATTTTTGATAGGCCTATTTATGACAATAAACTGCTAAATCATATGCAAATATTGCTATGTATTTCACTACTGTCACATACCTGACACCTATATGAACAATGTACAGTTGGTTTTATGACTGTAAGTCATTGTCTTCAAATGCTATTGAGCTTTAAATATTGTCATATTCTGTATATGATCACACAGTAGTGCAATACATAGCAATATTTGCATATGATTTAACAGTTTATTGTCATAAATTTCAAAAATCTAAAAGGCGTGCATCATACCTGACACCTATATGATCAATGTACAGTTGGTGTTATGACTGTAAGTCATTGTCTTCAAATGCTATTGAGCTTTAAATATTGTCAAATTTTGTATATGATCCCATACAGTAGTGAAATACATAGCAATATTTGCATATGATTTAGCAGTTTATTGTCATTAAATATCAAAAATCTAAAAGGTGTGCATCATACACGAGACCTGGGTGAACAATGTACAGTTGGTTTTATGACTGTAAGTCATTGTCTTCAAATGCTATTGAAGTTAGAAACGTTTATGCCAATGTCGCATGTAATTTTGAGCCGGTCCCTAAGTATGCGTGCGACAAAAAAGTCTAAAATGCGCTTCATGTGTCTTTCACTTATAACGTACCCATGTCTTAATGCCAAAGACTGCACTATATCTTTATATGACATTCCTAATTTAAAGTAAAATGTTATTTCTTCTGTCATCTCCATCTCCGCTGTGGCCCAGTAGATGCTATGGAACGGTTACAGTATTGGCCGCTGTGGCTCCCTCAACATAACTCGTGGCCATGACAAAAAGATGTCGTTCTCTCAAAATATGAAGTCGTGGCCACGAGAAAAATATATCGTTCCCTCAACATATGATCTCGAGGCTACGACTTTGCATCGCGTGGCCACAACATAATGATGTCGTTACCTCAACAAAATGATCTTATGGCCACAACTTAATATGACGTTCCCACGAGATTATTACTTTTAAAAAATGACATGCGTCTTACAGATGATGTTGTCAGTAAAGTCTGTGATTGTGTGAAGGATTCAGATTTGTTCTCCCTCTGTCATCAGGGTCCGCTGAGAACAAAATATTCAAGAGCTCATACATTCAAACAAATGTTCCATTACATAGAGCCTAAGAAAGTAACATTAGGAAATGATGAAAATATGAGACAAAAGTTTGCATACTACATACCTGTAAAGCAAACATTAAGTAACTTACTGGAATCAGAATTCTGGAAGAATTCAGTGTCACAACAGTCTCATGAAACAGACTCGGATAATTTTAGTGACATAAGTAATGGTAAAGGCTTTAAGTCTAACCAGTTCTTTATTGAAAATCCAGAATGCCTGAAACTAATTCTCTACCAGGATGCTTTTGAAATTGTAAATCCTCTCGGCTCTGCTAAGAAAAAGCACAAAGTTGTTGCAGTTTATCTTTCTTTGGCTAATCTACCTGCACATGTTCGGAACAATACTGATCACATGTCCCTTGTCTTATTATGTGTAGAGAATGATTTAAAACAATTCGGATTTGCTAATGTTTTCTCAGAGATGTTAGTGGATTTAAAAGATTTGGAGGAAAATGGAATAACTGTAGGTGGTGAAACGGTCAAAGGATCTTTGTATTGTATTGCCGGTGATAATTTGGGTTCACACAGCATTGGTGGGTTTACCGAAAATTTCAGTCGTTCACAATATTTTTGCAGGTATTGTGAAGTCACGCGACATGAGTTTCAAAATAATGACCCTAATGTTTGTGGTCCACAGCGCACACCCGAACGTTACAATTCTATTGTTCGTGATCTAGAAGCTCAAGACAACAAAGGCATAAAGGGAAACTCTGTTTTCAATACTTTGAAATCTTTTCATGTTTGCCAGCCTGGTCTCCCTCCTTGTTTAGGCCATGACATATTTGAGGGCATCTTATCCTATGATGTTGCATTGTACCTGAAGTATTTCATTAAGAAGAAGCAATGGCTCACATATTCAATTTTGAACCGGCGCATCAAGCAGTTTAAGTACAAAGGAACTGATGCTCTCACAAAGCCATGTGCTGTCAACTCTCAGGTGCCCAAGCTTTCAGGGCAAGCCATTCAGAATTGGAATTTCTTAAGATTGCTTCCTGTATTAATTGGTGACAAAGTGCAAAATCCAGAAGATGATGTGTGGCAGTTAACTCTCCAACTTAAAGATATTGTTGATATGGTTTGTGCACAAACAATTTCATCAGCACAGGTAGCCTATCTTGACATTCTGATCCAAGAATATTTGGAATCAAGAAAGTCTTTATTTCCTGAAAGTTTACTAAAACCAAAACATCATTACTTGCGGCACTATCCAGCACTAATTTTAAAATTTGGCCCCTTGATTACATTATGGACGATGCGTTTTGAAAGCAAACACGGCTACTTCAAGAGGTGTGCCAGGCATTTAAAAAACTTTAAAAACATCTGCCTAACTTTATCTGAAAGACATCAGATGTTTCAGGCATATCTTTCAGCTGGGCCAGGGTGCAGTCAGCTTCTGCAAGTCAAAGACTGTTGCACTTTTTACCCCAACCTTTACAGTGACACAATTAAACATGCAGTGAGAGAGTTTAGCTTTTCAGAAATCAATACTAGTGTATCCACAGACATCGTGTACAAAGGTACATCATATAAAAAGGGTAATTTTCTTGTGTCAAAAAATGATGAGGCCATTGAGTTTGGAGAACTTCTCATTATTTTAATTCAAAATGATGACACTGTGTATTTTGTGATGGAAGTACATAAAGCTGACTATCATTCTGAATACCATCTGTACTCAGTGACAAAACAGAACACCAGGTTGCAATGTCTTAACATTAACGATTTGGTAGATTTTTATCCGTTACCATCATACATTTTTAACGGGCGTCAAGTCATTCCACTGAAACACAGTGTGTTGTCGAAATAAAGAGGTCTTGGCCACAGTGGTGGAGAAACCACACAAAAAATGCTCATTTATGGTATAGCCTAGTAAATATAGTAAAAAATATAGTAAAAACAAAACATACAATTTGAAAAATGTGAAAGGAACAATTTTTTTTTTTTTTACTTTTAAATGCATAAGTTAAAATGCTCAGACACATATTCAAAAGAAGTGGCTTCCCTTATATGCATGTTGTTACTTCACTAAATACCTCATTTTTATTTGCTTGATTCTAGAAATGTCTGATTTGGAGAGAGTGTTTCTACGTACCGCCATCACTGAGGTCTTGCCGGACCTTCCAGAGGTGACAAAGGACATTTTAGAAGAGACATTGCAATCTCTTGGTGTGGAGTCATATGAGGATTTTAAATTTATTGAGGAAGCTGATTTGCTGTCAGCGTTGAGGCCAATTCAAGCCCGAAAAGTCATTGTTGCTTGGAAGCTGAGATGTAAGTGATGTTATATTAGAGAATGCAACCGGTGCCAACACTTGGATGTCCTAAAACATCTGAAAGGTTGGAAATAACAAATTTCACATTGTGTTAATAATTGTCTGTGTGCAGGCCAGACCCCTGAAAGCAGCAGCTCTTCTGTTGATGCTACATCAAGACCTCCCACAACCTTAGAGTCTCTATCCAGAAGTTCACAATTAACCTCTACCGACCACTCCCAAATCTGACACTGGGTGGACACCTTTCTGGTACCATGGGAAAAGTTACCAGAGGAACTGATACAGTTATTAGAGAGAGGTAAACGTCCAAGTCCACGGATCAGAAGAGAGATGGTCCGGATTGTCGTTTGTGAGATGATGCGAAAAAATTCTTGCCCAAGTAAAAAGAGTTCTACCGAAGTTGCTAAAAAGATGGTGGCGAAATATCCTAAATCTCTGCAAGACGTAATCGAGGGAGATGTGATTGGGCCAGGTTACCACTCTTTGGTAAAGCAACTGCAATATAGAATTGAAAATGCGAAGCGCTCTACGACCCCAAAAATGAGAAAACGAAAGCATCCCACTGATGAGTCTGACACAGACAAAGTCCCTCCAGAACAAAGAGCAACCATGCAGGACACTTATGGGTGTATTAACTGGGATTTAAAATTCCTCCCCATTGAAGAGACCCCAGAGAGCCAGAGAGAAAAGAAAGAAACACTGAAGATGATGTCCCAGCAAACTGATGCAAATCTAGAGGAGGTCAAACGTCTAGTGAAATTGACTTTCTACACACAGCGTAAACAAGTGAACCAGGGCGGAGATATAAAATGCCTCCTGAAAGAGTGGCCGTTTCTATTCAACGAACTTGGCATGGCAGTCCATTTCAAAGAACTTGCCGGAATTGGGCTTATAGAAACTTTCACCCGGAATGTGGATCTGAAGGGGAAACGACTCTTGAACTACCTCAATACTGTTGGTGTGAACTAGGGCTGGGCGATAAATCGATTTTATCGATTAATTCGAATGTGCAGTTTACGTCGATTTTTTTGAATGAAAATCGGTTTTCTCTTTAACATTCGCCGACGCTCCCCTCTGGGCTCCCGTAGCTCCGAACGGGCTCAGCTCTTCCCCCGCGCGTTTGGCATAGAGATACACAAACAACACGGCAAGACCGCGGCAGCACAAACACATCCGCCAAAAAACAACCTACAGTCTTACAAACTGAATCCGCAGAGCTGCCAACTCTCACGAATTCACCGTGAGACTCACGCAATCGTCACTTTTTAAACGCTCTCACGCCACACATACATTTTCTCACGCAGAGAAAAGTCGTGAAGCAAAGAGGACACTGACACCGACAGACAAGACAGAGAAGGTTACTATTGCTATGAAACAAATTCTCAGCTCTCAGATTCTGTCGATTTAATTACGAAATTCAAACAATAAACACCGTTTTGGCGCTTGACAGATCGCTGACAGAGTTCAACGGCACGTGAACCAATCATCTGTTACTCTTTACTACTAGTTAATAGTAGGCTAAATAAACACGAATGATCAATAGGTCATTTGAAAGAAACAGTTCAACTTACCGAAATGAAATAAAATCGATCATCTGTGTTTTTCAACTGCGGAAAGAGGTCTATATAGTAGAGGTCCTGGGTAAGATTTGTATGCACTTCATTTAGCGGAAAATATCTCAACTGTTATAGACTAATATGACCCCATAGAACAACGTGGGATGTGTGCCAAAATCTCTACCCGGGACGAAAGTCCTGAAAATGACCACAACCTGTGACACTATTATCACACTACAGGTGAATGGGACTTTTTTTTTTTCCTTAATAGATATCCTCATACATTTCTACCAGTTTAATCTTCATATTAAGAGAAATAATTTTTGTATTACACTTTGTCTTAAAAATAAAATAAAATATGCAAATTAGGCAATATCTCATTAAAAATGCGTAACATTACATATAAACTTTTGAAGCTACAGATTTTCTGAGGTGATCACAATGATCATAATTATAAGGTCATAGAAGAGTGTAAGCATTCTGGTTTGATATAAAGCAAATGGCTAAAAAACCTATTACAAACAACTAGCAACATACAGGAATTGCCAGTATGTATTAACCTAAACTTTAAAAGCTTACATTTCCTACCTGTTCTAAATATTGCTGTCATCACCTCCAACTTTTTTTTTTTTTCAACAAGTTTACTTGGCAGCCATAGTGACCTGAGGTCACATTTGTTTTGTCACAGGTGTTTTTTTGTTTTGTTGTTGTTGTTGTTGTTGTTGTTGTTTTTGCAAAATGAGGAAAATGCCATCACAAGTACATCACAACTTGTGCTCACATAGTCTCAGACAAGTTGATGAAGTTACAGTGTCTTCATGTCATGAAGTCATTCCTCACAAAGAACAGATAAGTTGGTACATACCAATTATTCATATTTGAAACCTTATTTTACAAAATTCCAAAAGATCTGGAGAGAGTGAGAGAACAACTTATCCATCCAGTGTCACATACAGTGGGGAGAACAAGTATTTGATACACTGCTGATTTTGCAGGTTTTCCCACTTACAAAGCATGTAGAAGTCTGTCATTTTTTATCATACTGTAGGTACTCTTCAACTGTGAGTGACGGAATCTAAAACAAAAATCCAGAAAATCACTTTGCATGATTTTTAAGTAATTAATTTGCATTTTATTGCATGACATAAGTATTTGATACGTCAGAAAAGCAGAACTTAATATTTGGTACAGAAACCTTTGTTTGCGATTACAGAGATCATACGTTTCCTGTAGTTCTTGACCAGGTTTGCACACACTGCAGGGATTCTGGCCCACTCCTCCATACAGACCTTCTCCAGATCCTTCAGGTTTCGGGGCTGTCGCTGGGCAATACGGACTTTCAGCTCCCTCCAAAGATGTTCTATTGGGTTCAGGTCTGGAGACTGGCTAGGCCACTCCAGGACCTTGAGATGCTTCTTACAGAGCCACTCCTTAGTTGCCCTGGCTGTGTGTTTCGGGTCGTTGTCATGCTGGAAGACCCAGCCACTACCCATCTTCAATGCTCTAACTGAGGGAAGGAGGTTGTTGGCCGAGATCTCGCGATACATGGCCCCATCCATCCTCCCCTCAATACGGTGCAGTCGACCTGTCCCCTTTGCAGAAAAGCATCCCCAAAGAATGATGTTTCCACCTCCATGCTTCATGGTTGGGATGGTGTTCTTGGGGTTGTACTACTCCTCCTTCTTCCTCCAAACACGGCGAGTGGAGTTTAGACCAAAAAGCTCTATTTTTGTCTCATCAGACCAGATGACCTTCTCCCATTCCTCCTCGGGATCATCCAGATGGTCATTGGCAAACTTCAGATGGGCCTGGACATGCGCTGGCTTGAGCAGGGGGACCTTGCGTGCGCTGCAGGATTTTAATCCATGATGGCGTAGTGTGTTAATGGTTTTCTTTGAGACTGTGGTCCCAGCTCTCTTCAGGTCATTGACCAGGTCCTGCTGTGTAGTTCTGGGCTGATCCCTCACCTTCCTCATGATCATTGATGCCCCACAAGGTGAGATCTTGCATGGTGCCCCAGACCGAGGGAGATTGACCGTCATCTTGAACTTCTTCCATTTTCTAATAATTGATTGAAGATTCTCACCAAGCTGCTTGCCTATTGTCTTATAGCCCATCCCAGCCTTGTGCAGGTGTGAGTGTGTGGACAGGTGTCTTTTATACAGGTAACGAGTTCAAACAGGTGCAGTTAATACAGGTAATGAGTGGAGAACAGGAGGGCTTCTTAAAGAAAAACTAGCAGGTCTGTGAGAGCCGGAATTCTTACTGGTTGGTAGGTGATCAAATACTTATGTCATGCAATAAAATGCAAATTATTTATTTAAAAATCATACAATGCTATTTTCTGGATTTTTGTTTTAGATTCCGTCTCTCACAATTGAAGTGTACCTATGATAAAAATTACAGACCTCTACATGCTTTGTAAGTAGGAAAACCTGCAAAATCGGCAGTGTATCAAATACTTGTTCTCCCCACTGTAGATAATACTTCATTGGACTGGGCTACAGTGGGAAACATGGTGAGATAAGATTTAATTTAAATAATTTAAATTTTTCTGTGGATTATGGGGGTTAAAAAATAGAAAAGTGACATGCCATCCTTAAGGCAACTTTTGTTTGCAACTTTTGTCTCTGTCTAACAGAGAGTGCAATACAAATGGCAGAAACATTCTTGTCAAATATCTCAAACCATCAACAGACATGGAGACATTTGACGACCTGCGCATTGCTGCGTTCGATGGTAATGCCTTTAAGATGGACTTTGAGAGGACCGCTTACACCTCAACTAATGCAAGAAAACATATACAAAGAGCCTATTATCAACAGCAGCTTTGGGTCCAAGCACCATTTACAGACACCACCTCGATCTTAATTGCAGATTTTTATGGTTTTGTAAGAAAGGGCAGTTTATTAGTCCCTGAGATTGTAATCTCAAAACCTGAAGGTTTGCCAGATCCCTGCTCGTGTGGCAAGTGTGCACACAAGAATGGGTGTCCCTGTCGGGTAGCTGGTATCCGTTGTTGCAAGTACTGCTATTGCAAGGGAGGCAATAGTTGTAAAAATCCTATCACTGAATGCCTGGACTCTCTGGTGAAAGTTTTACCTAGCAACACAGGGAATAAACCTGTTGTTTTGTATTTCTCACTTTAAGTTAACGTTCCAATGATAATAGCAAGGTTGTATATAAAATGTCTGTATATTAATCAAATGCTTGTTTTCTTTCTTTTAAAAAAGTCCCTTGTTTGTATACAATTTATAATTTTCCATTCAATACAGCACAAAACAGGACATCGCCCCCTCCCCCCCCACACGACATCCACACTGAACATCTACAGAAACACAATTAAAAATATCAAACCAGAATTCTTACACTACACGGTCATTGTAAACATTGTGATCACCTCAGAAAATCTGTAGCTTCAAAAGTTTATATGTAACGTTATGCATATTTAATGAGATATTGCCTAATTTGCATATTTTATTTTATTTTTAAGACAAAGTGTAATACAAAAATTATTTCTCTTAAAATGAAGATTAAACTGGTAGAAATGTATGAGGATATCTATTAAGGGAAAAAAAAGTCCCATTCACCTGTAGTGTGATAATAGTGTCACAGGTTGTGGTCATTTTCAGGACTTTCGTCCCGGGTAGAGATTTTGGCACACATCCCACGTTGTTCTATGGGGTCATATTAGTCTATAACAGTTGAGATATTCTCCGCTAAATGAATCGCACACAAATCTTACCCAGGACCTAGACTAATAATAACAGCTAGAGACAATACGTCACATAAAGTTACTTTTACCTCTGGAAAACCCATTAATGACCATAGCACGTTAGTTGGACTTTAAAATAATTGCTGTAGAGAGTAGTATTTTGCTAAATATGATAACTATATTACATATTTATTATATTTGTACCTATATCATTAAAATATTATAATGTTGAACTTGTTATTATAAAAAAACGCATAATATTTAATTTGAGATGTTATTTTTAACCTTTAATAATAATACCAGCTGACAGGGTTTAAATTAACATGTATCTACTGTACCTAGTATTTATCCAAAGGAATCGATATTGAATCAAGATCAGAATCAAATCACAAGAATTGAATTGAAATTGTGAAAGCAATAATAAAAACAGTAGCATACCAGTCATTGTACCATGTAAACATTGTGTTGTCACTAAACTTAATAAAATTCTGTTTAGTTACCAAATGTTTTGACAATCACAATACATTTTATTGTGATGTACATTTTTTTTTTCACGTTCCCCACCAATCCCAATCCACCCATTTCATGTTCTGTTCTGTTCTGTTCTGTTCTGTTACATTTTCACTGTTTACAAAGGCAGGGCCTGCCATCTTGTCTTTTTGGCTTGTTGTTTCTGATTGCACTTTAACCCCAAGGGGAAAATCCAAATCAAATCCCAGAAGGGAAAATCAAAACAAAATAAAGTTAAAAATTGTTTTGAACAATTTCTTTGTCATCTGCAGATTGATTTTAAGTAGGGGAAGAAAAAAAAAATCGGTTTAAATCGTAAATCAGATTTTTTGTGAAAAAATCGGGGATTTTTTTTTTAGGCCATATCGCCCAGCCCTAATGTAGTGTTTTGGCACACCAGGCCGAGTGGCTTTACGCATTGTTCAAAAATCAGGTTTTATTCTGGCATGTTGAATTGGCGTTAGAATTTTTTTTTAGATTTAGATTTTAGATTTCGTTAGATTTATTTTTCTCATAACAGCTAAAATAACTTAATATATGCCTTGTCTTAATATGACCTACTTAATATAGGCAATAGGCATATAATAGCCTATATAATAAATTAGCAAAACTTGGCCACTAAAATTTAATTTTCAATTATTTTAATTATCACAATTAAAGTTTTAATTTTATTAAATTGAACAAGCGCAACAATCAGCATTTAATCAAATATTCTAAAAGATGTATTATTAATAATAATGTTATTTCAACATAATATTTCGTTTTTTCGACATAATATGTGTGCGTGCAACAAGCAAGATGTGTATTTGTAAATCCGGTGATGCGTGCATTGATTTTTATCAATAAACTAGTGTTTTCTGACAGTGTCGACTGCAAAGATGAAGTTGACGATCGCCATATTTGTAGTGAACGCACCTAGAGAGAAATGCACATAAAGACATAATCAGAGAGTAGCCTTTTTCTTTTCGTTTTGAATTATTTAATTTGAAGACATTTCAAGCTTTGTGTATTTGATGTATTTATCATGTCTGTGTGAGGCATACGCTGAGTTTCGTTAAGTTAAGAGGATGAGATGCGCTCCAGCTGACGTGCAATGCAAGTGACCGCGCGGGCGCCTCCATGATTAGTGTCTGTTATATTTGCTTCTCTTACTTATTAAATCCAGGCAATTGGTTGATGAAAAATTGATTAAAATTAAGATACAATTTATAGAAAATGAAATTCACTTTAAAGAAAGGTTTTCTACTAAACAAAACTTAATGAAGTGGTCAAAATCATGTCTGACCCACTCCATATCCATCTCTCGATATAATGCATCCTATCTTACTCGTGCTGTTCACTTTTCATATTCAACATAGATGGAAAAAAATAACATTATAATATTTTAACAAATATGATACTACATGAGATTATTTAATGGCTACAACAGTATAGTAGGCCTATAGACTCTATTTGTACAAATTGCTGCACATTAATTTAATTAAATGAAACCTTGTAACGAATTCACACTGTAGGGTAGACTGTGTACAGTTGAGACACCTTAAATAACTTGCGTTCGCAGCAAGCACAAGTTGTGATTTTTGCTGTGCACTTGCATATTAGTGTCAGCTGGGAAGGAAATATAGAGACCAGACCTCTTGGAACTTTAATTGAATACATAGCGTTGGTAAAGCATACTGAAATTACATCCCTACAAATGTATTAGGCCCTACTGAAAATAAATGTATCGAATTTAAGCAAAGTAGCCTAAATGTTAAGACTGTAAGCCCTTTGCTTTTTTACGTAGCCTATAAAGGAGTCTTATAGCCGACTTTGTGTTAATTTCATTTGTAGAGGATTTTTTTAACTCAAACATTAACACTGAAATAAATGAAACTAAATTATTGTAAATTAATTCAAACATTGACTTGCTATTAGCTAACATATAACTTTCAACACAGTTGTTTTTTTATTTGCAGGAGTCTGGCGACGAAGACAACAATGTCGTCTGATCGTGTCGTCTGAGACATGAACACCCGACTGCATCAGAAATGTCCTGATGTTAGATAAAAGATGTCCTGCTCTCCACATAGACCTGATCTTGATGCTCATCTCAGGGGAAATCTTTGCCATGGTCGACGGTGTGGCATAAATCGAGCTAAAAAAACAGGACCAGTTATAGCCTAAAAAGAGACCGCCCCTGTCATTTATTATGTTTTAATTTCTTGGGTTGTGAGCATTTGTGTTAATAGGGCGATTAAATGGCGATTTGTGAGCTAATGTTAAGGGATTAAAACGTAATGGCCTAAAGTAGAGGTGTTTGTTTAACAGTTATGCAACTAGCTATTCAATAGGCTATAAAGCAAACATGATTGCAATAACAACCCAAAACATGCTAATGATCAGTTAATTTCCCAGGTACTGTATAGGCCAGGGGTGGGCAAACTTTTTGGCTCAAGGGCCACACTGGGTTTTAAAAATTTGACAGAGGGCCGGCCCAGTAGCAGATTATGAAGCACGATCTCATGAAAGTGCGTATCTATACCACAAATTTTATTTCTCGTGCCATTTATATGGCAAAAATGTTTTTTTTTTTTTTTTTTGGCGTGCATGCTACACACTGTAAACCCCTTGGTTAGGATTAGGGGTGTGGAGTGCGTGCCTATTACACGCCATAAAGTGCATATCATGCACACAAAAACATATTATGCACTACAAATACAATTCGTGGTATTCGCACTTTCATAAGCAAACAGACAACGACAACAGATACATTTTTTTATGCTAGATATCCCCCATTTAGCATGTTTTGATGTTAATTTTTAAAGATGTTAGATAATTATAGCCTATACTTTTTAAATATTGTTTATCCTTATTATTATTTAATGGCCTAACAGTAAATTAGAAACAAAACATCTGCAAGTGTACACTTAGAAGAGTAAAAATTACAGGTTACGTTAATTCAACTTTTCACTTCCAAAAGTCATACATTTGTGGAAATAAACGAATATACAAATTTATTTTAAGAATAATAAAATAAAACATAAAAGGCAAAGGGAGATCAGAACATTTAATGAAAAAAAAAAAAAAAAAAGGGTTCTGTACATGGCAGACAGGGGAGCGTAGTCGAAAGCCGGACGATAAAGGTCGGTAAACGGAATCGGGCAGGATACATCCACAAATCCAGAGGAGCAAAGAAACTAAATAGCAGACAAATCAAAGGAAAAACTAAGGTGTGCAAGCGGTTACCAAACATTTTTTTTCTCATTGAGTTTCCAAAAAAGGAAAAAACATTAACGTGCAACAAGTCTATGCGCTCAAGTTGCTGTCTGTTTGGTTTCCATGGCGTCATTGCTTGTTACGTGACACACCGCAGCCACAACAGCGCTGAATGAATGATGATCTGCTTTTATGTCATTTTTCCTTTTTTACATTTGTTTGCTATGGCATGCAATATCTGATATTCCGATTGTCAAATATATGCAACGCATATATATATATAACGCAAAGTATTGCAAGAAAAAAGGCAAAATTAATGCGATCTTAAGACAATTTTTTTAAATACTCGACGGGCCGGATTAAACAGCCTAACGGGCCGCATGTGGCCCGCGGGCCGTAGTTTGCCCACCCCTGGTATAGGCTATATGCACTTTGAAATAATGGTTCTTATATGGCTCTTTGTCTGGGTAAATGGTTCCATGACAACCCTGTAAATGTACATGTAAAAAGTACATGTTTTGTATTTTGTAACTATGTATCATGAGCTATTAGTCATACAATTGGTGGTCTTTTTCCCCTTTTTAATTTAACAAGAATAATTAGCGAGTGGGGCTGATGTATCTCCAATTGACTAAAATATGAATTACATTCCTTTGTGTAACATAAGATGCGATATGGCCCTGAATGTGTTTTTTAAAATCATGAAAAGTGTTGCCGTTGCCGCTATCAGTTCAGTGGCAATGGCTCATCATCACAGACGAGCGCCTCACAGACGGGGTAAAATCACAATACCAAATGCACACTAAAGTGTCCCTGTTCGTGATATAGAATTATTGATGAATACCTTTAGCTTTGAAGGCTACCCGATCACACTAAATGCGCCTCTATAGCACGCATTGTGTTTATCATGCAATTTATACGCAAAAATGAGTTTTTACGTGCATAGGCCTACTGTGATACGCATGGGTAGGTTTAGTATTGGTAGGGTACGTGCATATGATACTGAAGGCATGGGTAGGATTAGTTGTGTGGGGTGCGTGTATTACACGCAAAAAGTGTGTATCAAATGCACGTGAAAACTGCGTCATATGCACGTTAAAACTCATTTTCGCGTATAAATTGCACGATAAACACAATACGTCCAATCACACACACTTAGAACACACATTTTACGCCATTGAATGTCACACAATAGGAAAGAAGACTTTGGAAATATGTACGTTAATATTAATGTTAGTAGGGTCGGTTGTGAGTCGGAACCCCAACTGAGAAACATTTTTCATTTTATCTTATAATAAACATTGGCTAGTTTATGTTTATATATATAAACTAGCGAATGTTTATGATAAGATAAAAATATTTTTTAGTTGTGTTTGTGTGCGTCACGCGTTAAATGTTTTAGAATGTCACATTTCATTCAGATGCAAAATAAGCACCCTCGTCCTCCGACTTCAGAGGCAAAAAGCCTCTGAGTCCGTCTAACGTTTTTGTTTAATATTAACATTTTTATCAGGCTGCTGTCTATAGGTTTCTACCCAAGTACCGGCATTTCTGAATGGGCTGGGGCTGAAGTTGAAAGTATGATGAGCGTATAGGCGACTATGTGCGGAGAGCATTCACTCAATATTATCATCTCATTTTTGGCTTTTAGAGGCTTTTGCATCGGAGGTCATCATATTATATATAGCCTAGATTTCATTTTTTCTGCTGTCACAACTAGAAATATACATTTCCAGAGAATGCATTTATTACACCAATATATTCCTAATAATGTAATAAAGTTTTCTTTGTGTTGACGTTATCATAATTTTAGCTAACATCCATATATAAATATAGATTATGGCTTTTAGATTTATGGATTTATGGCTTAAAAAATGTTTAAGGATTTATAGATAGGCTATTCGATGTTCTTACAGTTTAGAGTAAAACATGGTTCGGAAAATATATTTATATATAAATCGAAATTTTTCATAATAATGCAATATAAATATATAACTTTTTCAACTTTTTTCACTTCCAAAGCCTGCAAGATTTAGCCTATAGTTTAAGTGACTGTGTTTATTTTTTTTATGTAAAAATGTAAGAAATGTAAAGAAAGTGTATTTTGACATTTAAACACCTTTAGACATACTGATAGTTGAACTTATATTATGGCCGATGGGCTATTTGAATGGACTATTATTGAAGCTTAGTAGACAGCAATTTTACACATATTTTGGGTATTAGCTATACTATGTGTATTTAAATATCAGAAACATAACTAAACCTTATAGCCTATGACTGAAAACACTGAACACTGATCGTCTTTGGTTCAGCGAAAGCCAAAGCGCGAACGAATTTATCAGCTGATAACACGGGACACTGACCATTCTAATCTCACCGGTGTGATTATTTCAAATGAAAACAAAAATAAAACGATATTTTTTGGAAGTGTTTTGGAAGCTAAAGTAGGCTACATTTACAATTAATTTGCGTCATAAATCTGAAAGGGCACGTGCCCCTCAGTTTGAATAGGCGCTTCTCGTTTCATAATGTTTTTCTCACTTTTGATTCACACCTTTGCAAACCCACCCACATTTCACAGCCATGTATATATAAAAAAGGCAAATGCCACAGAACTTATTTTGCAAACTGAACTGTTCCGTCCAAAAAATGAACACCTCTTCGTTTTACAGTTCCAGGATGACGAACACAAGAAAGGTAACACAAAAGCTAATCATTTTATTGTTGTTCAATATGAATTTAAACATTCTTCTGGTTTTAAATGTTATTTATCACATTACCTACTATGTTTTAATCATTACACTATTGTTGACAGAAATCTTTGAAGGAAAACAGACCCCCAGGCCCTGCATTAGCAGAGAGGAGGGAAAATGCTGCGACAAAAAAGCGTGTGGTCCCGAAAAAAGCGGTAATTTGCTTTATTTAATATTTTTAGATACATTTTACATTAAACTGACTAGCTTTGTAACAAAGTAGGCTACCACGGATTTTAATTGTTATTTATCACATAGCCTACCTACTATCCTTTTAATTGTTATTTATCACATTACCTACTATGTTTTAATCATTTGTTGACAGAAATCTTTGGAGGAAAACAGAGCCCCAGGCCCTGCATTAGCAGAGAGGAGGGAAAATGCTGCGTCAAAGAAGCATATGGTCCCGAAAAAAGCGGTAATTTGCTTTATTTAAGATTTTTAGATACATATTTTACATTAAACGGATTTGTATTAACACGTGTTTTCTCTTGATATAGGTGAGTACTCTGTTTAGAGAAGTGATGGGACACCAAAGACAAACCGTGTCTGAGGACTTAAGGCCTGAGCTGGTAAGGCGCGACGCAGAGATTGAGGCACTAAAACAGCAGCTGCGAGTCTGCAAGGCGAAGCATTTTGAGGAGATGGAGGCCCTGAGGAGTGAGCTGCGTGTCTGCAAAGAGGCACATGTAGAAGCAAAGGCATCCCTTGCTGATATGCAAGCTACCCACAGAGGGCTAATCGAGATCCACTCCAAGGTTGTAACGCAGCTAAGAGAGGCACAGACAGCGGTAACTGAGGCTCTAAGGACACGGTTGAACTGTACACCCGCCGCAACCTCAGACTGTCTGACTCCGACCAGGGGTACTCCGTGCTGGGATGCAGAGAGCAGGGGAAGTATGCCTTCTTCTGTCACAGCACCTATTACAAACTCTCATCCCGATCTACCGTTCACTTCTCCCACTCCGGAGCTTCTTGAGTCGCTGATGATGCAGAGTCGGGGGCGACCAGATCGGTATGGTTGCTTGCTGTTCCGCACCGTGGTACCGCAGCAACTCTACGAAGAGTGGGCATCCACAACAAACTGGGATGGTTCGAGAGGCAAACGTGGACTGCCTGTGAACGTAAGGCACTTTATAACTAATTCAGTTGCCCAGAGATTCCCCGGCATGGCTAGCTGTGACGGCAAGCGGATCAAGGACAGGGTGAACGAATTTCTATGCTCCCTGAGGAATACTATTGCTCACCGACGTCTACAATATTAGATATTGTAGTCATCTCCATTTTAAAGTTAGAATTCTTTTTAAAAAAAAGTTGTTTTTTTTGGTTTAAATTTTTTTTTTTACATATTTACATTTTGCTTGTGTCAAAATTAACAAATTATATTGTAGCTACTATTTTAATTTAGTATTTTCTCTGTTTTAAAAGTTTGTTATATTCTTTTTATTTGTTTATTTTTTAACATTGGCAATTTACTGTCTCGAAATTATGTGTCGAAAAAATAAAAAAAGTGTTTTTACAAGACCTTGTGCTGTTTTTTGTGTTTATTTATTATTATTATTATTATTATGCAGATGTAAATTCAGCCATTCTGTTGGATAAAAATTGTCCCTAATGTAAAATGGAAATGAATGGTAATTTTATTTTATAAATATAAAATATTTAATATAGGCTATAGGAGAAAAAAAACAATATGGTGTAGCAATATTTTAGAACTATCAAATCTCTCTGCATTAATAATAAAAAAGTAGCCCATGTTTGTTCGGGATTTGAACCCGTGTCATCTGAATTATTGAAATGTAAGTTATAGCCTACCACTCGGCCACGAATTTGTTTTGTTTTATTTTGTTTGAAATGTATTTTTACATATTTTGCTTTCGTTAATGTTAACCAATTCTGTTGTAGCATAATAGGCCTATATTTTTTCCCTAAAAGTTTGTTTTATTCTCTGCTTTTTTTGTTTATATTTTTTACATATTCAGTCAGTCTCATTTTTGTTCAAATAATGAAAAAAGTTTTTTTTTTTTTTTACAAGATCTTGCACCATGTTTTTTTTTTTTTTTTTTTTTTAAATAAACAGATAGGAAACTTACCTTTTAAAATGCCGCAGTTGCTGCTGTTTTGCCCTGTCACTTGCGCCACCCGGTATAGCCTAGTCATTTCGCGAACGACTTTGAAATTCGACTGGTTTATTTTTGCTGCGGCAGTAATAGGCATTGTGGTTGATTATTTATTAAAGAATTCAATTGATAATCATAACAACATGTAAGCCTATTTAATTCTGAATATAACAAAGAATGCTTAAACCGACTAACATCGGTTAGTAACTGCAAGTCCTGAAAATGTTTTAATTTTACGGTAAATTATTTTAAATTATTTCACTGTTATGTTTCAGTTAATAAATCTACAAACACATTAAAATAACACGAAGTAAATGACAAGTAACCTATTGACATAGCCTTTCTAAATTATAGAAAAACTGGGCACACAATGTTAACGTGTGTCTACTTTGTTTAAATTTAATGAATTTGAATTCGTTTAACCACAATATTTATCTTGAATTTATCTGTGACCTCAGCTCAGATTACTGCCGCGCGGCAGATTACGTCATAAAGAGAATAAACTGACACTTTTTAAAGTCTGTGATTACAGCGCCACTCAGCGGTAAAAGGCAGCAAATACACATCCCAATTTTGCCGCCACGGGAACGGCGGCGGTAAAAGTCTTATTCTGGTTGTCCACCATCTGTATATGGGGCAGCAACTAAGTAAAAATAAATCGCTAGTTAATAACACTAACAAGGCTCAAAATAGCCTCACACTAACACGGTAGCATAATGAGGGTCCCTACATGCAAACCGAAGCATTGAAGATACCTTCTTATTAAACTGTCTGTACACTTACAAAGGTCATTATTGCAATATAAACACTGTCAGAGTTAGTGTTGTCACGGTACCAAAATTTCAGTATTCGGTAACAATACCAGTGAAAATCCACGGTTCTCGGTACCAATTTCGGTACCAAAGGGCTATAAATCAATAAATTCTTTGCTGATACTTCCTTGTCATCATGGAGAGGCGCAGTTCACACCGTTTCAAAAATAGTCGATCTCCGAATGCGAATGAATTTACTCTGAATTTTAGTATTGTTTTTATATGAGGATCCTTTTTCAAATACAAGGTCAATATTGATTTTCACTAACGACAAAACAACAAATTAACCGTGAATTTATATGGAAACTAATCTTTAAAAGCTTTCCATCTTCACTCTCCTCATGTAACGTTGCATTCGGAGATCGACAAAGTCCTTTCCGCAAGCGCTTGCTCTCCCGTGGCGTCTGTCGTTGCTATTAAGTCCCTATGAAATCAAATATTAACTTGTTTGGCTTTTAGACCATGTCTGCCATCTTTTCCACATCCTTAGGGTATTGTGTGTGTGTGTGTGCTCGCGTCTCATTGAGTATGTGCGCAAGTTTGTGTGTGTGTGCGCTCGCGTCTCATATGAGTGTGCATGGAGAGTTTGTGTGTGTGTGCGCGCGTCTCGTATGAGTATGTGCGTGGAGAGTTCTGCGCGTCTCGTGTGTGTAGAGTTTGCACATATGTGCGTGAGCGACTTTAGGTGTGCCGTTGTGCATTTCATATGTATTTATTTGAGCACTGATGTTGACGAGTTAACCCCTTAGGTATCGAAATCTGGTACCGAACAACATGTAATTTTTCGATACTCGATAGTATCGAGGCAATTCGGTTGGTACCTAAAAAGTATCGAACTCGGTACCCAGCCCTAGATCTGAATAGAAGCTCTTTATGAATGATTGATGAATGAACAAAGATGTTGGCCAATCATAGCAGTTAGTGTTTACGGTCTCACAGCTGACTTGCCCTTCCAACAGAGCATTTAAATCAGAGTGCTAAATCGGGTATGAAATGGCCTTTTATTTTATCATTAATTTTTAACTGGAGTCACTGATAAACTGCAGTCTGATTGACATGTCCAGCTATTATTAAAGGGTTAATTCAAGGGATACTTGCCCTAATGTCGTTCCAAACCCATAAGAAGTTTGTTCATCTTTGAAACGCAATTGAAGCTTTTAATTAACGCTTTTTAATGAAATCTGAGAGATTTCTGTCCCTTTATCGACAGCTACGCAACTACCACTTTGACGCATCAAAAAGTTCATGAAGAGATTGTAAAAACTAATCCATATGAATTGAGTGTTTTAGTCCAAATTTTCACATCACTTTATTTGATGAACAGATTTATTTAGGTTTTTATTCACATATAAACATTGGTCAGCAAACACAAACAAACTCAACCAGGCCTGCTTGACGCACAAGAACAAACCTCAAACCTCAGGCTGCCTGGTTCTCGCATGTCAAGTGAACATACTTGAGCTTCTATTTACCACAACTGATGTATAAGCTGATGAATGTTTATATGTGAATAAAAGACTAAATTAACTTTGTTCATCATATAAACGATTGTGTCTGCAATTTTTTGGAATAAACCGTTCAATTCAGATTACTTTTTCAATCTCTTTCAACTTTTTGAAGCAAAGTTTCAGTTGCGTAGCAGTCAATGTAGGGACAGATATCTCAGATTGCATTAAAAAATCCTAATTTAAGATCTTAAGACGACTTAAGAAAGAACTAAAGTCTTACGGGTTTGGAACGACATGAAGGGTAAGTAATCAATGACAGCATTTTTGGGTGAACTAACCCTTTAATACCTAAAATATTTTATTTATCTTGAATAAAGAAATTTAAGTTATTTTTTCTGTTAATAAAACTATTTTATAATTAATAAGTTGCCTGTTTTTCTTCTTTCCCAAGGTGTTTTTTCTCCATCAACCCAGAGAAGGGCACCAAAGTGGAGAAGACTTTGACAAACTTCACGTCTCAATGTGAACCCAAGAGTCCTTACTTTAATTCAGGAACTTTCAGATCGTGAGTGGCGCGATGTCTGAAACTATGGACGTTTGTTTGGACTTTACTCTGAATAAGGTTTGTTTCAGCTTCTATGCTCAGTTCTGAAGATAATTTTTTCAGGTGAGTTTGTATGCAACTTAGTTTTATTGCTCTTATATTTTGTGATATTGTCATGTACATCAGTTCGCAGAGTGATATTGTCCTGTAAGTCAGTTCGCAGAGTGATATTGTTCTGTAAGTGTGTTTGCAGAGTGATATTGTCCTGTATATCAGTTCGCAGAGTGATATTGTCCTGCAAGTCTGTTTGCAGAGTGATATTGTCCTGTAAGTGTGTTTGCAGAGTGATATTGTCCTGTACATCTGTTTGCAGAGTGATATTGTCCTGTACATCAGTTTGCAGAGTGATATTGTCCTGTAAGTCAGTTTGCAGAGTGACATTGTCCTGTACGTCAGTTCGCAGAGTGATATTGTCCTGTAAGTCAGATTGCAGAGTGATATTGTCCTGCAAGTCTGTTTGCAGAGTGATATTGTCCTGTAAGTGTGTTTGCAGAGTGATATTGTCCTGTAAGTCAGTTTGCAGAGTGATATTGTCCTGTACATCTGTTTGCAGAGTGATATTGTCCTGTACATCAGTTCGCAGAGTGATATTGTCCTGTAAGTCAGTTTGCAGAGTGATATTGGCCCTCATTTATCAAAAGTGCGTACACCAAATTTCCAGCTTACACCTGGCGTACACCCAAAACCACGGTGACTTTGAGATTTATCAATATGGACGTTGGCGTACGGCACGCTCAAATCCTACGCCAGCTCAGGAGGTGGTGTACGCACGTTTTGAGTGCGGGAATGCGCAGAAAAACAATTCCTAACACCACAAAACGCACTGACAAACTAAAAGATATGATATATTATGACCCACTGTAAAAAAACAACAACATAGTAATTATAAACTTCAGTGTTTATTTTTGTGCAACATGGACTTCAATGTTTCATTTGTGTGATTTGACCAAAGCATTTGATTTGTAGGCATATGTATTCCTTAAGTTGCGAGCCTGTGCGCTTTACCTGACGTTTCAAGCCTTGTTTATACTTTCGCCTGGCTCCGCAGCGCGAGTCTCCGCAGACTGCGCGCGCACCTCCCCAAACGGACGAGGCGTTTATACTCGACGCGCTCGCCGTTGTACTATTCTTTGAAACGATGGTTAGGCCAGGGTTAGGCCCGGCAGATGTGCACGGACTGGGTTTAGTAATGAAAGGCTTTCAATGGCCAAAAAAATAATTAAGACTGACAAAATAATAAAAATGACATTCTTCTTCTTTTAAATAATAATAATAATAATACAAATAATAATAATAACGACATTCTTCTTCTAAATAACAATAAGCGTCATTAATAATAAAAATCTAGAAATCAATTTTGTTTCTTTCCACTTCCCTGGTTTCGCTTTCTCTTTCTCAAAGAAGTTTCTCTTCTTTGCCGTCTTCCGTGTGTCCATGGCGTAAAATGAGGGCGTGGGGGGAGCGGAGACTTGAATATATAGGGGCGTGTTACTCTAATGACGATCGTTTTCAGCCGCGGCTTTTATCAAGGGCAGGTATTGCGTACACCTGGATTAAAAGGTACGCACAGCTTCATAAATCAGGCGATGAGAGGAGTGTAAGCATAATCTTACGCCAATATATACGCCCGTTTCTACGCAAGAATGATAAATGAGGGCCATTGTCCTGTAAGTCAGTTTACAGAGTGATATTGTCCTGTAAGTCAGTTTGCAGAGTGATATTGTCCTGTACGTCAGTTCGCAGAGTGATATTGTCCTGTAAGTCAGTTTGCAGAGTGATATTGTCCTGTAAGTCAGTTCGCAGAGTGATATTGTCCTTTAAGTCAGTTTGCAGAGTGATATTGTCCTGTAAGTCAGTTTGCAGAGTGATATTGTCCTGTACATCAGTTTGCAGAGTGATATTGTCCTGTAAGTCAGTTTGCAGAGTGATATTGTCCTGTAAGTCAGTTTGCAGAGTGATATTGTCCTGTAAGTCAGTTTGCAGAGTGATATTGTCCTGTACATCAGTTTGCAGAGTGATATTGTCCTGTACATCAGTTTGCAGAGTGATATTGTCCTGTAAGTCAGTTTGCAGAGTGATATTGTCCTGTAAGTCAGTTTGCAGAGTGATATTGTCCTGTACATCAGTTTGCAGAGTGATATTGTCCTGTACATCTGTTTGCAGAGTGATATTGTCCTGTACATCAGTTTGCAGAGTGATATTGTCCTGTACATCAGTTTGCAGAGTGATATTGTCCTGTAAGTCAGTTTGCAGAGTGATATTGTCCTGTACATCAGTTTGCAGAGTGATATTGTCCTGTAAGTCAGTTTGCAGAGTGATATTGTCCTGTACATCTGTTTGCAGAGTGATATTGTCCTGTACATCAGTTTGCAGAGTGATATTGTCCTGTACATCAGTTTGCAGAGTGATATTGTCCTGTACATCAGTTTGCAGAGTGATATTGTCCTGTACATCTGTTTGCAGAGTGATATTGTCCTGTACATCAGTTTGCAGAGTGATATTGTCCTGTAAGTCAGTTTGCAGAGTGATATTGTCCTGTAAGTCAGTTTGCAGAGTGATATTGTCCTGTAAGTCAGTTTGCAGAGTGATATTGTCCTGTAAGTCAGTTTGCAGAGTGATATTGTCCTGTAAGTCAGTTTGCAGAGTGATATTGTCCTGTACATCAGTTTGCAGAGTGATATTGTCCTGTAAGTCAGTTTGCAGAGTGATATTGTCCTGTAAGTCAGTTTGCAGAGTGATATTGTCCTGTAAGTCAGTTTGCAGAGTGATATTGTCCTGTAAGTCAGTTTGCAGAGTGATATTGTCCTGTAAGTCAGTTTGCAGAGTGATATTGTCCTGTACATCTGTTTGCAGAGTGATATTGTCCTGTAAGTCAGTTTGCAGAGTGATATTGTCCTGTAAGTCAGTTCGCAGAGTGATATTGTCCTTTAAGTCAGTTTGCAGAGTGATATTGTCCTGTAAGTCAGTTTGCAGAGTGATATTGTCCTGTACATCAGTTTGCAGAGTGATATTGTCCTGTACATCAGTTTGCAGAGTGATATTGTCCTGTACATCTGTTTGCAGAGTGATATTGTCCTGTAAGTCTGTTTGCAGAGTGATATTGTCCTGTAAGTCTGTTTGCAGAATAATAATAATGGAAAATGTACCTCAGAAGTGCGGGTATTTCGAGGAGCAACGGATGCAGCTGAGCTGAGGAATACTGTAGTAAGTTTTTTCATTCTCAAGTGAATCGCGTTTCTGTGTGTGAATGAATGAACGGCAGAGATGCGCGCTGTTTACCACAGCTCACAAAAAGATAGTTTAAATTTGAATCGCGTTTCTGTGTGTGAATGAATGATGAATGATGATTTTGGATAGATTATACATTTTTACTGTCAAATATCTGCCACCTCAAATAAGCTTTTGTTTGCCAATTTTTGCTCATATGTTAAATATAGTATGTTTTGTCAAAGATAAAGTAATCAAATAATATGTTATTATGTGTTTGTTCCAATGTAACCTAGGCTATATTTAAAGTAATGAATCCTTAACTTTGAAATATGTATGATAAAATGCATACTTTAGTTTTTACAAAGAAAGATTACACTTGAATTGTTGTTGTAATTGTAACCTTTTTAATAAAAAAAATCTATTTACAAGGTAGATGTAAACAATCTATTAAAAGGAAAATATAAGCCTTTTCTTTAAATAATATTTATTGTGTTTTATTAGTGACAAATTTGGGGAGAGGATATATATTCCAAAACTGAAAATACAGTATGAGAATTAACTGCACAATTACTAGACATGTTTTCCTTGGATATTATACAATTTGCAAGCACAATTTGTGGAAAAATATAAAAAAATGAGATGCTTCCAACTGTGAACCAATTTGGTAGAATATATATATATATACACTATATATATATATATATATATATATATATATATATATATATATATTCACACACATACATTTTGCTCTTGCATTCTTTCTTGTGGCTCAGTGACACACCTGAATGAATGGCTCATTAAGTATGCGGGCCCCATTGTCTCCTCAGGTGCGAACCACTAAATATGCATGATGGTGTTGGATCGTTGACCCCCACTCGCATATTGCCTTTCCAAACAGAAAGTGTCTTGCAAAATTTAAATTAATGTATTGTTTTATTTGAATGATTAGGCAGGATGATTTTCAGATCATTTTGAAGAAAAAACTCTAGGCGACAACATCCATTAGTCAAAAGTCGTATTGACACATATTTAGTATGTGTTTTGTGGCATTATTTCAGAAACTTTAGTTTTTAGTTTTTTCAATAACCATGCATAAACATTGTTGCTCACATATTATGTATAAATAGTGATAAATATATTTTTGTGCTAAATAGAGTGTAATTACACCTTTGCCATTAATATGTTTATAAGCAACTGAAAAAAGCACAAATGTCAGGGCATGTCAGAACATCTCAAGGACCCCAAAAACACCTTAGACCCCAGAGGTGTTAAAACAATTAAAATACTATTTGACCTGTGGAAATGAATAGATCAACACTATTCTAAAAACTTTATTTGAGAAATAGTTTATACAATACAATAGTTTTTATGTATATTTTAATATTTATCCTAAAACATAGCAAGGATATTGGATGAGTTTTAGCAATGTAATGTGAATAGCACAAATGCCATTTATATTCCGTATCTAATATTTTCCAATGTCTTGTACCTTTGATGGTGTTAAACATGATATCAAGTGGATGGGAATATGAATGGAAATGATACAGATAGTGAAACTAGGCACTGTAAGCTCCATGTATGGTTATTTCGGGGAGGTGACGGGGATTGAGATGCATGTACAAACAATCTTCCGCTGACTGGGATTTTTGAGCAGGTTCTGGCATGCATGGTTTTATAAATCTGAAAACTTTTTGTGCGTATGCAGACTTTTAGTATGAAATCTACAGAAAGTTTTATAAATGAGGCCTCAGCTCAGTGAATATCTGTCTCATCTCCTGCTTGTGTGTGATAGTATGGTTTTAGATGTTTAACTCTCAGGGATACCTTATGATGAGTTTGAGTCTGGGATGCACTAGTGTTAGGTCTTTTGTTTAGTGTCCTGTATTTTTTATCTTTTATGATTTCCTGTCCTTTTGTAGTCTTGTACTTGGTCTTTGTAGTTCTTCCACTGTTTCCCCACCCTCATTTTCCCCAAGTGCTCCTTGTTTCCTCGTCTAGTCCTGTTTTTTTAGCCCTGTGTTTTCTTTTGTCTGGAAGATCCAGCTTCCTCACTTCGTTTTTAACAGCATACTAAAGGTAATGAATTTGGCTTATATACCCATAATTAACACAAATGATACAGTATGCTGCAAAATTTGTTGTTTTTTACAATCCAAAAACAAGAAAATCAATTAGTTTTCTCAATTTTTTCTCTATTTTTTAGAAGTCTTGAATTACTGATTATTGGGCCAAATTTGTTCCAAATAAGGTAAGATAAATGGTTTTGACTGTGCTTATTATTGTTATGTCACATGTTTTGTACAATATTTACAAGACTGTTTCCAAACCAGCATGCAGATTATATTAAATACAACAAAGACAAATTAAGTAAGATTCAATTTAATATTATAGTTATTGTGAAAAGAGATTATATTACAGTAGTGTGTCAGACTTGATTTCCTGGAAATAGTGTGTAGCTTTGCCACCCCTCCTAAGCATCTGAGCTCCACCCACTTTAACTTTCATTCTGGGAAACAGTATTACACCACAGAATGCGTTATCTCTATATCTCTATAAGAACACACAGCAAAAAACAACTGAAGAGTGCATTCAGTTGCATACCAAATCGAGAATCCATAATTTTTTTCTGTATATTTAAAACATTTTCAGACCTTTTTTTCCTCATAAAATTGAATTGGTGTTATCTTTTGAACTCTTGCCATGAAAACAATCTGAGGTTTCTCATTTTTATTCTTCACATGTTTTTACATGTCTTTATTCTGTACAGGTCAATTTCAGTTTCAGAAACAAGAATGTCTAGTACCGTCATTCCCACAAACTCGTCGACGCTGATCATCCAGTTTCAGGCCCCAGAACAAACGGCTCCAGCGACTGTTTATGTGCCACAGACAGCTTCAGCTCCTCAAGGACTTCAGGCTTTCCTGAAAGGCCAACCAAAAGCACTTGGGGTGAGAAATCTTTCAATAAAATTTATTTTTATACGTGTGAAGGAAAGGTACGGAAAAAAACAAACAAAAAAGCATTAGGATGTCACCGGGTGACGAATAGGAACTACAATGAACGGAACGAGTTCCCTTGGGGAAACAGTTCCGGTGTAACACCCATATTGATGAGCAACAGCTGCGGTGGATAATCAAGTGGCTATTTGAGCGTGTGTTGGGAATGAGTGAGTGTGCGTGGCGGTTTGAAGAGAGAGAAACGGCAGGTTGAAGGGAGGAGTGCGCAGGCAAGCAGAGCGGTTGTGATCAAAGTCGAGGTTACGAGAAGACGAGAGGCAGAGGCGGCAGGATGGCAGCGGAAGTAAAGATGGTTGGCGTGGTGAGGGAAATGAGAGGGGTCTGAATTGCAGATTGTTGGTCGAACTCGGTGTCTCCCTTTTGAAAGTATCCTCATAGTGGATCGGCCGGCCCCGACGAGCTGAAGTGAAGGTACACTTTTCACTGTTAAACGGTGTGTCATTGCAGTGTCTGACGATTGAAGTGAGCACGTTGAATATTTAAAGTGGTTTGATACATGCACGAGTGTTTGAGCGTTTGATGTTACCAGCACTTTGAAAACTTAGTCGGAGACCATCTAGTCTGGTGGAGTACCAAGAATTAATGTGAACATAGAGAAACTGCTATCCGCCGCTGCATGCTGCCATCGCTACCCTGTGGTAAGAAGACTCAGTTGTTAACTGCTGGATTCTGTACTCACCATTGCTGTTCTGTGAACATAGAGAAACTGCTATCCGCCACTGCATGCTGCCATCGCTACCCTGTGGTAAGAAGACTCAGTTGTTAACTGCTGGATTCTGTAGTCACCACTGTTGTTCTGTGAACATAGAGAAACTGCTATCCGCCACTGCATTCTGCCATCGCTGCCCGGTGAGGGATCCTATTATCCGTCACTGCACTCCAACTGCCGCTGGCCTGTGAAAGGAAGGTGACACCCAGTTAGCTGACGCTGTCCTGTGAAAAGAGAAAGCCCACTGTCTGTTGCCACCCACCTGTAGTCCCTTGTACCCTGCCCGCCACCTACTGCTGACTACTGCATTTGATCGGATGGTTATTGCCTTCTGCCTACCATATACTGCTCGTTGCTCCCCACCAAAAAAAGGTCCTGGTCTATTCCCCGTCGTCCTGTGAAAGAGAGGTGACACTCAGTTATCTGATGCTGTCCTGTGAGAAGAGAAAACCCACCGTCTGTCGATCCTTACCTGTAGCCTCCTGTGTCCTACTCATTACTTACGTTGGCCTGCTGTCTGCCATCTGAAGGTCCTGGCCTTTGGACCAATCTGTCCCTCATCCTTCATCCCCCCTTGTCTGGCTTTTGGTGTGTCTTGGTGTAGCTCCTCCGGAGTGGTGGTTGTCCTCGGCCCTAGCGGTGACAAGTACAAACATTAACAAACTGTTGTGCAGACCTGGCAACCCTGCTCAGCTAATAACTGTGATTCACTATTCCCCTGCAATAAGAACCTGTTTTCTGGTCTTCCTCAGACTGTCCAGATAATGATCGGTCTGCTGATTCTCCTGTTGGGAATCGTGTCTACAGTCAATGCAGAATCCATCTTTGTCTTCAGTGGTATTCCTTATTGGGGATCTCTCATCGTAAGGAAACAATGTACAATTTAAGTACAGTTCAGTCTTTTCTAACACAGGCTAAATATTCTAACAGAATAATCCTTTCTCTCTCCTCTCAGTACATTATCGCAGGATCACTCTGCATTGCTGCAGAAAATAAACTCCATGGCAAAGCCTCCTCCAGTTTATGTTTGGTATGCGCAAATCACTTGTTATTTTCAGGGGTCCAAGCAACAAACTTTTTTCAAACTTTCACTCAATTGAGGCTAAAGCAAAAGTTTTTTGATTACTCACTCACTCTTGAGCGTCTGGCGCGAATGATTTCAATGTTAAGTCAATGTAAAGACGCGTTTACGCGCGTCTAGAGGTCCTGCGGCGCAAATGAGGCTTAGCGCGGCGCGGTAGACCAGCCTCATTCACGCATCCAGTTCGCGCGAATGAGGCGAATTGACTAACACAAATAATGCATCTGTCTTTTCTACCATTTCACTGTAGCTCAGCATCACGATGTAAAGTTAATGTTATTACTTTAACAGCAGCAGTAAAAAAAAAAAGAAAAAAGATAAGCTATTAGAGTAAATATATTGCGTTAGGCTACTTCATGAGTTAATAAGAAAAAAGATTTTACAATTTCTGCAAATGCAGTGATGAGTTCATGTTCTCATGATTTATTTTTATGAATAAAAATGTTTCAAAACATCCCCCCCCCCCCCCCCTCTGTTTTTTTCACAAATCGCACCCTGGTTACAGCCTTATTCCAAAATGGATTAAATTCATTATTTTCCTAAAAATTCTACTAATAATACTCCATAATGACAACGTGAAAGAAGTTAGCTTGAAATCGTTGCAAATTTATAAAAAATAAAAAACAAAAAAATCACATGTACATAAGTATTCACAGCCTTTGCCATGACACTCAAAATTGAGCACAGGTGCAATCCTGTTTCCACTGATCACCCTTGAGGTGTTTCTACAGCTGGATTGGAGTTCACCTGTGGTAAATTCAGTTGATTGGACATGATTTGGAAAGGCACACACCTGCCTATATAAGGTCCCACAGTTAACAGTGCATGTCAGAGCACAAACCAAGCCATGAAGTGTCTGTACAGCTCTGAGACAGGATTGTGTCGAGGCTCAGATCCATTTTGGATTAAGCCTATAACATAACATAACATAACATAACAAAATGTGGAAAAAGTGAAGCGCTATGGATACTTTCCGGATGCTCTGTAAATGGTTAATTTGATTGACTATGCATAAAATCCATTATATTCTCATAAAGAGCAATGAAGTCTAATCAAAATCTAATCAGTTTGCAAAGAAATCGGTGATCTCCAAATTACCTTTAGTTTTACATGATACAGAAAACATGTCAAGTTGCCAGACATGAATGAATGAATGTATTGCTATTCTATTAAAGAAGAATAGGTCTTGGGCCTTATAATTGCAACTTGCAACTTTATTTTTTTTTTTTTTATAGTGCTCCATATATATTGTTTCATGATCTGCTTTAACACACTGGGTAAAGTGCTTTCTAACTAATTAACTTGTTTTTCTGTCTATAGGTGAAAGGTTCACTTGGAATGAACATCTCAAGTGCTATAACTGCAGGCATTTCCATTATTATCCTTTCATTGGAGTTGTCTGTAGGACATATCCCTTACTGCTATAGATATAACTGTTATAATTACAAGGTATGTTAACAACTTTTCTAGTCACAGTTTTACTTGCATTTAATAGAAGAATTTAATAGACCACTTACTGTTACTAATAATTTACGTCTTGATATTAAAGGAGAACTCCGGTCAATTTTAACATTGAGCTCATTTTATTGTACATTTGGAGTGCTGTCAATACAGAGAACAACTACAAAAATCGGTGTTGCCTACACCGAGTTATTCTATTTTTAAAATTTGCACCCTGTTGACTTCAATGGGGCAAGTACTAAACCTGCTTTTAGGCTCTTAACATCCTTGATGTGTCATTACAAGTGCACAGAAAATGTGAGTGATTCCTTCTGAGTGAACACGAGTGGATCTGACTGCAGTAGATGTAAAAGATATGTATAAAAATGATGTTCTCTTACGAGAGGTCTCTCGTATTGCGTAAGGTTAGCTTACGCATCGGGAAAGTCTTCTTTCTTCGAGATCTGAAGCCAAAAAATTATCCTTAATTTTGTATACATTGTCAACGCAGTGCAGCAGCCGACAGACCTAGGCAGGCTGTATAAGCGTGCTCATTGGCTGCTCGGCGGCAACTGCTTAAGCCTATCGGTGAGCGCTCTGAACGCGGCAACCAATGAGGGCGCTTCGCGCCCTTCCACACCCTTCTAACCGTCAGAATGGGTGTGACCAGCGTGTATATATTCAGCGCTCATAGGCTAAAATTCTGATTTTCTTGTCTTCAGCGACGCTCTTCGCATCGCTGGATCTTGAGAGCCGCCGCTGTTGAAACCAGTGACCAGCAAGCTTAGGACAGCGCCTGAGGAAGCCGGCCGTCTTCGCCGCCTTCAGCCATCCGTGCCTGCTACGCTATCCGGCGACATATCCTTTACATTATTACTGTTTCTGTGTGTATTCTAAAAGAGCAAAAACGCCTCGTTTTTGCGGCTCGTGCCGCGCCCCGCTCAGCAACGGAGACCGCTACCTCTCTGCGCTCTCCGCCTGGGCCGCGGGCACGCCGCCACCGCACTCTCCGAGTGCGAAGAGCTTTCAATGTCGACCCTGCGGGCTCGACTTGAAGCTTTCGACCAAGCTGTCGCTCCGCCTGTCCCTGCCGGGCCGCGCAATAAGAAGCGCCGCTCGCAGCGACCACCGGAGACTGTTGTGACTGAGGAGCTCGCCGGAACCTCTCCCTCGAGCTCTCTCTCGCCCTCTCCCTCCCGGCCGCTCAACCGCCGGCTCTCGCCCGCGCCGCCGCCGCGTCAGGAGATGAGGCGAATGTGATAGATACCCGTACTCTCCCTCTGTTCGAGCCGTGCAACTACGCCGCTCACAAGGGATGGCAGAAGCGGACGGTCTCGGAGCGAGTTTCCTCTCCCTCTGTTCGAGCCGCGCAAACTGAGCCGCTCACGGGGGATGGCAGGAGCGGACGGTCTCGGAGCGAGTTTCCTCTCCCTCTGTTCGAGCCGCGCAAACTGAGCCGCTCACGGGGGATGGCAGGAGCGGACGGTCTCGGAGCGAGTTTCCTCTCCCTCTGTTCGAGCCGCGCAAACTGCGCCGCTCACAAGGGATGGCAGGAGCGGACGGTCTTGGAGCTCTCTTTACGTTACAAGAAAGCTACTCCGTCCTCGCGCGTCACTCACCGGTGAAAGGGGAACAGAGTGTTTTCGTCCCGCCGTGGCCTGGACTATAACCTCCATTTCTCAGTCCCCTCTTAAGTTCAGGCGACTGGAATTGTTACTATTGCAGTATACGAGCCTGTTATAAATACACGCTCGCCTGCAAGCAAACGCCGTCACAAGACATGATGACGCTAACCGAGTACTAATGTATTCTCCCCTGTGGCTCAGTGGCGGAATCCTAGACTGTCAAGCCAGAGACCCGGGTTCGGTCCCCGCTCTCGCGGCAGATAAAGTTTATGCTGTTCGCTTCTCCGAGCTCGCGGCCAGTTTTTCTTACATACAGAAAACAAGCCCGCTCTCTCCCTCGTTGGGCCGCGCAGATTGCACTGTTCAAGGGATGACAAAGCGGACGGTCACGAGCAGCGTTCAGCGTGCGCGCCTCACTCACCGGCGAAAAGAGAAGAGAGTGTGTTAGTCTCGCTACGGCTGGACAACCGCCAATCCTCACACATTTCTCAGTCCCCTCTTAAGTTCAAGCTCTCGGGGCAGATAAAAATTTATGCTGCTTGCTTCTCCGAGCTCGCGGCCAGTCTTTCTTACTTACAGAAAGCGAACCCGCCTCTCGCACCACACCTTCTCAGGGTGCTCGAGTATTTTTGAGCGTCTAAACACGAGAGAAGAAAAGACGGTTAAATCCCGCAGCCCTGCGGCTGGACCACCGTCGAAGCTTAACGCTCTGTCAGTCCCCGTTGCCACGGCTACTGCAGCTGTTTATCTCGCAGTCAACGAGCCGGTATATCTACCCGCTCGCCTGCGCGCATCCGCCGTTCTCACGGCAACCCAGAGAAATTTCAAAAGAGCATAATGTCTGGTTGCATGGCTGACGCCGTATGTGTTTCTAGTACAGTGAATGTGCCCACGTTCTGTGCTCACCCCTGTACACAAGCACTATACATCCCGTGTCTCTCACAGAGCCCACTCTCATGAAGCAGGCAAAAGCCGCTTTAGTGTTAA
This sequence comes from Squalius cephalus, assembly GCF_949319135.1. Lineage (NCBI taxonomy): Eukaryota > Metazoa > Chordata > Actinopteri > Cypriniformes > Leuciscidae > Squalius > Squalius cephalus. The sequence continues at coordinate 13,067,364 of NC_137125.1, forward strand.
AAGTAGGTCACGTGTCCACTTCTCCGTGCCCACACCTACTCACTGCCCGCTCTGTCACACGGCCTCGCACGACCGGTCATGTTTTAAATGTAAGTCCTGTGCCCGCCCTCGAGCGCTCACACATACTAACTAACATTTTCGCCCCGACGCCGACATCGCGCGTCGCGCCTCACACTATATGTTCCCCGTCCAAAGCCACCGGGACACTGTGTAAAATGGCCAGCTATCGCTACGTGCGATCCGCCGTATCTAAGCACCAAGAGCGCGCGCGCCGCGCCCGCCCCTGAATGTAAGTCCTGTGCCCGCCCTCGAGCGCTCACACATACTAACGAACATTTTTGCCCCCGACGCCGCCATCGCGCCTCACACTTTATGTTCCCCGTCTAAAGCCACCGGGACACTGTGTGTAAAACGGCCAGCTATCGCTGCGTGCGATCCGCCGTATCTAAGCACCAAGAGCGCGCGCGCCGCGCCCGCCCCTCCGTTTCGAGCTCTCGAGCCCGCGATGCGCGGCGATCGGAGCCCGGAGGCCATTCTGCCCCTGGCTGCACACGCAAAAGCGTGGGAAGCTATTCCAGGCGCATCAGAACGGGTGCTAAGCACAGTAAAACAGGGCTATACTCTGCAGTTCGCTCGCCGCCCTCCGCGCTTTCAAGCGCGTATCGAGACCAGAGTGAATGGGGAAGTAGCACATCTACTTCGAGCAGAAATAGCTACGCTTCTGTGCAAAAGGGCTATAGAACCGGTTTCCCCTTCCATGAGCGAGTCGGGCTTTTACAGTCGTTATTTCCTCGTTCCCAAGAAGGACGGAGCTCTCAGACCAATTTTGGATCTGAGACGTTTGAACAAGGCTCTTATGAGAAGACCGTTCAAAATGCTCACAACCAGACAAATTCTCGCGCAAATTCGCCCGAGGGACTGGTTTATATCTCTCGATCTAAAAGACGCGTGCTTTTCAGATCCAGATAATACCCCGTCACAGGCCATTCTTGAGATTCGCCTTCGACGGTCAGGTATATCAGTACACGGCCCGCCTGTCGACACAGCGCGCGCGCTGCATTCGACGCCTGGCCGCGTTCCTCCGGCCGGGCAGCACCGTACCTCTCAAAACATTTCAGAGGTTACTGGGTTGTATGGCCTCAGCCGCAGCAGTGCTTCGGCTGGGTCTTTTACGAATGCGCCCGCTACAACGCTGGCTGAATGCCCGAGTGCCTCACAGAGCATGGGCTTCCGGCGGTATTCGCATCAGAGTGACTCAGAGCTGCGTTTCAGCTCTGAAGCCCTGGTTAGCGGCCGACTGCTACCAGCGGGGAGTGACAATGGGAGCTATCTCACACCGCAAAGTTATCTCGACGGACGCTTCCACCTCAGGCTGGGGCGCTCTGTTCGAGGGCAAACCGGCTTTTGGCCTATGGTCAGACCGGGAAAAATGCCTCCACATAAACTGTTTGGAGATGATAGCGGTCGAGAACGCGCTCAGGCGCTTCCTCCCATTCATACGGGATCACCATGTGCTAGTCCGCTCGGACAACACGTCCGTGGTATCCTATGTGAACCGACAGGGCGGTGTCAGATCCAGGAATCTGTGCAGGCTGACAGAACGCCTTCTCGTGTGGGCTTACCGCTCGCTGCGCTCGCTGAGAGCCGCGCACGTGCCGGGCCACCTGAATGTCGGTCCAGACAGACTGTCCAGGGACAACATTCCCCCGGGAGAATGGTCTCTGCACCCCCAGACAGTCCAGTTTCTCTGGCGCCTATTCGGCAGAGCGGAAATCGACCTCTTTGCGTCGAAAGACAATGCTCAATGCCCGAAGTTTTATTCGAAGAGCGAGGACGCGCTGTCCCAGACATGGCCCAGCCTCCTGCTGTATGCTTTTCCTCCGATCTCCCTGTTGCCACAGGTCATTTCGAGGATCAGAGAAACGCACCACTCAGTGCTGCTTATAGCCCCGCGATGGGAAAACCAAACTTGGTACCCAGAGCTAGTGAGGCTGTCGCACTCACCCCCATGGCCGATCCCGGTGAGAAAGGATCTCCTCTCCCAAGCTGGTGGATCGATCTGGCATCCCCATCCAGAGCGCTGGTCGCTGCATGCATGGGTGATCAACGGATACCCGTTGACCTGTCAGAAGGGGTCGTGAACACGATCACACAGTCGAGAGCCCCCTCCACGAGACGGCTCTACGCGTCTAAATGGTCGGTGTTTTCTAAATGGTGCGCTACTAAAAACTTGGATCCGCGCGCATGCGGGGTCCCGCGGGTGCTCTCCTTCTTACAAGAGCTGTTGGAAAAGGGCAGATCCCCTTCCACGCTCAAAGTATATGTGGCCGCTATTGCAGCGTTCGCTGAGACGACGCGCGGCCGGGCAATGGGAAGGAATGAGCTCATTATCCGCTTCCTCAGAGGAGCTAGACGGATGAATCCCCCGCGGCCCCCCTCGGTTCCCTCGTGGGATCTGTCCTTGGTCCTAGCGGCCCTAGAGGCTTTTCCCTTTGAACCGCTTGAATCCGCGGATCTAAAGTATCTGTCGCTTAAAACCGTTTTTCTGATAGCTCTGTCTTCAGTCAAACGAGTGGGTGATTTGCACGCGCTATCTGTTAGCCCTGCATGTCTTGAGTTCGGGCCGAATGACTCGAAAGTCATTCTCAGACCGAGACACGGTTACATCCCCAAAGCGATTGGAACCCCGTTTAGGGCACAAGTTATGTCCCTCTCGGCTCTGCCAGCATCCGACAGTGGGGACAGTGATAACCTCCTATGCCCTGTCCGGGCGCTGAGAGTTTACATCACGCGCTCCGCCGCTTTCAGGCGTTCAGAGCAGCTCTTTGTTTCCTTCGGCGGACGCACCAAGGGTCTTGCCGCCTCGAAGCAGAGCTTGTCCAGGTGGATAGTGGACGCGATAGCAGCAGCTTATGCCTCCAGACACCTGCAGTGCCCTCTGGGCATCAGAGCCCACTCCACTAGAGGCATGGCCTCGTCGTGGGCCTGGTCCAGCGGAATTTCTAATCACGGTATTTGTATGGCGGCGGGCTGGGCCTCCCCGTCAACATTCGTGAGGTTTTATAACCTGGAAGTTCCTGCCCTACAGGCAAAAATACTGTCAGCATAAGTGACATGTATGCTCTGCCCATTTCTCGTGTGCAGACTACGTTCATATGCTGGCGCTATTCTGGTACTATACTCAGGGTGAAGTGTTTGACTCAGACCGGCTGATCCGCTCTGTTTCCTATTTCCCGTTACGCGCTGTTGTCGGTGCTGGCCCGCGCTGCTGGCCGCCCGTATTATTCTCTGTCGCGCGGGAATTTTTCCCTTCATGTGAGACCGACTATGTCGTTTTTCTCCTACCCTTATGAGTGCTAATGTACTGTATGGGCTCGCTCTGCCGGCCCTACTGTTTGTACTGTTATATGTTTATAGACCGGCCGCGCCGCTCTATTTCATATGCTGCATGAAGTGCCTGTACTGCGCTGGCCCGTCTCTCCGACCGGCCACATTTCCCAGCAGAGTGTTTTCCCCGGTTTCCCTGGGATTCATGGGCTGGATGCTCGGCGCACAAGGCGTTGACAAAGGGTTCCCGATGCGTAAGCTAACCTTACGCAATACGAGAGACCTCTCGTAAGAGAACGTACTCGGTTACTAATGTAACCTCGGTTCTCTCTAGAAGAGGGAACGAGTATTGCGTAACCTGCCGTGTCGCGCCACGAGCTTTTGCGCTTCAGACTGCGAAAACCAGAATTTTAGCCTATGAGCGCTGAATATATACACGCTGGCCACACCCATTCTGACGGTTAGAAGGGTGTGGAGGGCGCGAAGCGATAGGCTTAAGCAGTTGCCGCCGAGCAGCCAATGAGCACGCTTATACAGCCTGCCTAGGTCTGTCGGCTGCTGCACTGCGTTGACAATGTATACAAAATTAAGGATAATTTTTTGGCTTCAGATCTCGAAGAAAGAAGACTTTCCCGATGCGTAAGCTAACCTTACGCAATACTCGTTCCCTCTTCTAGAGAGAACCGAGGTTACATTAGTAACCGAGTACGTTATTTAAGCCAGCGCAAATACCTGTTTACATCCTGTTTTTCGGTTGAAGTCCAAAGTAGTCGATTGCCGAGTTCACGCGCGTGATCATAGGTAACTAAACCTATGCGCGTGAACTCGGCAATCGACTACTTTGGACTTCAACTGAAAAACAGGATGTAAACAGGGATTTGCGCTGGCTTAAATAACATCATTTTTATACATATCTTTCACATCTACTGCAGTCAGATCCACTCGTGTTGACTCAGAAGGAATCACTCACATTTTCTGTGCACTTGTAATGACACATCAAGGATGTTAAGAGCCTAAAAGCAGGTTTAGTACTTGCCCCATTGAAGTCAACAGGGTGCAAATTTTAAAAATAGAATAACTCGGTGTAGGCAACACCGATTTTTGTCGTTGTTCTCTGTATTGACAGCACTCCAAATGTAAAAAAAAATGAGCTCAATGTTAAAATTGACCGGAGTTCTCCTTTAACACCCGTCAAATGCGTGTGTATTTCAGCAGTGGCGTGTTACAGTCACTCCTACTAATCGCTTCGGCGGACTGAATTTCATATATACATTTATCAATTGTAGTCTTTTAAAAAATCATCTGAAATAATAAACTAAGTGCAATGTAGTGGTCAAAAATAGTGACAGCGAGTTACACACAAACCCGCCTCTCCTCACTCACTCATTTCATTTGCTCCAGAAATATATTCAGACACCATCAACATTTCTCACATTATCAGTTTATTCGCTATAGTTTAGAAAATGGTAATAAAAAATGACAAGAACTCAGAGTTATCAAATCAGTTGATATTTCACTGGTTTTGTCCATCCTTCTGTTAGACTGTCTCACAAATGAATTAGGTTGATTAGCTGTCATCTGTTAAATTTAATTACACAATTACATAATACCAATTTAGGTCAACCAATTACCAAGCAATGCTTCATTTTGTTCAGTCTGTGTGTAAAAAGGTCACATTAGCAATTAAAGAAAAAACAGTAAAGCAAAACATGGTCAGGTCAAAGTGTCTGAATAATTTGGTAGTCACTGTATGAAGAATTTTTGGATGAAGAATTTCACAGTTACTTTATTTTGCTATAATTTGTGGTTTGACTGTAGCCAAATTATGAGATAGTAGTAAAAATATCTATATGGCAGTTTTTCCTCATGGTTTTGGTAAAATTGTTGCCTGTGAAAATGCTGAGTGTAACTTCTGAAAACCACTCGACACAGTGGCTAGTGAGCAAAAAAGTTAATGTCAAGCCCTGTTCACCATGCAAGAAGGCTTTGACATTATACATTAAGTTTGATTTGTTATATTACCATATGAACCTCAAGGATTGTACATTCTGCACTTGCAGCCAGCGTATGAGTGAGTAACTATCATTTATTTTATTGATATTTGTGCTAATGATGAGTGTTTTCTCAGATCCTCTTCCGGGGGATCAGTGGTGTGTCCTTGGTATTCACTGTCCTTGAGTTTATCATCTCCATCTTTCTGTCAGCATTTGCCTGTAAAGCCAACGCTTGTTCTCCACAGGTGAGTGATGCGTTCAGGGCTAGAAGCTGAGTGACCGCTATGGTTGCTAAGCAGTTGCTAGGGTTTTCTGGGTGGTTGCTAGGACATTGCAGATTGACAGAAAGACGGGTAGTTTTTCAATTTCTATTGTTTTCAATAATCTGCACAAGTTTCGACGCCAAAATATTTCATCAGGATTTTTGTCTTTTCCTTTTTCCATTTGAAATAGTGTTGTCTATAAACCTGTAATACTAGAACTGTCATCCAATGTTATTAAATTTATATTGCAGTAAGAAGGTATAAAACGCAACGTGTATTTTTCCGAAGGTGCTTCCACGTTACCAAGTTGTTATTCCACAGTCCTATGCCTTTAGACCCAATCCATCAGAGGTAAGAGAAGCTTGTAGCACCAGTCTAATGGGACTTTGTGGAAAAAAAAAAATAAATAAATAAATAATTTTTTTATATATATATATATATACATACATACGTGTGTGTGTGTGTGTGTTTTCAAGAATTGATTAGAACTATCAATAAATAAGCATTAAAGCTGATGGCATACCTGTTTTTCTTGCAGGTACCTCTGGTGAGCGACTCTTCCGTGAATCATGATCCTGCAGATGTTCCCCCACAATACAGTGAATGTGCTGAATATCCTAAATATGAATATTAAAAAGTGGACAGAGCTGTGGTCCTGCTGTTGGGTTTGATGCTTTCACAGGACACACGGGTTCTTCCAGTGATTCAGGTCTTGTCCACACTAATACGTGTGGCATCTTTTAAATGCTGTTTAAACTTTTGACAATTTTTGATAAATAAAATTGTTGTTAAAAAAAATAAAAAGCATATTTTTCTTTCTGTTTTGTCCTTCTGTCCACACTGACACACATTTTTATTAATAAAAAACATTCTCCAAAGTGGATTAATTTGAAAACACCGTTTTCGCGTTATAGTGTGGACTGTCAAAACTGAGTTTTTTTAAAACATTGACGTAAGTTTAGTCATGTGACGCATATTCATGTTTATACCAGTATTGTGCCTGTTATGTATGATCCACTTTCACACTATTGCTAAAATGTTACTTTGCACACTCTTCATATCACAGTCCTGCAAGGAAGACAGAAAATGTACTTGCATTTGCTGTCCTTCAGTAAAACATGAGAGCAGTCTCGCTTTAGACCAAACATATAATGGTGACTGAGTGCATCAGTGAATGCTGAGATATTTTGCTAAATAAAATAATCCTGTCAGAAGAATTGCACAATAACTTTATTATTTACTTTTCCATCTGTATCATCTCAGTGAGCTTTTTTTTTTTTCACTAAAAAGAAGACACAAATGTAATCACTGGATCAAATAGTAAATACAGATTTGTGAGTACAGACACTTGTGAGTAAAAATACTATTCAAGATACTGCTTCGCAATTTTTTTACATCAACAATGCTGCCTAATCATCAGTGAAACTCACTCTTTTTTCTCTTTAAAGATAATAAATAAATGCATATGGCTGATATAACTGAATGTTTAAAACTTGCAAAAGTAAAAGCAAATATTAAAATTATTCGTTAAATTCCCTAAAGTCTCAGTCCTCTGTGTGTCCTTCAGCAGGCTTCCTGTTTAGGGGTTGAAAAACACAGTTAAAGATTAGAGTAGCACAAAGAGCAGTCTACCCTGATTAAGTCTCGTTTCTTTTCTTTCTGGATCTCAGGATTGGATCTGTAATATTCCAGTGATAAATGGTCAGAGTTTATTTACAGTAGTCAAAAACAGAAACAAGCAGATTCTGCGCAGGACAACGGCACACCCTCTAGAAGCAACCCAAAACTGATTTAAAAGAATTACGTCCTACAGAGTTTATGTAAAGCTTTGGGTTCATGTTTCATGTCAGTCATGTGATTCCCTTGCCCTCATGTGATCCTGCCATGAGCTTCCCTAGTCTTTTGCGGCATGTTGTCATTGGTTAATTGTCTAATCATGTTTAACGGTGTGTCTTGTTTAGTGATTAGTCCTTAGGCTTGTTGGACTTCATGCAGCTCTGCGCAGACCGATCGGTGGCTGACTTGAAGCAGTGCATGCCGGTTAGAAATTTTGTCCAACTTGATACAGCGCCGACGCCACGTGACGTATGCCATCAAAGTACCGCGAGAGCGTTTCGAGAGTAGCCGGAGAACTCAGCCAGCGCAGCTTCTCAAGAGCGGCTTCACGAGCTCTGATGATGACACAGCTGTTCCACCGCATGACAACGATCACGTGTGTCTGTTTATTCTCACACCTTTAGTTCCACTAAAGCTCACAAATCAGTTTTTTATAACAGTAAACACTCTTTTCATGTAGTCGCGATGTTATATTGTGTCATGTTTATCAAAATAAAACTGACTAAAAAACCTTGGTTCCACTTCATTGATAGTAGCTATACGCTTATGTTGAACTGTATTCTTGTTCAAACAGACGCTGTATGAAGCAGTACATAAAGTATTGAATGAAAATGTTTCTGAAACATCTGTGTATTTGGCAAATATTGCATTTATTTCACTTCAGCTGTGGTAAAGTATGCAAACTCCACGAGAGAGGTCGGAAATTTATATGCCTACACGCGTCAACTCTCACCGATCGGTTACATCCAGCCGCAGCCAATGTCTAACATCGTTTGCCATGTGTCCTTGTCAAGTATTGTTCGTGTAACCGCTGTGTGGTGAGTGTTTAAGTCACATGAAGTCGAGTTTTGCTTAGTCAATTCTTTGTTTTGTATTTTGATTAGTGGTGGAAGAAAAAAAGTGATGCAGATTGACGCGGGACAGTGCTTTCGTGTTAATAGCTCCTAAAAGAGAATTTAAATCACTGATACAACCTTTAAGCAAATGTGCCGTATTGTGTCGAGGCTTCGAAACAATCCAACACCCGTCTCTACGGTGACCCCTAGTGGTCAGAACAGTGTAAATGCAACAAAACCCTGGCAAAACATGCATAAAACACCTTTTACAAATCTATTGCAGATTTTATTGACAGTAAAATCTTTCAAATGCTATTATCTAATTATCAAATAAGATTATCAAGTGTCTATATGTTCTTTTATCAATTGTCAGGGTTTGTTTTGTTTGTTGTATGAATGTCTCAGCTATGACTAAACGGATCTATAAGAACCTGACTAAACAGATCTATAAGAGACTATTAACTACCATTATTAATTTTAATTATACTATGTCTAATTAAAATGTCTAAAAATGTATAATACTGATCAGAGATCAGGTAAAACTCACAGACACGTGTTCAATGGTTATCATGATTAATGGGTTGACAGAGATCATCGCCCCCCAGCGGGGACCCATAAGAAATTTTACCATGATGTACTATAGTACATACCATGGTATACCATAGTAGTACCATGGTAGTACCATGGTAGTACCATAGTACCTTACATATAACCATGGTACATACTATATAGTACTTCAGATATTATCATGGTACCATGGTACATTGCATGGTACTGTAGATGTTACTATGGTACATAGTATGGTACCTCAGATTTACCATGGTACCATGATACTTACCATGGTACAAATACCATGGTACCATGGTACATTGCATGGTACTGTGGATGTTACTATGGTACATAGTATGGTACCTCAGATTTACCATGGTACCATGATACTTACCATGGTACAAATACCATAGTACCTCAGATATAACCATGGTACATACTTTATAGTACTTCAGATATTATCATGGTACCATGATACCATGGTACATTGCATGATAATATCTGAAGTTCTATACTGTAGATACTGTACAGTATACTGTAGATGTTACTATGGTACATAGTATGGTACCTCAGATTTACCATGGTACATACCCTAGTACCTCAGATATTACCATGGTACATACTACCTCAGATATAACCATAGTACCTCAAATATTACCATGATACTTTGCACGGTACTGCAGACATAACTATAGTATACCCAGTATTACTATGGTACATCTTGAGCAAATAAATAAATAAATAAATAAATAAATAATATAAAACAAACCACACGAGTATTTTGAAAAACAAAAACACTGTACCCACACAAGTAGCCTACTAGTAACTGATTGTTGAAAGCTCAAGCACGCTAGCATGACCCATTGTCCTCCTACCCATTGTCCTACTTAACTTAACTTACTTTTGATATTTTAACTACTGTTTTACTAACAAAGCTTGTGAGCTTATGTACATTTTTGAAAGAAGGCCATATAGCTTTAGCTTAGTATTTTGCAACTTTTAGTATTTTAGTTAGTTTCACTTCTAGTCAAAATTTGTATTTCTTTCTCAACACATGTTTGCAAAAGAAAATTCTCAAAGAATTACACTTGATATTATCATATGACATAAATATGTTCTCAATGTTTTTGAATGAGACAACTCAGTTCACAGCACTACAATGTGGTGTTTAGGCTTTTATTTAGCAATATCCATACAGAAACACCCAAAACCCAAACTTGCATGCACAAATTCATTAGGAATACAGTGTAAAATAAATTAATACAACAATCATATATAAAAAAAGAACAATAACAATATTGCAATAAAGAAGTCCTGCTTATCAATTTTCATTGGTTTAATTTACCCAGATATTATATGGTGTAGAGACACACTACAAGCCATTAGAGGGCGCTATATCAGGGAAAAAAAAACGGAGAAACCGTTTGGTTTTAAGCTCAATGTTGAAAACTGTTCATTTACTCACGTCTTAGGGTGAATTGGGAAGCCAATATAAGTTAGAATGGTTTCAAAAGGAGGCTGTGGTGAAGTGGATCTGTTTGTTTTTATATCTCCTGCCTGAATGGGCAATTTTAAAGAAGAGAAATAAATTGCAACGTACTCAATGTTTCTTCTTAATGGTAACGGATTTCAACGTACTCAATGTTTCTTCTTAATGGTAACGGATTTCAACGTACTCAATGTTTTTTCTTAATGGTAACGGATTTCAACGCACTCAGCGTTTTTCTTCAGGTCAAAATTATTTTAACTCTGCTCAAACACAGGCATTTTTATCACATATAACTGACCCTCATGTTCAATTGCAATAGACTTAGCTACTATGTCCTCACATGTCATTGCACACAATTCATTTGAGATCCTTACTTTCACAAGAAACTTTGCAATGTTTGTATTGATATCTGCATCATAGATAGCTGGTTGTCTGTATTCCCGTTTTAGTTGCTTATAGAAAATAAGAAGTTCTCTACAAGAGCAGTTAGGCACTCTTTCACAGTTACAGGGTTTTGGTACAACAACCAAGGATTCTACCATACCAAAGCAATTAGCGGTTTCTATTACAGAATTGTTTCTTTTGAAATTGACACTGTAATCTCTGGTGGTGACTAACATACCATTATACACGCAACGCTTATATACAGTTGAACTGTTCTCATGCTGGTACTCTGTGAGCGTAGAACTGTTTTGCAGTGCAGCAATTTCTCTGGTAGTTAACAGTCTGTGAGAGCCACACCCCAAAGTCACTAAATGTTCTCTAATGTAACATGAAGACCTCGTAACAATGTTGCTACTTGTCATGAGAGAGAAAAAATCTTGCATTTCTCTGCTTGAATCCTTAAGTACAACATTTCCTTTCCTTACAACCTTCTGATATGAAAAGAAATTCTTAAAGATCTGTGACGAAACTGACTGTGTGCCAGAATACAGCTGCAAGAGTTTGCCATTCATGTCTTCAAAAACAAATGCTGAATTGGTCCATAGAAGACCCCAGTCCCTGGCACTCTGGGTAAGATGCGTCAACAAATGGCAGTTATATGAACAATGCTCGAGACCATAAAGAGCTGGCACTTTTGCTACAAACTGAACTAGACATAACTCTGCACAATTGAGCTCATCCTGTGTGGCAAACTGGGAGAGAAGGATGTGAAGTGCACATGCAAGAAGCATCCAGTGTTTGTAGTACAGCCCTGGTAAAACATTCCTTAGTATTACAGGAGAATAGAGGAGAGCAAATGCCCTCCACTCAGAAGCTTTCCAATATACTCTCTCACTTAAGCGCCTAGGATTTCTTCTCATTTCATTTGGTGGCTGAATTTTACACAAATCTTTGTCTAGGTCATTCAACTGGCGAGAAGTCAAGTGGAAGTCAAGTGGAAGTCCTTGTTGGCATAATGAGGTCAAACCAAAGATTGACAAATTGACGGACTACACCAAGACAAAAACAATGCATGTAATCTGGAATAAACCCCTTGATAATGTCAAATGATGGCAACAGGATCAGTGGACTTGGACCTTTAACACCCCTTTGAGATTGGTCATTACCATTTTCCATCACTAACTCAGCAAGTTGTAACGTTTCAGCCATATGTCTCAGGTCGCACCCAGCTATCTGTACAGGATAAACTCTAGTAAAGCCTCTGCCTTTTTGTACCATCTCCCCTTTGTGGTAGCAAAAACCACATCCAAATTCTCCATTGAACTGTTTAAAGTTCTGCACCATAGCCCTTGCAACTGCATCACAAATACATATTTTGGCTGTTACTTTGGTGTGATGTTCTGACCCAGTTTCATCTTTCCAACAGAATCCTGTGTCCCCTAGTTTTTGAATTTCACGGATGAATGGGGTGAAGAAACTTTTAACCTGGGGTTTTCCTTTGCCGAACCATAACGAATGCAATAGGACATTTTTACATCGATCCACAAATGGAAGTTCATTGATAGTACACAGAATGGGCCAAATTGAAGTCTTTGATGAATTGAACACAGGGGAGCCATCACAGTTGAAGGTTAGGATAATACTGTCAGTGTGTACTCCCTGTGTCTCGCGTCTGTATTCCGTTCCAGTGTTGACATCAGAAACACATGCATCTCTTGTGAAATGTTTCCGTAGCTTTGAATGTACATGGGCCAGGGTATTTCTTAGCTGAACCTTAAGTGGCATGACAAGGAAATAGTATGCCTTCTCAAGCAGACCTTTTTTGTTGAAGCTCTGCTGGCATTCTCCACACTTATTACCAGGTTCAACACCAAGGTAATTTGAACAGCTAGGACAGTAAAAATGAAGCTCTGTCTTGTTATTGTAATCTAGAAAGTGTTTATTTAAAAACCAAACTGACTTTGGTACACATCCAGGCACCACAAAGTTTAGGAGCTCCAGGAGGTCTTTGGTCGCTGCTTTTGACAGGCCATGCTTCAGCATGAATGCCAAGAGAAGAAGAAGAAGAGCCCCCATTGTAATTGAAGAACCAGCGTAAATTTTCTTTTCATCATTGAAGTTAGGGTCAAAAACATGCTCCTAATAAAGGATTGCAAAGGAAAATATATGTATTACAATCAAACCTGAATACAGAGAAAGCATTTTGTTACATGTAACATTACAATTTAATAAAAAAAATAAAAATAATGCTTTATCAAAGCTTATTATTATTTATATTATTATTAATATTTTTTCAACATTATATTAATTATTATTTTAATAACTGTCGGTAATTTTTTGACCGAATAACAAAAGTGACAAATTTCTGTACGACCACTTAGCCTGCTCAAATCATGCCTTCAATTTTATTAACGATTAATCGACGATAGTTCAAGTTCACTTGTGCATTCGCTTCATTTTGTGCAGATATAATTTGTAATATTATGTTTATTTTGTATATATCTGATTAATCTCATATAGGATACGTTGAGTTAAAGGGTAACTAAATCCTAAACCAACTTTTTTTAGTTAATGATCTGTAAGAATGGGGCTTTATTAGTGCTGTTCATTGATTCAAGTAACTTTTTTGACATTTGCGTATAAAGTGTTTTAATTCTACAATATATGGTGTAAAAAGTGCTGCCCTCTTCAGGTTGAACGGTGGCTACTGCAGTTGAATTTTCCTATTGGATGTTTGCGGTGGCAGGTGACGTAAGCAGGTTCCAGCTAACCACGCCCTCCCTTGGTTCGAGCTACTACGCGTATGGATAGCTTCAAGTTAGCGTAGATTTATCTGTATTTAGTACAGTGGTCAGTGGACTGCATAGCTTTTCCAGCAGACTTGGGAATTAGGCGCCAGTGGAGCTCAAGTGTGCATTGCAACTTGAATTTTACGCAGGATTGCTTCTGCAACGCATATCTATGAACGCAATAGAGGTGGACATGGGCTTCTCCACACAGCTCGCGCTGAAAAACGACGCAGTGCCAAACGCTGCTCCGCATGGACTCCATCACCGCAGCGGCGTCTTGATGTGAGTGATCATATATATAATCACAATTTATGTGTAGGTTAACCCCTCATTTACATTGCAAACGCCTGCGGCGCATTACGGCTGCGACAAGGTTTTACTCCGTCCTCCACGCGGTGCTTACTCACACCGGGAGCATATCAGAAGCGGAGCGACTGGATGCGTGAGACCACGTGATTTGCCTGTCCGACATGTTTTTCTAATTTTGGGGTTTTTAGTAGCCTGCCATGGATAAGTTGGCTAAATACGTGCAATACGTTTGGGAATCTGCACAGGGTGTTTATTTTGAAATTGACAGGGTTTTTTTTTTACTTTTATTTTGTATTTCCGGTGCGACTTGGACGCGCGTCCTTCAAAAATAGACTAGGCGCCTAGCTATATTTAGCGAAGCGGCGCGGAGAGCCGCTTCTGGGAAGCTTCTGAAACGCGCCGCGTCGCGTCGCGGCCGGTGTAAACACAAGCATTGACTAGAATGGGCGCGATCAGCTCCGGTAGCCGCAGGGGTTAATCCGCTGGGGTCGACAAACGCGCTGGCGCATTTTGCTGTCCACAACATGAGTCATTCTGAATGGCACGTAGCTTAGTTCAAGTTCACTTGTGCATTCGCTTCATTTTGTGCAGATATAATTTGTAATATTGTTTATTCTGTATATATCTGATTAATCTCATATAGGATACGCGTTAGCAAAGTGCTCCAGTTTAACGGTATTCATTCAGCGCGCAGCTCAAACAGCAACGCACGGTTAATAATAACTATGATTAGGACTGTCACATTACATAACATAAGAAAACTGTTTTATTAAATCGTTGTGAATTCATTGGGTTTAGTTGCCATTTCCAGCGCGTTGTTCCAGGAAGAGCACGTCCACAACAGTCACATATTCCAAGCACGAAGGCGTTTACCAGATAGATTATTATATGTAGGCTTAATATAGTGTAGGCTAAGCCTACCCATATAGATTTTTATTTAACATTTATTTTATGTTGCTTAATTTTTCACATGCAACAGTTGAGCCAGTGCACTATTTTTTTATGTATTTGAATTTTCTGTGCATAATTTATTTTGTTAAACAACATAAATGCCATTATCTGTACCATATCCCAACTGTTACAATAAAACATCAATTGAGCAATATAACATGTATTTGTATTAAGTATATAAGCAATATTTTGCTTCTTATGTTAAAGACACTATTGATACCATGAGAAATTTACATTCTCAGGAAAATAGCCGCTTATCAGTTAATCATTAATCGATTGATAAGAGAAGGTCTAATGATTAATGAATGAATCGATATTTTGCATCCCTGGTGTTCATATACCTAATGCCATACAAGTCACCAAGTTTCGTAACATTCAGATGAAGCTGTGCTTTTTAAAATTTAAGATTTTTAAAATAAATGGTTACTTCAAATATTTACACAAAATAAGCACATTAGGCTGTATGGTAAAACGAAAACAAAACACACCGTTGGATCTTCTGAAGTATCGTCGTCAGATGGAACTGAGTTAGTCTGTTCTTCGTGCTATAATACAGAAGTTGCAAAATACAGAAAGGTAGTTATGATAATAATGCATTTTCGGAACATGAAAGACTCATAAATATGCAGGAAATTTGAACAAAGATTAACTTATTTAATTAATTTAGGACTTTTGATTCAGGAGCCAAAATAACAAACAACAAAACCTTGTCTTAAAACTTCTTTCATAAACCCTAACCCAAAAGAAAAGAAAATAAGGATACAATCTGTAAACCTAACTCCCTTACCAAAACAGAGATCAAACAGTTTACAATAAACAAAAATGGTATCAGACTCCTTACTTTCCCAAAAATTTGTATTTACAATATATTTTCAATCAGACAAACAAACTGAAAAGGACAGTCCAAATCAGTGTCAGAAACAGGCAAAGGGTCAAATATACCAACAAAGATATGCAGATACAAACATCTTTCAATTCAAACAAACAAACAATACTCAGTCTCAAATACTCTTAACACTCAAAATACTTTTATTAAATCACAAACTTTATAATATAACTTAATTTATAACTTTATAGCACTTTATAATCACAAACTATCTCTGCTCAAACACAAGATCTCTCTGTAGAGGAAGTGATGACATGTCTTTTAAAGTTCAAGGCATCAATCAGCCTGCAGGAACCAATCATACACACCACTACATCTTCGTCTGCACTCTCATCTGAAGTGTTTGTGCCTCCCTCAACATGCTGTAATAGAAGAGCACAAGAAGTCACAGGTGAGTTTGTCTGTCCTAAGTGGAACAATTACAGCCTGAGAGACAGGAAAAGGCTGAATGACATATCGTGATAAGATGATTTTATTATTTGTAACATGACTTATTTGTCTCTGTAATACATGACAGGCTCACACACCATTGGATCTTCATCTGAGGCTTCATCATCAGGTGAGTCTGTATTCTCATCATCGTAGGAAACAGTGTTATTGTCCCTCACAGCAATCTGCAGCACAAGTCATACATTTTAAAAGGAGAACAAAGCAACTAATTTGTCCTATGTGAACAACAACAACAACAACAATCACTGTTCATGTTGTACCGTTTCATGGTGTTGATCTTTTCCTGTGGGGTCTGCTGGCCTCCCCAGTTGATAATCACCCTGAGAAACAGAAACGGTGCAATGTGATTCAACTTATGCTACAGGATTTCTGTTTTTAATAATAAAAATAATAATAATAATAATAATGAGACAATCATACACACCATTACATCTTCGTCTGCACTCTCATCTGAAGTGTTTGTGCCTCCCTCAACATGCTGTAATAGAAGAGCACAAGTCACAGGTAAGCCAAACACCAGTGAGTTCAGTTTGTCTGTCCTAAGTGGAACAATTACTGCATGACAAAAAGAAAACCTGTACCATTTCATGCAGTGGATCCTCCCCTCTGTCATCTGATGGCCCAATTGATAGGTGATCAGCCTGAGAGACAGGAAAAGGCTGAATGACATATCGTGATAAGATGATTGTATTATTTGTAACATGACTTATTTGTCTCTGTAAAACATGACAGGCTCACACACCATTGGATCTTCATCTGAGGCTTCATCATCAGGTGAGTCTGTAGACATTTGGGTGATTCTCACGAAATTAGACTTATGAGGTGTCATGAAGCATTTTGATGATAAAAGTAAATGCTATCAAAATAAGAAGAATACAGTTATAAACATCTCTTCATGTACTATTTTGCACATGATTTCAAATGACATCATAAATACCAATTTTGTTGTTTTTTCCACATTTAAGGGGAGATTTCTCATTACCGCAACGTGTTCATGACTGGATTTGGGTTCTTTGAGATGGAAATATTTATAATTAAAAAAAAATAAAAATAAAAAGCTTCAGTGCATGTTATATAATAAACATTTACAGTAAAGAAACATATAGAGATATGCAGTTAACAGACACACACACAGACAGACACACAGACACACAGACACACACACAGACAGACAGACGTTCCTGTAATTTATAGATGGATACTAAATCCGATGTACAGTGACCTTGCTTAACATGTTAACAAAGCCAAACTATCCATTTAACAGTACTACTAAAAGTACATATTATGATCATTATATTGTTAACGTACCAGAATTAACAATGCAATCTATATATAGATTGGCACATTTCTGAATAAAATGCAGTATATTATGTCATTGGATAACAAATTATTAATACTGTGTAATGTGTAATCATCAATTTTAATGTTACAGCTGGTAAAGGTGGGGCTACTTTCAGTTATTTACAAGCAGGTTAATCTGTAATAGCACATAATTATGTTTTTCTATTAATAATGTGTATCTGTTATTAGTAAAAACTTTATTTTAGTGTAAAACCCGAGTATGTACTTGGCACGTACTTTACACCACTGCCTTTTAAACTTAATAAGCCAGGGATTAGCAAATTAACTGTGAATGAAAGTTTTGAATTTGAAGGTGTGCTTTTGTTATAGGCAAGAGAGCAAAAGGACAAAAACATTGATAATGAAGAGGGTTACTCGAGGACATTAGAACAAAGGGTTGCTAAACTGGAGAGGGAAAATTCTTCCCTGAGGAATGAAGGTGAGTTGATTATTTACAGTAATGTGTATTTTAATCTTTTCTAATACTTTGATAAAAACCTGCAAAGCTAAAGACATTTCTATCATCCCTAAATACACAGACACCAAACGATCTTTCTAAAGATGGTTAATATCACACTACTGCTAGCAAGGCTGTAGACAATTTTTCTTGTTTTGTATTAGGAATTGCTAACAGACACTGTAAATCTAGGTCTTCCTGAGATGATTTCGTCCATGCAGCAGCTTATCACTCTGCCAAAAGAGAGAACTTTCCCAAGGACCATGGTATGCTGAATATATATATTTATTTATTTATTTATTTTCATCTGTTACTGAATGTCTTTATTTCTGCTATATGTTACAATGTTTAAAAAATGTTGTTTGTTTTATAAACACACTCAATTTAAAGGGAATGTTAGGATGTGTTTTTATCAATAGTCAGTGTTTTACAAACAGTAGATGGCTGTTGGCACACAACCAGTTTGCTGACGGGGCAGCAGCTAAACATATTTTAGACACCAACAAAAGCAATATTAGTTTAAGTGTATGTTATATTTAGAATATTTTCACAGCTTTACCTTGCTGTCAGCCCTTTACGGTGGAGAACTGAAGCCTTCATCTATGCTCTAGTTAAAGCCACCATACTACTTTGACAAAAACAGTAATTTTTCATCGTTGTTATTGTTACTTTTTTATTTTTGTGCATTTTTAAACGGTTAGGAACTAATAAAAACTAACCGACAAAGCGGTAGACCAGCAACTCTGGTCTTCTGTGAGGTAAAAGTTTTTGTCAATGGAACCTAGTGGCTTTAACTGCAAAATGAAAATTGTCATCATATACTCACCCTCATGTTGTTTCAAACCTGTATGAATTTCTTTCTTCTCCTGAATACAAAGGAAGATATTTTGAAGAATGTCAGTAACCAAACAGTTAACTGGAGCCATTGACTTCCATAGTATTTTTTTTTCCTACTATGCTCAGCTCAGGAGCTGGACCTTCATATTGTTTTTTCTTTTTTATTGTTTGCTTATTTGCTGTTGAACATCTATTTTCTTTATCATTTAACCCCTAGATGTAAAATAAATATTTTGTTGAATATATTTTTGGACTCTGATCCCTTTATTTTGTTACTTCCTTGAGCCGGAATGTAACAATAGCATACACTTAAACTGATATTAATTGATCTAAAATACTTTAAGCAGCAGCCTCCATCCACAGCAGTACAGCTTCTGTGTCGGTATCTCAATAAAACCCCACTTCAAATATCTGAACTATCCCTTTAATACATAGATACAGAAGGACAAAAATGATGTGACAGAAGGACCATGTATGGCGCATACCTCAACTGCTGGACCCAGTTTGCAGGTACATGATAAGTTGTTATTTAATGGTTCATTTGAATTACAGCTTTTATATGTTGTTGGTGTTTTTCTTGGTTATAAATCAAATCTGTTTTGTAGGGCTGTAATCTCCTAGTCGATTATTGGTCGATACTTTCTGGCTCGACCAAAATTCTGATTGGTCAATTTTTTTTTTTTTTTTTTTTTTTTTGTCACGTTCATTTCATCAGGTGGAAAGCACTAATTGCTAATGGGGGTGTTTTCAGTTTCATAGGTAACAGTCTGTCTTCAGAAACACCCCCTTGTTTTCACTTTTGGATTAGCCTAACCCACTGGAGAAGAGAGACAGACTGAAGAAAGTAGGCTACTAAAAGGTTTGCTGAATACTATTTATTTAATTGTCAGAGCGTTTAATTTATAGTCAGTCCTCTTCTATCATGCCAACAAAGACATCGACAGCGTGGCAGCATTTTTTTAAAAATAGAAAAAGTCGAATGCAAATTTATATTTGATATGATATTGCGCAGGTGCACGTGATGCAACGCTGTCAGAAATTTCAGTACTTCAGTCGACCAAGATTTTCTTTTGTTGATTACAGCCCTACTGTTTTGTCTGTCTGTCCTCTTGTTAGTTTCTCGTGAGTAGGCTAACATACATTCTTCTGTGCTTTTTAAATGCTGTATGCAGTCTTCCAGAACACAGCTGCCTGTGGATGACCGTTCTGTCTGTCTGGTAAGTTATATTCACTAATAACAGAAGTATACTATAAAGTGGGACCAGGGAACTTCTGCAAATAGAAATCTGAGATAAATAGGAAGATAACAAAATTATTTTAGTTGTCCCCTTTGAACCCCAAAACGACTATTTCATAACAAGCTTTTGGTAATATGACCCAATTTGATACCAATTTATGTTCTTAGGATATTCCACAGGCAATCAGGGACCGCTGCAACAAGGTCACAGCAGCCAAATATACAAATGATCTGATGCATGGCCTGTACACCACTGCATTCATGGCATCTCACAGTGTGACTGGGCTTGGGTCATCATGCAAGGGGGAGACACGACCTTCACTCCCCAGTGAAGATGTTAAAAAGATTGTTGGTAAGTATTTTTTCTTCAGTGACAGTCGGTAATGTACCGTCCGTAAAGAGTGACAAATGCCTGCCGCACTGTGTAGTGTATGGAAGCTTATGTGTAGCAATATTCAATTTGAAATGTAATATGCAAAATGACAATGCAATATGTAAAATGGCAATGCATTTCTGTATTTAAATTTTTATTTTCCCATCATTTGTGCAATGTTTGGTGCAAAATGAAAATGAAAATTCAATTATAAAATTTACATTTGCCATTTCATACACTAGTTTTGATATGTAAATTAAATACATAATTTAACGCTTTATAAGTTGCAAAATTAAAATTAAAATGTATTACAGAAATGATTAGATATGTTTAACATGTTCAAGCAAAAACTGTGGCAAAATTGTAATTTAAATGTTATTTTTTCTTAATTGCATTTACACTCACAGTTAAGACACTTGCGATTGCATTTCCATTAAGTGTCACGCAATGAATGTAGCAAAATTCAATGTGCAATTTGAAAATGCATTCTGAGCCGATCACGTGCCCATCCCGCCCTGTCAATCACTGCGTGAAGTTGGCTCCGCCCCCAATCCAATGCAAAACGTCGGCAAAATAGTCCACATTCACCCAAAATAGACTAATGTTTGTTCTAATTTGCGCCGATAAACGTTTATTTTGTGCTGCTTCGGTTTCTTAAATATTAAAATATTATTTATTGGTAATTCTGAGGTCACTCAGCCCCCCTAAATTGACCCAAAATAGTCTTGTTTGTGCCGGTTAAAGTTTTGTGTGCTGCTTCGTTGTTTAACCTGCTCCACATTCACCCAAAAAAGGCTAGGTCGATGAATTTGACCCGTCAGATTCCGTGACCATGTACCTATGTATTAATACCTTATCAATATGCTTTATAAAATGGAAAGGGACTCGCATATGTCTGCCTCATATTTTATGATTATACAGCTGAATAAACAGAGATGGTCACACATCACATTCGACACTTTATTGAACATTACAGTCAGTTATAGAGATGCACCGATTGATCGGCTGGTGACCGGAATTGGCCGATTTTCACGTGATCGGCCGTGACCGGCGACCGGCGACCGGCGACCGGCCGGTCAGTCTAACAAATGTCGATTTTATGCCGGTCAAATGCACTCGGGCGCCGCATGATTAACATCGCGCAACATCAGCATCACACGTGCACACGGAACACACATGTAGAAAACCTCGTGAATTACGTCCGTTCAGACCGCAAGCGCGTATTTTTTTTCGGCGTGCATGTTAATCATTGAGTGCATTCACAACGGGAGCAGGAGCCGCGCGTGAGCGTCAAGCAGGAGCGTCGCGAGCAGTGAAGCGCGTGTTTCGGCGCCGAGTCTATTTGCTGCACTGCTCATGCTCAATTAAAGGGAAAGCACACTTTTGATGGACAAAATAGCCTAAATAGGGTTTCACAAAAAAAGTGCCCAAAATGCACAAAATTTGCGTGTTTTAACAAGAACTGGAGTAGGCTATGTCAGAAAAGAAAACGAAGACTAATATTTATAGAAAATGTAACTTACCCATTTAAACTTGTTTTATTATTCAGTTTGTACAAGTGATTGCAATAGGCCTGTGTGTGTGTGCTTTGAGAAATATCTTTATACAGCAAGGCTATATTTATTTTATTTTTTATTTATATATTATTTTATTGTCATTCCCTGTTTTCATACAGACGTTTAGTTTGCTAAATACATATATTAAAAAATTATTGGATATTGAATGTGAAAAGGAAATGGTTCTTCCATAATACTGCACTTTAGATGTGTGTGAACTATGCAAATTGTAAAATGTTCTATTACAGAAAAGATATAAAATAAATATTTGTGTGTGCTGTAAAGTGGTTAGAAAAAATTAAATCGGAATCGGCCCAGAAAATTGTAATCGGTGCATTTCTAGTCAGTTATAAATAAATAAAGAGTGGTCACATTTATTTTCCGGTAGCTATTAATACCGAATACCAATGGAGCTTTGTCATATTATGTGATCACAGGATAATAGGCCTATGCATTTGTAAGGAAAAACTATAGGATCTCCAACATTATTGGGTATTACAGTTAATAGTAGGCTAATAAGAATAAAGATAAGCATGTATCAGACAATGACAATATTTTATATAAAACGAAACCATCAACACAGTCCAGCATCAGACAGCAGCAGCGCAGCATGTTGACATGGGTGTCGACGACGCTTGATAGGCAGAACACTCTCCCAGACCCAGACGGTCCAACATCGTACTGGTTCTATCACCTGCAGACGCGTAATACTCTTCGGAAACACTACCATTTCTCTGTCCACGCTCCACTTCATCTGCTAGTGAATTTAACGCTCGTAACAGCTCTGCTGCCGCACTGTTTCCTTCCAACACAGGTCTAAATCATAGACTGTAAAAAGGTCTAAATACGCACCAAAGCCTATGTTTACCTGTTGCCGAGGTAACGGGCACGTGATCGGCTCAGAATGCATTTTCAAATTGCACATTGAATTTTGATACATTCATTGCGTGACACTTAATGGAAATGCAATCGCAAGTGTCTTAACTGTGAGTGTAAATGCAATTAAGAAAAAATTACATTTTAAATTACAATTTTGCCACAGTTTTTGCTTGAACATGTTAAACACATCTAATCATTTCTGTAATACATTTAAATTTTAATTTTGCAACTTATAAAGCGTTAAAATGTATTCAATTTACATATTAAAACTAGTGTATGAAATGGCAAATGTAAATTATATAATTTAATTTTCATTTTCATTTTGCACCAAACATTGCACAAATGTATGGGGAAATTAAAATTTAAAATCAGAAATGCATTGCCATTTTACATATTGCATTGTCATTTTGCATATTACATTTCAAATTGAATATTGCTACACATAAGCTTCCATAGTAGTGTAGTGTTGTATCATTTCACAACATTAGAAAATATTAGAAAACATTGAGTGAGCCATACAGACTTAAGAAATTAAGGTAACCAGGTATTTTGCAAAGCAGGCGTGGGTATGTGTTGCCCTTACTGTTACTCTTTCACTCTCAATAGTTTATCATTGTATCTGTAATATCTGTGTCTGTATATGTACCTGTTTGTACTTTGTCTATGAATCTATCTGTAACGTGTCTGTTCTCCTTTCCTTTCCTTCTTTTCTCTCTTTAGGTGAAGTTAAATCTGTCTTCCCAGAAAGGTCGGATGCTGAAATTAAGGGATTCATTCGCCAGAAATTGTCAAATGCGGCCAAGATCATAAAAAGACAATCATGCTAAATCTATGGAAAAAATAAAATAAAAAGGGGAAAAAATAAAAAAGTTTACTGTCTTTTTATTTGCCTGAGCTAAATATTTAAATTTATGTACATTTGACAGTTGTAGGTATGGTACAAATACCATGGTACATACCATGGTACACGTCCCATTGTACTATTAAAAATACCATGGTTTATGTACCATGGTGCATATCATATGTGTACCATGGTACCATCAATATACCATGGTACATGTACCATGGTACTGTCAAAAATACCGGGGTACTAGTACCATGGTATTTTTACCGTGGTACTACCATGGTACAAATACCATGGTAAAATTTCTTATGGGATGACAATTTTGGGATTTCGTAATAAAAATAAATAACATCGTTAAGGATAAAACGGTAGTTCACATTAGTAGGGTTAAATAAAATAACTTAAATCAACCCTAAATGTAATTCACAAAATAAATGGGCAGCAGTTTCTTCAAAAAGACCACAAAATGAGCAAGTTTAATCAATATCAAGATATTTACAGATAGATGAATTAAACGTGTCCGTTCGAATCTTTTAAGTTGTTGCACGTGTGATAACGCGTCGTAGGTCACATGATAACGTCAACATGGCAGATGTCCGGTTCGCATTCATACTCAACGAGATTTGGCTATAAAGTACCTACTCTTTTAGCGCTCGTTAAGCAAGTACTCATTGAAATTAAGTACCTACTCATTGAGTATGCGGTTTGGAACGCAGCCAGAAAGAACATCCTCTACATCGATCTGCAACTCACCCTCGTCAGCTGGCAGATCATCCGCGAGGTTAACGCCCCTCTCCAGCTGATCTGCCAGCTCCATCTGAGAGCCCCACAATCTCAAGCGTCGCTGAGCCTCAGCCCGAGCGGGACCGAAACCGCGGGGTTCAGATGCCGCACCCACTTCCCTCGAGAAGTGGGACAGACGAGAGCAGAGCGTTCTCGGAGAAAAATGCTCACAGTTTGCGCAGGAAGCTCCCTCGAGAGCTTCCCACGCGTGCTTTTCTCCCAGGCAGAAAACGCACAGATCGTGTGAGTCCTCCGGTGTCAAATATCTGGGACACGGGTCGGCACACTTGCGGAAAGAATCCCTCTTCTCTGCACGTTTCATTGTCGATTGCTCTCAGACAGACAAACAGTCCCTGAAGACGAAAAGGATGTTGTCACGGTTTCAAGGCACCCTTTTTATACATCCAGGTTGTGCGCTCATCATTCAAGCTGATGATGCACGGGCTGTCGCCGGTCAGCATGATTGCTGTGAGTTGATACTTGATTTCAGACACCTGTCATGCCTGAGGCGTTCCCCATAGCGTCATGATGACGTATTGTCGAGTTCCCTTCGAAAGGGAACTTGCTTTGCCTTGCCTTATACGCAACATACAAATATGCTCTGATACTGCACAACGTCTATGTGCCTTGCATTATTTATGCGAAAACATATTCAGCCTGAGAGAATACTGGTTACATGTAGCCATGCCTAAATGCAAGTAGAAATAATAATAATATAGAATACAACCAGAAACCAGTGATGGTTTATATTGACCACACCAAAAATGTTTGTAATTGACCGGGTCCCACTAAAAGAAATAGCACATATTCCAACATATAGCATTCTTTTATAACAACAACAAACTGCAATGGACTGTAAAACAAATTTAAAAATAATAGTAACCCTGAATCTTGGTCGTTTCCCCATTCCACACAGAAGTCATTGCAAATGTGTCTATGTGTAATGTTTTTAAAAAAAAAAATTTTTTTAGAGCCATAATAGTTTTCTGTTTCCATGCCATTTTTTAAATGTTGTCCAGCTTTTTTTTTTTTTTAAGTGCAAAACTTTACTTTAGCATCAAAATAGACTCAATGTTTGTTTGATTTTCTCAGGTAAACTATTTAAATTCTTAGATCAGTTATTTTTTGTTATTTATACATTCAAGTGCTTTTGTGTTCATTTTTGACAAGATAAAATAGTTTTTTTTATAGTTCTAAGTGCTTTTTTTTCTCAGCCTTGTCGTATTACATCTGGAAGCATCTTGGTCATGAACGTGGAGTGTTTTCCCTTCGAGTTCTTGCCGTGTTTCTGTTCCAGCCTAATGCCGAGATACTCTGCCTCATCCTTGTGTTCAGGCCAGTGTGTCAGACCAGGACCATACAGAGACCCAGTGTGTGCAAAGTTCCCCCAGTAGGCCATCACAGTCCTGCATAGCTCTTCCTCTTCCTTTGTGAAAGGAGCAGTTGCTTTGAGATGAGCTTTAGCAAAGCAGTTCCCTGAATAAAGAAAGTGCATCCGCATGGTCGTCTCCAACAAAGCAGGGTCTTTTCTTCTGGCTCATACTGGGAGGATGCTGGATGATGTATTGACGTATATGAAGTATTAGCAACGGTGTCTTATACACTTGAATGTAAAGTTTCTTAATGTGATCTTAAACAGCAATTTACTCTATAATTAATTATTATGCTTGTGACGTAGTGATTCTAGATAGGCCTGTAACCCCAATCACGCTTCACAGAACAATACAAATGCCAAAATAAGCTCACTTTTACAATTGAAAAACGTTCTTTTTTAATTTAACTCAAAATGGGGACTCGTTTCCTTTTTTCCTACATCTTGCTTATTCAAAGCATATCAAAGTGCAAAAACAATTACGAGAACAAAAAATTATCTTATGACATAATCATCAAATGAACAATCATTAGATCACAATCATCTTTCAGAACAGATAGAAGAATTTACGAGTCTTCAAAGATAAATGACCTAAACAGATCTAAACAATGTCGATCAATATTCAGACACAATGCTTGTGAAGGTATCAAGTCATTTTCAGTTCAAAATCCATAAGGGAAGCAAACCAAACAAAATACATTCGAAAGTTTTTGTCCTTAAGCAAAGCGTTCAAGAGAAGGATGTTTGATGTTTGTGGGCTTGTGTAGATGTGTGTGAATGTGCTGTGTGAAGTATACTTAGGTAAAGTTGGTTTTATATTCGATATTCGCACATTCGCGTTAAATAACTTTTTCAATTAAATAGTCAATAAAGCTATTTAATTATTTAATTCGAAGCAGCTACATGATATTGACAACAAAGATTGTGAACTACAACATTAACTACAACATTTTCTACAATCGATCAAAATGGGCAAGTATATTTTTAATGCATACATACTTTAGTTGAATATTCAATGTAGTGTGGTAACCAAGATAGGGACCGTCTAAAAAGTTCATATTGTTTTTCATCGTGTGCAAACAGACAACTACATTTTAGCCAACTGCAGATGTACTGGCAAATATATCTCACATTATGTGTTCTGATGCTAACCACACCCCCATAACTAATCCTAAACGTACCAATAGAGGGTAATAATTTGGCGGGGGTTGAAATTTGGCACAACACATGTTTTTCGCAAGCTGGAAACGACGCTGTCCACGGTTCTGAATTTCATACATTATCCTGTATTCCAGAATCCACTTCTTCAGGACTCCATAACAAAAATGTAACTTGAATCATTACAATAAGGGTGTTGCTTATTTATAACGTTGAAAATATGATTAATCTAAAGTATCTGAATTTCTTTAATCAATGAAAGAAATGTGTTGTACAAGGAACAGCAGTTATAATACATACTTTTACCTAATACATTGATCAAAGTTAATTGAGTAGAGTGATCACTAGGAACATGCTATAACCTCTGGAACATGAAAAAAGGTGAAATTAGAATAATTTCTTCAGAATATGATTGTAGTATACTTACAGGTATTGGCAGTATTCAACATGTAACAAGTCAGTCTGATCACTAGGAAATTACTACAACCATTGGAATATATATATAAAAACACTATAGGTGAATTACAGTTTATTACATAAACATATGTAATAAACACATGTAATAATGTTTATTACATAAATATATTTGATAATTGTACAGTAAGGGAGTTCTTGTCAAAATTCCACCTGTAGTAAGTCAGTGTGGTCACTAGGAAAGCACTACAGCCTTTGGAACAGGAAAAAATACTTTAGGGGAATTACAGTAATTTTTTCGTAAACGTATTTGTTTACTGTACGTACAGTAAGGGAGTTATTGTCAAAATTCCACCAGTAGTAAGTCAGTCTGATCACTAGGAAAGCACTACAGCCTTTGGAACAGGAAAAAATACTTTAGGGGAATTACAGTAATTTTTTCTTGAACTTATTGGTTTATTGTACGTACAGTAAGGGAGTTATTGTCAAAATTCCACCAGTAGTAAGTCAGTGTGGTCACTAGGAAAGCACTACAGCCTTTGGAACAGGAAAAAATACTTTAGGGGAATTACAGTAATTTTTTCTTGAACTTATTGGTTTATTGTACGTACAGTAAGGGAGTTATTGTCAAAATTCCACCAGTAGTAAGTCAGTGTGGTCACTAGGAAAGCACTACAGCCTTTGGAACAGGAAAAAATACTTTAGGGGAATTACAGTAATTTTTTCTTGAACTTATTGGTTTATTGTACGTACAGTAAGGGAGTTATTGTCAAAATTCCACCAGTAGTAAGTCAGTCTGATCACTAGAAAGCACTACAACCATTGGAATATAAATATAAAAAAACACTATAGGTGAATTACAGTTTATTACATAAACATATGTAATAATGTTTATTACATAAATATATTTGATAATTGTACAGTAAGGGAGTTATTGTCAAAATTCCACCTGTAGTAAGTCAGTGTGGTCACTAGGAAAGCACTACAGCCTTTGGAACAGGAAAAAATGATTTGTTTATTGTACTGTTTGGGGGGGTACAGTTGTAAGACCCAGGACCAGATAATATGATGAAAGAAGACCAGGAGTCGTGAAATTCAATCAAATAAGTACAATTTTACTGAAGAATAGTCTGCAGTTAAATTGGTAGAGCCAGCATCAAAGTCACGAGGAGGTCGCAAGCCAACTCTACCTTACAAACAAATCTCACTCAATTATACCTTTTCCAAGGACATGCATTACATAATCGTTTACTTCTGATTGGCTAAGAGAACATAAAGTCTAAACAATAATGCATTTTTGATAGATAAGTGGGTATATCGCCGTTAATCAGAATATTTGTCGTCCATTTCCGAGATTTAAGTCCGTGGTGACCTTCTTCCAGGGTCCGAGAATGTTGTATATCACAAAGTTCAGAATCTGCAAAGAATATCAAACGCACACACACACACAGAACACTGACAAACAACAGTTCTCTTCGAGGCTGAAGAAGGCCTGAGCTCATTATCAGAAGAGCAGTCCAACTTAACAGGCTGATAAAACATTTCACTCCAGGAAAGCAGGAACGATAGTATGCCCCTTTACTCCACTCCCTAAAAAAATACACATGAGATGTTCACTTAATGAAAATAAGGTGAAATTATGTATAAATTGACCCTCAAACTTATGCAAGTCAACTAAGACAGATATATAGATGCAGATATGTGGATACAGTATTGTTGTGAAATATGCAATTATTCTATTCTAATCATGGCTTTTGATATATGAAGTATTTATGGGTCATAGTAAACCACAATTGTAACTAATAAAAAGTGGTTTTATAATGAAAGGTACCATAAGTAGTTGTTAAACAATTTATTATGAAAGTGTTTACTATAAAACACTTGTATTAATAATCATTGTAACCATATATTGAGAAAATAGTTTATTAAGAAAAACACCTGAACTTGTTTTATAAAGATTTTTATTATGAAAATGGTTTATAAAGAAAAACATACCACACTGAATGTTGTAAGCATTTATTAAGCAGATGATGGTGGCAGAGTAGAGAGGAACTGAAAATGTATTAGAAAGAGCTTTGCAAAAGAAAGGAGAAAAATGCCATCATTACCGTGTATGTGTTGCGGACGAGATACAGAAGATACAGCGATGATGGAAAGGTCCAGAAAAAGAGGACAAAGAGACAATAAGTTTTATATGCGAAAGTTCTAAGGGGTCTTTCAGAAATAATGACAGTTCAAGATTTTGTGTTTGACCAATTGGCTGTAAAAGACAATGTATGCAGAGGGAGTTTCCAGGAGGGGATTTCTGAACATGTCAAAAAGTTGATGGACTTTAAAAAGGACTGTAAAGGAATGTCCAGCCAGACGCAGATTCACCAAGGACGTCTCCGGTGTTTGATACCTTGCCATTGCACCTCATGAAGTTAAAAGCTTGTAAATTATTTGGTTTTGATTTACTTACAATATATATAATATATATGCAATACATGAGTACAGAGTCTCTCTCGCCGCTCTCTGAATCCCAAGACAGTTATCATCAAAAGGCCCCTTGCATGTGAACACAACCCAAGGGCACACACTGGAATGCACCTAAAAGAAAATGAATACAGAAATGATTAGGATACATACTTGATTTTTTGAATTTTTAATAAGAATAAAGTAATCATTCAAAAGGATATATATAATTAAATTGAAGAGACAGGGGATTCTGACCCCAACCCTTCAGTACGTACAGTAAGGGAGGTATTGTCAAAATTTCACCTGTAGTAAGTCAGTGTGGGACAGTGTAAGTCAATAGGAAAGCACTACAGCCTTTGGAACAGGAAAAAATACTTTAGGGGAATTACTGTAATTTTTTTTTATTAATATTTGTATACTGAACGTACAGTAAGGGAGGTACTGTCAAAATTCAACCTGTAGTAAGTCAGTCTGGTCAGTAGGAACATACTACAACCTTTGGAACATGAAAGAAATCTCTTTGGTGAATTACTGTAACTTTTACATAAAACATTTTTGCGTACTGTATGTACAATAGCCTACACAAAAGTACACTAAAGCAGCAAATATCAAACCTGAAACTATTTTTACCCTGGATGTTTAAAAAAAAAAAAAAAACTTGACTATGTTCATAGTGAAGGTCCTAACTTACATGATCAAGTCTGCAACTTGGGTAAAGTTGCTTTTTATATTCGCTTCGCATATTTGCAGAGTTCCGCGTTCAATATGTCGTGAGCTGAATATTGTTACTACACAAATAACATTGTTTTAATATTTTAATCTTCTCAAAACGAGCATTCCTTCGGGTTTGCACTTTGCAGATGGTCCCTTCTTAGCAGCCTGCGCATAGAGATCAATGTATTTTGTCCAGTGCGAAGGAAAGATCGTTTTGAGGAAATGTATGTTGTAGCTTCTGGTGTTTTATCTGTAGTTATATGTGATAGGTGTTGTGTGTAGCAACAACGTTTAGTTCACGAGTTATTGAACGCGGAAGTCCGCGAATGTGCATATATGCGGATATAAAACCAACTTTACCTAAGTGTGAAGTATGGGATAAAAGTCCGCTAAACCCATCTTTTCCAAGAGTCAGTTGTGATTTAAGGCTCCATTTCGGAGTGAGGATGAACTGTTCAAGGCCTACCTGAAGTCCAACGTGCAATCAGAATATCTGAGGCCTGTCCAAAACTAGATGAAATTCACTCACGGTCACAGCATTCCAACCCCACGCAGTTCAAAACACAGCCGATAAACGAATGGTATCGCGAACATCCGAACACTCGTTCACTGTGTAGCTGGCGCAAGTCTTGTGACACGAAACTTTCAGTCTCGTTGGTTCATGATCGGCATCATACTTCACAGTGCTTACTGTCTGTTGATTAAGCATTTGTATATTCCAAACACTGCTATGGAAAGGAGCAGCTCGCTGGAACCTTTGTAGTCGAAAACCTTCCGCAGTGCAGCAACAAAGCTTTTAAAACACAGTAATCTCAAGTCTTGATTAAATTCTGGCACATTTTAAACGTCTAAAGACTCCAGGCAGTTCAAATTGCTTCAACTTTGGCTCTTGGTGTAGTGGGAAAAAGCCTTCAACCACATGCACACACACCTGCATCTAAAATAACCTGATTCCATTTCCTTCTGGCTACTGACTCCTGACTCCTCCTACTTGTTGCAGTGCATTATGGGTTCTGTAGTTTTTTTTTCCGTCACATGCTTTTTATATATTTTACCTCACTCTCCCACATTTCCAGGTCCAGTTTGGAAAATGTCCCAATAGAACATTTTATATGGTCCAATCCTTGACCACAGTACATTAGCCTTCATCCCACTTCAAGCATCTGAAAGAAACATGGAATGATTATTGTACACAAGTTTGTATGCTGAAATTTCTTTATCCCCTGGTAGAGCCAAAAAGTTTGCCCTAAATGCATTACATTTTCTGAAGAAGTAATATTTGTAAAACTCACCTTTGTGAATGCATGCTACGGCTGATCCAGGAGCTGAAAAGCTGGTGCCAAAGCATGGGCTGGTACTGGGGAAAGAGCTGGTGTGAGAGCTGAAGCAGGTGTTGGGTCACGTGGCTGATGCTCTTTGAACAGTTTTAGTTGGTCAATGTTGTTTTTGGTATAATTGGTCTGACTCTAGGTCGGCACTTTTTTCCATCAATTGCAACCCAGTTTGGTTTCGGTTTCCCTCCCTTTCTCTATTTTCCCACTTTGTCCCCAATTTTGCATATTTTGGAGCCTTTTGGACCATGTGTTTTTGGGCAGCCTTTTCAACATTTTCTCTAACATGGGTGAGGATCTTGTCCTGCCACTTTATTGCCTCTGACACCACCTCCTCGTCTTTAACATCCTCAATGTTTCTGTCAATCTGTTGGATGAAACAGTTTTTGACTGTCTTCTGAATTGATTAATTTAGTCTCTCCACAAGTCCACTTGTCTGTGGAAGATATGCCGCACAAAGACCTTTTCCTTTTGTTTCCCAACACCGCACACACATCTTTGTTGATATGTAATTTTGTATTATAAAATTTATATATTTACTGCAGAACCATCTTATATGTTGGCTGTTGGCTTAAAACTTAACATGAAATTGTGCAATTTATTTTATTCCTGAATGACAAATTAGTCAAAATGCGTTTGGGGGCAACAAAGAGGTAGAAAAACTTGGATGCAACTAACCATGTTTTCGGCTGTTTTAGCTGGCATTGGATATGCTTTACTCCATTTGGTGACGTAATCCACCATTACACAAATGTACTGGTTGCCAGATGTAGTCAGGGCAACTTTTCCAATTATGTCCATCCCCAGTAGCTCAAATGGTTTCTTCACCTTAATATAGAAGACACAGCAGTTTGAAATAACTCAAATCTATATATCTCAGTTTAAGAACACTGCAATTGTTGATGTGAAAAACCTGTAACATTATCTAAAGAAAAATCCTAACATAATGTAACCCAGGGCCAAAATAGGACCAAATTAACAGCCACAGTTCCAAGGAAAAATAATGAATGAAAAAAAAATCCCTTAAATGATCAAATAAATTGTTTTGATTTTATGAAATGCAGTAATATTGAAATTATATAAAATGGAATATAAGGCATATTACAGAAAAAAACGTACCCAATGGAAATGATGAAATCGCACTGTAGAGGTAGATCGACCAATTAGGTTGATTCAGTGAGGGTAACTCCGCCCACAAGGTAGACGGTGAAGACGGAGACGATTCGGTTGAACTTGGGAAAAGATTTGTTCTGCAGAGAATCCCTGAAAAGAGAAGAATATTATAGAAGTTATTAGTTCAAACCTAGATCTGAATTGTCTAGGAATAGATATAGAATGAGATTTGCTGATTTGAGTGAGTTTTGTAACGAGTTATAGACTGAGATCGACTCAATCAACTTTATATCAGCTGCGTCACACAGTTTATATCAGCTGCGTCACACGGAGGAAACAACTTTAACTGAGTTGTTTACAAGGGAATTTGCCGGGGTTTTTTGTGCTTTTCGGACTGTGTTCGAGTCATTGAATCACTGACGCTGAACTGTGCATTTAAGGAGAGAAACAGATGGCGGGCCACCCAAAGAGCGGAATGGACTGAAATTTCTTGGATTCGCGTCGGGAAAACTGGTTGGATACATCTTGAGTTTTCTTCTAAACTGAATGAACTGAGCGCTTTAAAAAAAGACGTTATCTACTGATCTTTCCGTTTCCATAGAGACTTCCCCAGCTCATTCGCAGTGTATGGACATTGTATTCACTGTTCATGTGATGTTTTTTGACATTTATATGTGAAATTTGAATTTGTTGATTCTTTCATTTGAGTGAGGTATTTAACTGAACATTTCAGTACCACAGTGAGAGATCGAATGGTCTAGTATTCAGTAACTTTGATATAATTTGTTGAATAGTTGGAAAAATAGTTAATTGTTATAAATTTAAAGGGAAGAAAAGAAAAACTAACAATTAAGAGTATTTCAACAGGGATTTAAAGGACTGGTTAGAACAGCACAAATATAATACTGAGCAAATAAGAGTAGACACCAGTGTTCTAAAAGGGAAATTTCCAGAATTTGAATGTGATGTGCTTTGTTTTTTAGTTGTTTCCTTTTCATTTTTTCTCAACTTAAAGATTTTCAAAGGGTAAAATCATTTGAAATTTGAATCTGATATAAATCTTTTGTTTTTTTTGTGTTAGTACATTATTATTTCATGTTTTTTTTTTTCTTTCAACGCAAATTTCCCTAAGATTCTAGTCCGTGTGTTTCCTGCCTCCTGTGATACCTAAATCTTCTGAGGACCAGTGAGTAGGTGTGGTTTCCAGGGAACATTTTTACCTGTTACTTACCACAAACTGATTAAAGCATTACACAAGTGTTACAATAATTTTTTGTGATGTAGTCTACTTCGTGTTTTATGGTCACAGCACTGGCCTGGCATTGGACACACTCAGCAACCTGGATTATAAAAACAAGCTGTTAACAATGTATTATGAAAAATGTAAATGGGTGAAATGTTAGATTTACATTTCCCAGAGAATGTTAGTGGGGAGCAAACAACAAAGGTGTTTACATTATATTGATATGCAGTTGCATAAATGAAAAAACAAATGTACTCACCCATTTATTAACCCTCTGGGGTCTGAGGTGTTTTCTGGGCCCTGGAGGTGTTCTGACATGCGCTGACATTTGTTCTTATTTCTGTTACTTGTGACATTTTCATGGCTAAAGTCTGATTACACTGTATTCAGCACAAACTCTGCTACAATAATATATCAGCAGCATGTATGTAAAAGTTTGTAGTTTTGAGATAATGACATTTATGCGTGGTTTGTGAAAACAAAACAAAAACAATTGTCACTGAAATAAGGCCATGAAACCCATATTGATTATTTCTTCACACGACTTTTGAAAATTGTATCACATAGACTAGAATATTTGCTTCAAAACTATGTGAAAATCATCCTGGCAACTCATTCAGATAAAACAATAAATACATTTTAAATTTGTAAGACATGTTTTGTGTAAGAAAGCTTTATGCGAGTAGGCGTGAACACATCATTAATATTGATGGCTTTCACACCTGAGGAAGACAAAGACCCTCCCCTAATGGCCCTATCAGGCCCTATCATTCTGAGCAACCTTGCACAAAGAATGAGGAGAGATTTAAAAAAGAATGGCTTTTTGATTGTTTGGATTTATTTACAACACAACATAATCCAAATATACACAACAAATGACAAAAAAGCACATTATTTAACACACTGATCTAAAGACACAGACTTGAACAGTCACACACCTTTGTGCCATTCATGAAACATACATACCTGTCATTTTCACTTTACCATGTTCATGTACAGAGACTCATGTGATTGTTGAAGTCAGCAGGACTCATCAGTGGGGCATCTGGTCCCTGTAAAAAAACAACAACAACAAAAAACAGCTGTGAACATGCTGATATCAAGAGAAACTATAGGGCTGCACGAAATTCAAAATACACAAAATAAAAATCACAAAATATACACACACACACAATATATATATGAACACCAGGTTTGTTGTGCCTTGTAGGCATAGTGGAACACTTCAGTACCACTACACTAGAGAAAAATATATTGATTATCATATGTCTCTTCAAATGTTTCCATTCGTTATGACGTTATGAAATGAGATTGGAGTAAAAACATGAAGCCTAATGTTTGGTGCGTTTTACTTTTCAAACGCATAGCGCGTTATTTAATGAAGCGATCGAGACGCTCCAAACTATTTTCCTGCTAAAACAAAACTCACCCTGCAATAAAGCAATAAAATGCACCCTGGGCAGCAGATAGCAAAGACAGAGCACAGGACATTGCCCTGCCCAAACTTATCTCCTTGTCTCCTTGTTTGACTTCAACTCATCCCCCCTCTCCCTCCTCAAGTCACTGAAAGTTCATTAAGAATGTCTATATATCACATATGATGTATCTTGTGAATCTATTGTTTTTCCTTTTCATGCTTGGTATCATTTTAAGTGTCTCAGTGCGATTGGTAAAATGGTCTTAATTTCATTGCAGTCATTGGTTTAATGAGAAAGATTGAGAACTTAGGAAAATCCTGTTCTCCTCTCTGGGTGATGTCTCTTAAAGATATCTCCCGAAACCAGGTGCTACCCCCTGGCAGTGTTGGGGTAGTTACTCAAAAAAAGTAATTAGTTACTAGTTACTAGTTACTTCTGTAAATTGTAATGAGATTACTTTACTAGTTACTGCATTTGAAAAGTAACTTCACTTCTTATTACTTTACTTTCCCATTTCTTAATTTACCCTGTAGATACGGACAAACATCATAGTCCTATCATCACTTAGCCTGTCCGCATAGTGTTTATAAATGTAGCCTATACAAAATGGCATGTAAAACCATATGAAAGAACAATATCCATGTCTGCACAAAGAAATATGCCTCACTGTAAAATCCACAAACAACAGGATACAGGACAAATGTCCGCGGTGGTAGACACATAATCAGGGCTGGACTGGGACAAAAAAAAATCGGCCCTGGCATTTTGGCCATAATAATAATAGCACACTAATAGACATATATTGTAAAACAAATGCACTGAAAAATAAAGGAAACTTTCACAATTAGTTTTGTACTAATTTCTATACTTGAAAGAGATATAATCACATGATCTTCTATTTTGACGGAAACTGCATCGAGCTTTTATTTTGGCGGAAAACATGGTTTACAAACGCGTCTCATTAAATTTATAGTAAATTACGGTAATCGTCAACTATGCAGATGTGGAAATAATGCGTTACTGGGTAATGGGTTCCTACACTCATGACAAAGTCTATAAATGTTTTGAAAGTAACTGTTAGTTCTGCTTACCGCAGGCTCTACACTTTCTCATCTCTGTCCTTATCCTCCTCACTATCTTCATCATCAGCCACGGGAGCTGATGAAGGTCCTGCTGCTGCAGAAAACATTTTGACACATTTTACAGCGTCTGCTTGAAGGGCCTGTGTCTATTTTTCACGCTATTTCTCTGCACATTCCTTGCGACAAAAAACAGAAAAAGAAAAAAAGTATGATGTCGGCCCAAAAGGCACGTCAGCCCACTGGGAATCTCCCGGTGGTCCCGATGGCCAGTACTTGCTGCCTGGGCATAGAGTGCATTTCACGCAAATATTTTTGTCCTTTCGAGCAATAAACTGAAAGTAATGTGAATATCGCCACTGGCCGAAACCCCCCTGTCTCCGTCTCCATTTCCCGCTCCCCTTCGCACCAGCAGCTACGTCACTCAAATCGATCTCTATGACAACGGTGCAAGCACACACACACACACACACACACAGGCATGCACGCACCACTTAAACAGATCAGAGCTTTACACGCAGGCAAGCACGGCTTGAGTAACGCAGGGAAGCGTGTTCCTATAGTTTAGTAAAGTAGTGTAGTTACCGATATTTTTAGTGTAATGCGTTACTTTATTTCGTTACCCAAAAAAGTAATATCGTTACTGTAATCCGTTACTTTGTAACTCGTTACCCCCAACACTGCCCCCTGGGGTACATGGATTGACCCAAACAACTCTAAATAATATTTATATGAATGGAGCAGTAGGCACGTCTATCACTGACTTGGCAAGTTGTACGGAAATGGCTAAATAAACTACACTTTTTTGTATGAGTGAGCAGTAGGCAACTGACTTAAGAGGTACAGTATTAGCAAACCTAATCTACGTTTGAGCAGATATCCACAAACACAGTATTTAACCGTAAACACAGGTCTAAACATTATGATATTCAGCATATATCTAGCAACAGTTCAACTGCAATGTGAAGTTTATGCAACAATAACATTAACTAATATAATTCAGAATACATTTCTTACCTTACATCTTTCTTCTCTTCAAATTGCGTTCTTCTTCTTCTGAGGTAAATCCAATGTAAGCTGACTAAGCTCACAAGCGTGTCTTCCAAACTTGACAAAAAGCAGAGACTGATGAAGTTTGGTGCTTTGTTTTTGAGGTAATGAGGGCGTTCGCGTTCCTTAACGTGGAGATTTGTAATCTAGTAATGAGATTTGTCATCTAGTAATGACTCAAGTGTTACTGTATACTAATATGGGAATTACTATCTAAAACTTCACCAAAACCTCAAAGGCTTAAAATGACTTCAGTGTTTGGTTGCACATGTTATTAATTTATCATGCCTGATTTTAACGAGACGGCTGGAACAAGCAACAGCTAAAGTGGCAGTGTGTATAGCCACTTGGCCATATTTATGATGGCTGACTTTAAACAGTAGTCAAGTAACAAGAAACAGTTAAAGTGACTGTGTGTATAGACATTGGGCTAGAACATGCATGGAATGGTATTTATCATACAAAGAAACACACATACAAGGTAAAAAACATTGGGTTATTTGTTTAACCCAACCGTTGGGTTACACATATTGGGTCAATATGTTGGGTTATTTTCCAAAAATATTGGGTCATTTTTAAAATCATTGGGTAATTTCTAGAGATAACCCGACTGTTGGGTTAAATAACCTAACCTAGGGTTTCCGCAGTGACGGTTCAAATTTTAACGGTCCAGTGACAGACAGTCAACACAGAAGCTGCTGCTGCATCCTGGTTATGAAAGGTAAGTCATATAGTTTTTATGTATATACAGTATATTGTATACATACAGTATATTCCACAAACATAAACATCCATTTTAATAATTAAAGAGTATTCAGTCTACATATTTATATCCACCAGTACTGCCGCCTCAGCGCTGATGACGTCACAGCAATAGATCGTGCTGGTTGGTCAGGATCATTCAGGATCTAAACACAACCTGGCCTATGTTGTTCCAAACCCGTAAGACTTTTATCTTTTTGATGAAATTTGAGATTTCTGAAATATCTTCATTTGTGTAGTGAAGACGAGTGCAAGTCTCACAGATTCCGGACGACATGAGGGCGAGTATTTAATGACAGAACTTTCATTTTGGGTGAACTAACCCTTTAACTTTTGGGAACTTGCAAATCATAAAAGTGTGTTTTATAGTGTGTGTATGTCTGGGGCCTGTTTCAGAAAGGAGGTTAAGTGAAAACTCTGAGTATGTTAACCCTGAAATGAGGGAAACGTCCCGGGTTACGTATGTAACCCTAGTTCCCCGAAAGGAACGGACGCTGCGTGGAAACGCGGTGGGAACGCCTCCAGCGTAGTGCGTCTGAAGCATGAATGAAATCAGTCAATAGCGAGACGGAACGTAGTAGGCGGGTGACGTCACCGACCAGGAAACTATAAAGCACCCCAGAATCACAAGCGTGACAGCTTCTGATGTTACTGAAGCAAGCGATCCAAGGGGATGCCGGGAGTATGGCAAAGACACGCAGCGTCCGTTCCCCTTCAGGGAACTACCGCTGCGTGGAAACGCGGTGGGAACGCAATACCCACGTCGCCATACGAGCAAGTCTCTGTAGTGTGCAATCAAGGCGCACAGGCTGAGGAAAGAATTTGCACCCCAGGAGTGGAGCTAAAATCAAGACTGTAAAACCTGACGAATGTGTGCGGTGAGGACCAGCCTGCCGCATCACAAACGTCCTGAAGAGAAACTCCTGAAAGGAGAGCTTTAGAAGCAGCCATACTCCGGGTGGAGTGAGCCCGTACAGCCAAAAGTCAAGGCTGACCGACCGACTCATAAGCAAGTGAGATGGCCTCGACCACCCACTTGCTCATCCTTTGCTTAGATGCAGGGCACCCTTTGTTGGGCGACCCAAAACAAACGAACAACTGTTCAGACT
The DNA here is from genome assembly GCF_949319135.1 of Squalius cephalus. Lineage (NCBI taxonomy): Eukaryota > Metazoa > Chordata > Actinopteri > Cypriniformes > Leuciscidae > Squalius > Squalius cephalus. Next base: position 13,106,954 of record NC_137125.1, read on the forward strand.
TCCTCCACAGGGCAGCTCTGTGGACATACGCATCTAGAGCCCGAACTGGGCAGAGCAAATTAAGTTTCTCCTGGTCCGACGTCAGAAACGGAGGAGGACAAAAAGCCTGCAGTATGACAGGTCTAACTACAGTAGTTGGAACTTTTGGAACATAACCTGGCCTAGGATAGAGGAAGGCCTTAGTCATGCCAGGTGAGAATTCCAGGCACGAGAGAGCAACCGAGAGTGCTCGAATGTCTCCGATCCTTTTGAGAGACGAAATAGCAAGCAGAAATTTTTTTTGAAAGTAAGGAACTTCTCGGAAACCTCTTCAAGGGGCTCGAAAGGAGCTAGGGAGAGACCCTCTAAGACGATGGCCAAGTCCCATAATGGCACCCCTCGTGCGTACTGCTGGCCTCAGCCTCAAAGTGCCACGAAGGAAGCAAGATATAAGTGGGTGTCTCCCAAGAGAAACTCCACTCAAAGGGGCGTGGTAAGCAGCCAGGGCCGCCACGTACACCTTCAGTGGTGGAGTGGGATAACCCCGTGGAGAGACGATCCTGCAGGAACTCCAGCACTGTACCAACCAGGCAGTTAACTGGGTCCTGTTTGCCCTCTCCACACCAAGAGGTAAAAAGTTCCCACCTCGCGGCATATAACTTCCTTGTAGCAGGAGCTCTGGATTGGAGAATGGTCTCAACGACCTCAGTCGAGAGACCCGATTCTATGAGCTGAGCCCCCTCAGAGGCCAAGCCCACAGTCTCCATAGCTCTGGGCGGGGGTGAAGGATCGACCCACTCGCCTGAGATAGTAGGTCCCTCCTGATCGGAATCTCCAGAGGAGAGCCATCGAGGAGGGACACAAGGTCCGAAAACCATACACGGGCCGGCCAGAACGGGGCTATCAGGAGTAGGCTGACTCCGTCCCGGCGAACCCTTTCCAGAACTCCTGGAAGCAGAGCAATCGGGGGAAATGCATACAGACGTGACCTCGGCCACGCCTGTACCATAGCGTCCAACCCCAGCGGGGCTGGATGGCTGAGAGAGAACCACAGAGGACAGTGTGATGTCTCTCGGGAAGCGAATAGGTCTACCTCGGCACGACCAAAATGTTCCCAAAGGAGCTCCACCACCTCGGGGTGAAGTCTCCATTCCCCGGGCCTCGGCCCCTGCCTCGACAGGATGTCTGCCCCCCGATTCAGATACCCCGGGAGATAAATCGCTCTCAAAGACAGAAGTTTCCCCTGGGACCATAGAAGGATCTGACGAGCTAGCTTGAATAATGGACGCGACCGCAGACCCCCCTGATGGTTTATGTAAGAGACCACCGATGTGTTGTCTGAGTGGACAAGCACATGGTGGCCCCTCAGGTCTGGGAGGAAGTGTTTCAGAGCCTGAAACACAGCCAACATTTCTAGACAGTTTATGTGCCACGAGAGATGATGGTCCTGCCACAGACCCTGAGCTGGGCGACCACTCATGATCGCCCCCCAGCCGTGAGGGAGGCATCCGTCGTTAGCGTTACGCGACGACAAGGAGCTCCCAGCACGGGACCTTGGGACAAGAACCGAGGATCTTTCCACATAAACAGGGCGCGAAGACACCGTCGCAAACTCATGATCGTGCGGAGCGGATTTCCCCTCGGGGAGAATCCCTTGGTTCTGAGCCACCACTGAAGCGGTCTCATGTGCAATAGGCCAAAAGGAATAACGTTGGACGCTGCTGCCATGAGACCTAACAGTCTCTGGAACTGTTTCACAGTGAGTAACTGGCCTAGCTTGATCTGATTTACTGCAGCGAGAATCGAAGCAATACGAACAGGGGATATTTGTGCCTGCATCGTCGTCGAATCCCTCACCACACCGAGAAAAGTGGATCTCTGTACTGGAGAAAGCACACTCTTCTTGGCGTTGAGCCTCAACCGCAATTTCTTGATGTGAGCGAGAACGACATCTCGATGCCGAACCGCCTGAGACTGTGATTTTATTTTTTATTTTTTTTTATTTTTTTAGAGGAGCTAGAGCCGCATCCATACATTTCGTGAACGTTTGGGGTGACAGTGCTAGGCCGAACGGAAGAACCCGATACTGGTACGCTTCGCCCCCGAAAGCAAACCTCAGGGACTTTCGATGTTGAGGAAGAATAGACACATGGAAGTAGCCGTCCTTCAGATCTATCGTGACAAACCAGTCCTCGGACCTGATTTGTGACACGATCTGTTTGAGAGTGAGCATCTTGAACTTGAGCTTTCCTACAGTGCGATTTAAAAGACGCAGATCTAAAATCGGACGCAACCCCCCGTCTTTCTTTGGAACAATGAAGTATCAGCTGTAATAACCTGACTCCCTGCTGGGAGGAGGAACCCGTTCGTTAGCTCCTTTTTGAAGAAGAGTCATAACCTCCTGTTCCATCACCAGAGCCTGCTCGGGGCCCACCACAGTGGGAAGAACCCCTCTGAACCGAGGCGGACGAGACCTGAATTGTATAGCGTAACCTCTTTCGATCGTGTGCAGGACCCACTGAGACACATTGGGAAGATTTTTCCACTCCACTAGAAAATCTACTAAGGGTACCAGCCTCTCGAGGCTGGCCTCTGGTTGAATATTCTGCGTGACAGACACAGCGCCCTGTAATGGCGCACCGGCAGGGAACAACTGGTCTGAGCACTCCAGAGCCCTCCTTGGAGGGGGCGAGCGTTCCTCGGGAAAACGCTCGCCGGGCCCTTCTACGCCCTGTTTCGGCAGGGTTAGTAGAACAGACCCCTGAGGGCACCGAGGGAGACAGGGCACCTTTAAAGGAGGTGAACACAAGTCTCTCTCAGTGGGGACCACCCTCAGAGCCCTGACGCTGTGAGCGTCAGGTCCTTTTAGACGCGGCCTTCTTTGCGACAATGACTGTCCTCAGATCAGCCCTGTCCCGCGAAGGTCGCATCTGAGAGCGCCCCGTCTCGTCCCTCCAGTTTTTCTACGGGGGGGCACGAGATGCGACACTGTTTCTGCTGCACTCTCTGTTTTGATGAGCTACTCGGCGGCTGGGACTGCCATCGCTCAGCAGTCCCAGAAACTTCTATTTTGAGAGGGATAAATTTATGAAATGCAGCTGCCTGCTTCTTTTCTTCCTGAAACCTCTCAGTGACAAAATGTAGCGCATCACCGAAGAGGCCAGCAGGAGACACAGGGGCATTTAAAAGGAGAGATTTATCTTTCTCTTTCATAGACGTTTGATTCAACCATAAATGCCTCTCCGTGGCCACCAGGGCTGCCATAGACCGGCCGATGGATTTAGCGGTCTCCTTGGTGGCCCGGAGAGTTAAATCAGCTGTCTGTCTGAGCTCATTTATAGTTTGAGCAGAAATTTCTCCCCCCTCACTCACTTCCTTAAGCAGATCGGCCTGATATGCCTGCATGATAGCCATCGTATGCAAGCACGCAACCGCCTGGCCCGCTGCCGAGTATGCCTTTCCAACCAGCGCGGACGTATTTTTTAATGGTCTGGTGGGAAGGGCCGGTGCTTTAAGCGACGATGCCGATTCGGGAGAGAGATAGCTCACAAGCGTCTCCTCCGCCCTCGGCAATGTCACATAACCTTATGCTTTGGCTCCCATAATATTACCGTAAGCGTTAGATTGGTTGGTATAAATTCTGCTAGAAACCAGTCTAGCCCAGGTCTTCGACACCTCAGTGTGAAGATCTGGGAAGAAAGGTAAGCACCGGCGAGAAGGCTGAGAACGTGACAGCAGAAATCTCTCATCAAGTTTGCTTTTATGTTTAGACTCCTGCCTATCAACTGGCCATTCAATGCTGAGCTTCTCAACAGCACGAGATAAAACGTTCATAAGCTCATCTTCAGCAGGTTGCTGGAATGACGAGTCTCCAGTCTCATCTGTTGCAAGACTTTCAACATCCAGCTCCTCAGAACTGGATAGCTGAAGGACTTGAACATCATGTGCCTCATCCGGGTCGGAAGTAACCGCAGAGCGTGCTTCCAGAGCCGGGATAGAGGCACTGGATCTCACCGGTGAAGGTTGAGATAGGGCGGGGCCCGTCTCAAACCCCGCGGTGAGATCCATTTGCGAACCCCCACAACTGACGCCGCCGCTCTGCCTCTACAGAAGCGGGACCCGAGCCGCGGGGAGCGCGCAGCGAACCGCCCTCCTCAAAGAGCGATCGCCGCGAGCGCAGTGTTCTTAATGGAAGGGCGCTCGCAATACTCACAATCAGCCCCCTCGAGAGCTGACTGGGCATGCTGCACTCCCAAACAAGCAACGCATAGTTGATGTGAATCCCCACCTGTGATGTAACGAGTACAGGGGGGAACACACTGCCTATATTGTTGCTCGCTCGTCATTTTAACTTCGCTCATATATATATATATTTTTTTATAGGAATATATAGTGAAAAACTCCTGCCTAGTCACACTAGAAACAGACAAACACACACTATTTCTTTGCTGATTCAAACACACACAGAGAGCTGCTGAAGTAACAGAAAGCTGTCACGCTTGTGATTCTGGGGTGCTTTATAGTTTCCTGGTCGGTGACGTCACCCACCTACAACGTTCCGTCTCGCCATTGACTGATTTCATTCATGCTTCAGACGCACTACGCTGGAGGCGTTCCCACTGCGTTTCCACGCAGCGGTAGTTCCCTGAAGGGGAACTCTGGGTTTTCTGTTTCAGAATGGGAGGTATGTCAAACCTGAGAAAGCAGGGTAAGTCAAGCCCATTTCTGAAAGAGAGGTAACTTATACTCAGAGTCAGTTACCATGGTAAATTACTCTTACTCTGTGAACCTAACCTGGTCTGGAGCAGGTTTTCTTCGGGAAACCCAGAGTTTCTTTTGGTCTCTTCCCCTTTTTTAAAGAGGAAGCAGTGTTTAAACACCTCATTCATTCTTTCAGTAAATTTTTATTAATAAAATTAACCTTTTATTAATAAATAAAATATTGCTATTTTTACTGATGTTTCTTTCTTTCTTTTTTTTTAATAAGATGAAGTCTATATAACTCCTTAACTGGCAACTGAAAATACAGTAGTAGATTAGAGTTACATAATGTAGTTCTAAACAAATTCTACAGAATTAAACTGTGGCATTTACTGAAAATCACTGAACTGTGTTCATCTGTGCACCAGAAGTTGATGGACCATCCTCCTGCTGTTCTTCCACACTCTGGGGGCGGGGGGAGAGATAAGAATACCCGTTTATACTTAGATTTAAACTTAGATTCTATAGGCTACTCCACATAAAAATGTGAAAAAGATCAGAATGTGTAGATTGTTTGATGTGTAGACACATAATATTAACATTACCTCTGTAGGCCTCTCTGTGGCAGCAGAAACTCTTTATTCCCATTGTCCTGTGAAGATGAGCATTTGGTTGAGTACACTTTATAACACTATTTGTCATAATTTCTGGTGTATTGATAGGCTACTTACAACTGCCTGGGGTTCTGTTGGGACAGGAGGCTCCAAAAGACAGATATTACCACCACAATCTGTTGGGACCAACAAAAAACCCAACCCAAAGTAAAATACATGGAAATATCAAAAATAGCCTATATAAAAAATAATTGGATTGGATCTTCGGGAGTGACTGGCTCTGAAGTCCCTCCAGGAATTCCCTCAGCCAAAAATGCTGTTGCACTGCTAGACACTGGATGCTATTTAGTTATTTAATATGTCAAATGTAAAGTCAGGTAGCCTACACCCATGATATGCTCAAGCCTTACCTGATTGAAATATGTTTTTATTAGGGCTGGGAATCGATAAAAAATTTTTTTACTAATTAATTGCACAATTTTCTGTAATTAATTGCAATTAATTGCATTTCCCCCAAGCTTGTTATCATCAATATTTAAACTTAGAATCACCTAATTAAATTAAACAATGTGATAATTGTTTAAAACAACACAGAAAAAAAAAAGCAACAGAAAATAGCCCTATATTAAAATATCAAACATCAATATATTAATATATTATTATTTTTCAATAATCAATCAACGATTTTTTTTTTTTTTTTTTACTAATTATCAAAATAAAATATAGTCCTACAAAGCTATTATTACCAGAGCAGGTCATTTTACTATTGTTGCCCAGCATAGCTATACCAGCTCAGCAAACATAAGTCTACTACTGAGAAATTTCACATTATTTGAGCGGACTTTGCTTTTCCAGTGCGTGATCGGTACATGATTGGAGCGTTTGGGCCGTTAACAACCGAGCAGAACACGCAGCGCAAACACGGAGCGGAATATTGAGCAAAGAGCGCAGCAGCGCGCCGACACACACACACACACGGAACGGAGAGCGCACGCACACGGACCGGAAAAGACCCGCTCATGAAAGCTGCGAGAGAATGAAGCCCGATCGCCGAACACGGAGGGGCGTGACGGCATATTTTCGGCCTTTTCAATAGCAGCCGCAACAGGAAATCATTAAAACAAGGCAAAAAAAAGTGCTGCATTAATTGCGTTCTTTTTTTTTTTTGCGTTAAACATCTCAAATTAATCGCAAAGATTAACGCGTTAATTCCCCCAGCCCTAGTTTTTATATTTCATTTTCAGCTGCTGCCATGTTCTTTTAACACCTGTAGGATTGCACCTCCATGAAAATTCAAATTAGATTGAATAACATACTGTTCTTCCAGTTTCACCTCAGATATTATAATAGTTGGGTAAGTTACTCTAAAATAGTTATTAATTACTAACTACAAATGACATCTTCAACAGTGTAACTAGATTAATGTAATAATGACTATCTTTAGAAAGTATTGGTCTACTTATTGCTAATTACTAAATCCCATATCAACCTCAACCACTTGAATTACAAGGAGAGACAAGAAACTGCACTTTTAATGCTTTCAAATAAACAATATACAATTGCATGAATTATTATTGAATTGACCAAAGTGTGTAGAGGGAGAAGGTTACATAAAAACCAAAAAAGATACCTTTTAAAAATGTATGTTAAATATACAGAATTGTTCTATAGTCTAATGCAATTACATCAGATTTTACTTTAAATTACAGAAGAATTAATAGAATTAGTTAAGAGTAATCCCTTTAATTAAATTACAGTATTTAGATTACTTGGTAATTAATTACACCCATCACTGTATAACAGTAATTAAAACGTAAACTTACGCATTGACTCAAGCAACTATTTTCTCCCTAGCTAACTCTCTGTCCTTCGCTGCTGCAGCCGATATTTAAAAAATAATAATAATATGTGTTCGTACTCCATATGCTTGCAGAAGCTCATCCAGTTCTGTTGGTGAGAAATATGAAGACCTCTTTTTGTCTGGCGCTGTTGCCATGGTGACTCATAATATCTGCGCTCCATTGATAATGGCTTTTTATAGTTGTGGTGCACGCGCTTAACTCAGAGTCAGTCAACTCAGAGTTGATTGAACCAACTCATTTCAGCTGTTCTGTAACCGAAAACTCAGAGTTTCCCATCTCAGGGTAAGTCAACTCAGAGTTCAAGTTTTAACGCAGAGTTGGTTGAACCTCCTTTCTGAAACAGGCCCCTGGAGATGGACGGGGTTTATTTGTTGTTGATATCTGAGGTAAAGCTGTAGTAAAGTATGCAAACATCACGTGAGCGTCACTACGGGAAGCAGAAAGTGTCTTCAGACTTCACGTCGCCGATCGGTTACATCAGCCGATGTCCAACACACCTAACATGACACATTCACAAGAGGAGCACATGGCAAGAACACATGAGGGAAAAGGTAATCACATATAGGTAAATTACAAAATTAAAGACATGAAACGTGAAAGTGAAAACAAAACCCAAACCAGCGTGACCTTTTTTTATTCAATTATCTACAGTCTTCTGCAATGCCCTCCAAATCTCGTGAAGCCTGACAGTGCACTTGGAGAACCAAATAAGAGACACAGAGACCAGATTGCTGCTCAGTTGTTTCTCAGTTTAATACAGTTGGGCAGAGGATACATGCGTCAATACATGTGTTAGCCTGTTTTCTGCTTGCGTCAAAGTTGCAGGCAGGAAAACCACAGACAGGAAGAGAAAGCGTAGACAGCGCACAGAATGCAAACTCAAACAGGGTGACAGAGAACCAACACATATTTTACACTGGCACAAATATCATATCACGGTAAGTCTTCAGGAATTAATCTTCAGGATTATAATGATATCGAGCTCTAGGGATTCTGCTTTTAGTTTACATTAATTTACAGACTCTTTACAATCTGAAATATACAGATGTGGAAAGTAAACATGTAAATGTTCAATACTTCCGCTCTTCTGTAGGCCAGGCGTTGATTCACAGACGATCAGCTTTAGTGAGAAGATCGATTATGACAAACAGATGTATTTTTGATGGCTACAGAAAATCTATACTCTCCAATTAAAGTGTCTGGATTGTGATATTTATAGGAAGAAGCCAGAGTAAATAATATGATAAATGATTTAATGTTTTTTATTTCACCTATGTGAAAATGCTCAATAATAATAATAACAATAATTATTATAAACTAGATTAAAAAGTTTGTCGAGACAAACTTTAAGTTGGCTTGAGAAAGTTTGGACCAGAAAGTTTGAAGTTTAAAGTAATCTGAAATTTAAATTAGTTTGAAGTTTAAAAGTAGTTTGAAGTAGTTTAAAGTTTAATGAGGAAGAGGTTTTGTTGGACGCTGACATTTCCAAATTTAAAAAATCCAGAAAATAAATCAAACACTGAACAAGTTACAAAAGTGTCAAAGACGAGTCCCATGAGCTGTTCTTCTCAGTCAGATGATGGACTGATGAACACGAAGAGTCTGAAAGTGATGTTAGTGGAGACACACAGATGGATGTGGAGAGTGCTTACTCTTTCACCAAAATTCAGTCCTTTTTTACAAAGAACCAAAGGCTTGAGATCAGTTAAAGTTGATGAGTTTTTCCCAGATTTAAAGTTGTTCCTTGATTCAGTTAAACTATTCATGAAAATACAGAACACCCCGGCCAACTGACCTTGACAGTCTAAAAAAATATGATAAAAGTTAGCACAAATAGCTAATGATGGTTAAGTGTCTTTTTTTTCCCCCTTTGTTTGTGTTATCCTCTCTGTTTTTTTTTTATTAACATTTGCTATGTGTGACATAAAGCTGGGTTCTTTAAACATCATTGGTGCCAGAGAGGATGCAAAGAGAGTTTCCCTTATCAGTTTGTTTAAAGTTAAGGAATTAAATTTGTTTTACAATAAACGCATAGCACCGTTGAAAATGAAACTGCTGGAAGAAAGATTGGGATGGGAAAGTTGTTCTCAGTCATAAGAGTAGTAACAGTGGTGGAGTTGGTATCCTGTTTTCTAGAGATTTTTTTTATCCATTTCTTGTGTTACTGAAGAAATCATTGAAGGTTTCTTGTTAAAAATACAAGCTGTAGGCTATTTGAAAGTGAAAAAATGACTTTCATCAGTGTTTATGCTCCAACTGTAGACACAGAAAGGGTGGTCTTTTTAAACTCTCTAAATACTGTAATAAGTAACTGTAGTGATGATGGATACATGTTCCTAGGTGGTGATTTTAACTGCACTGAGAATGCAACTCTAGACAGAAACCACCAAGAACCACATGGAGCCAGTAAGAGTTGTCTTGTTAAAATGATTTATGTGATGATTGGAGGCTTTTTCATACTACTCAGCGTTAATATACTTGGACTTATGTTAAAGATAAGTCTTTGTCTTTGGCTAGGCTTGATAGATTTTCAGAGTAATGAACTTAAAGGTTGTTCAATACACCCAGTTGGTATTTCGGATTATTGCCTTGTACAAGTTGCTATCTTTGTTAAGGATGTGAAGTGCAAAATTGACTATTGGCATTTTAATGTATCTTTGCTTTCTGATAATGCTTTTAAATACGCTTTTAAGTATTTTTGGAGTGGTTACACAAAAGAAAAATCTGAATACACTTCTTTACAACAGTGGTGGGACATAGGGAAGGTCAATATAAAACAGCTGTGCCTACAGTATACTCTCAATGTCACAAGGGACATGACTAGATCTATGAAAGCTTTGGAGAGTGAAATAGTGAAGCTGCAAGATTTGGCAGACTCAACAAGAGAAAGAGAACAAAGTTCTCAAAAGGAAAACGTCAGCTCTATCTAACCTGTTGGGTTTATCTGCTCAAAGTGCTCTGGTTCGCTCACGTAATCAAAATATTGCCAAAATGGATGCACCTTCTCTTTTTTTTTCAGCCTTGAACAAAAAAAATGGACAAAAGAGACTTATGCACTCTCTGCGGTCCAGTACCGGACAACTGCTGCAAGAGTCTGTAGATATCCGTAAATCTGCAGTTGCTTTTTATGATTTGCTCTTCAACAGTGAGTTCCAGGAGAGACCAGAGGTGGCGCAGTCCTTCTATGAGGGCTTACCTAAGGTTTCCGAGGAGGCTAACGCAGAGTTGGATGCACCAATCTCTGCTGATGAACTACATTCTGCGCTGTGGACTTTTATAAAGTTTTCTGGCCTGTGATTGAGACAGTTTAAGTAAAGGACATTTACCATTGAGCTGCAGGAGAGCAATCCTCAGTCTTCTCCCCCAAAAAAGGGGATTTACAAGAGATCAAGAACTGGCGGCCAGTTGCTCTGCTCTGCACTGACTATAAACTTTTGTCAAAGGTATTGGCAATGAGACTGAAAAAAGTTATGGAGCATATTATTCATGTTGACCAGACTTATTGTATACCCAATAGGTTGATATCTGACAATATCATTTTAAAGCTAGGGTATGGGATTTGCAAAACGGCCGGCAGATTTTGAAAATACACAACTCAAATGGTCCAACCTTTTTTCCTCCAACGCTGCTCCACCCATTCATGTGGAGGGAGGGGGATGATCCGAGTCTTGTATAGTGACATTGAGAGTATTTTAAAGATCAACGGTGGTTTAAGTGCTCCTTTCAAAGTTCATTGGGGGGTCAGACAAGGATGTTCATTAACTGGTATGACGTACTCCTTGGCCATAGAACCTCTTCAGTGCAAATTAAGACGATCTCTTTTCGGTGTAAACCCTCCTGGATGTGAAACAGTTTTTAAATGGTCTGCTTATGCCGATAATGTTGTTGTCATTGTCAAAAAACAAGAAGATATTGACACCCTTGTAGAAAATATTAATGTTTTTGGTGTATTGTCCTAAAATTAACTGGGGGAAAAGTGAAGCTGTAACAATCAGTGATGAGTTAAGTAGAAAACGTACTGGTTACTTTCGTAACCTCGGTTCCCTTAGAGATAAGGGAACGAGTACTGCGTTGCAAACGCTTATGGGAAAACTCCTTTTCTCGAGAATATTGAAGCCTTTATTTTAAAACGCATTTGCTACAGCACAGGCGAGAGCATCAGACCCACGTGAGTGAGCTGATAGGCTGTGCTGTGGGCAACTGCACGAACCAATGGCGGATAGACAGAAGCGCGCGAGCCAATCAGGGCGCTTGGCGCTCTGTCACTGTCAAGCGCGCGAAACTACACGTGACCATAACATATAAATACAGATAGAATCCGCCATTTGACAGGTATAATCGACTGAAGCGACAAACCTGCCATAAGAAAAATAGCACGGCAAGGCAACGCAGTACTCGTTCCCTTATCTCTAAGGGAACCGAGGTTACGAAAGTAACCAGTACGTTCCCTTACGAGAACGTTCTCTCGTACTGCGTTGCAAACGCTTATGGGAACGTTTCCATTTAAAACGCCGTGCTATTAATCTTTTGGCCGCTCTGACTCACCAGAGTTCCGGGAAGTACAGAATAGCCAGGATAAAAAGAGACCGAACATCGGGCCCATCAATTATCCGTAATAAAGACTGGCCAGAGCCAGTCATTTAACCCACAAGGTGATAGCCGTGTGTTTAATATCAAACTAGTCTGGGTCCGCAGAGCCAGAGTCTAGACTGAAAAGACTGTAACTGCAAAGCAGGGACATCAACTTATAATCAACGAATCTGGCCAAAGCCAGTCACTTAGTCCACAAGGTGATAACCGTGTGTTAAACATCAAACTAGTCTGGGTCAGCAGAGCCAGAGTCTAGACTGAAAAGACTGTAACTGCAAAGCAGGGACATTAAAGTTATAATTCATCGGATCTGGCCAAAGCCAGTCACTTAGTCCACAAGGTGAAAACCGTGTGTTCAATATCAACTAGACTGGGTCACAGAGCCAGTGTCTAGACAGAAGAACTGTAGCTACAAAGCAAGGGCATTAAAGCTATAATTCAACAATGTGGACGGAGCGGATATCCGGCCGCCGCACATATGCTATAGATGGGAATACCCAAGTGACCATGGTTCAAAACTAGTCTGGATCCACAGAGCTCTTTTAGATAAATATGCAATGAAAAGGATATAATTTTTCGTCGGATGCCACAGGGAAACGCTCAGCTGGCGAGATGCCGGGATGCGAAGCTGTTCCGCTGGACGGCTTTTCCACGACGAGGGCTTCTTATGACCGGAGAAAATCAGCGACGAGGTGAGTCGAGCTGAAGGAGATTAAATCTGTCAAATGGCGGATTCTATCTGTATTTATATGTTATGGTCACGTGTAGTTTCGCGCGCTTGACAGTGACAGAGCGCCAAGCGCCCTGATTGGCTCGCGCGCTTCTGTCTATCCGCCATTGGTTCGTGCAGTTGCCCACAGCACAGCCTATCAGCTCACTCACGTGGGTCTGATGCTCTCGCCTGTGCTGTAGCAAATGCGTTTTAAAATAAAGGCTTCAATATTCTCGAGAAAAGGAGTTTTCCCATAAGCGTTTGCAACGCAGTACGAGAGAACGTTCTCGTAAGGGAACTTGTTTTACCTGCCGGGTTAATTTGGAACAAGGGTGGGTTTAAATATCTTGGTGTTTATCTTGGAGATGATACTTTTGTATATATTGGGAAAATGTTTTAGAAAAATTGGAACAATGTTTTAGAAAAAGTTGAAGGACGTCTCAAAAAATGGAAATGGGTATTGCCACACATGTCTTGCCACAAACCATTGATGTGTAAACTGAATTTGGTGACACTACAGTGTGTAACATTTAAGTTAATGACTAATATTTGTAGTAGCGCTTTTTGGGTTTTGCACTTTGCACACGGTCTCATGGAGATAGATTTATATTATAAGGCTCGTTTTGAGGAAAATGAGGTTGTAGCTCGTCATCTACGGATTGGAAACAGGTGTCAATTGAGTTTAAAAACGTTTAGCTCACAATTTATTGATCTTGGAAGTTCGGATCTGTGAATAACTTTACTGAACTTCTTGAACTAAGCACTGTCCTTATTTCTTTATACTTAAGTTCAAAATAAAACTCTATGAACCGCTCCATTGTTAACGTATGGAGTTCTGAAACACGGATTAAACAGGAAGTGTTTGTCTGAACTCGCAAAAGTTTTGAAAAATAAGGTAAGACTCCAGATTTTTTGAAGTAATAATACAGAGTTGAGTGGCTCCTCACTTATGTTGTGCAAAGTGTCAGGGGAAAATAAAGAGCAGGGTTCGTACACCTTTTCCAAGGTCAAATTCAAGCACTTTTCGAGCACTTTCAAGGTCCATTTTAAAGCTTTTTCCAGCAACTTACACCACCGTAAATACAGTCAAAATTATTATTTCGTGTTTTTATCACATTAAAAGAGATAATGCTATAAACAGCCAAAATTGTGTTTCGTAATAGCAGAAGGATCAGATATTTAAGCAAATCACAAGTTTTATTTTTCAAAATGTATCACTGTCTAAGTAGATAATGCCTATGAATAATACTTTTCATTTTATTAATGTTCAAATATTGCTTCCCAGATAATGAGATTTTCAGGCTGTAAAACCGAAGTAATTTCAAGGGCTGAAAATATGAAGACAAAGGATTTGAACAGAAATATTTTACAGGCCTCGGTTTTGGGACACATTCTTGATATAGACAAGGTTTGAACAAAATCTGAAACGGTGCAACAATAACCTGTAATTCATTTTAACCCAGAAGACTCTGACAGTGCACATAAATGGCTTGCGCGCTGTGCGAGGACGTTTTGTTGCTGCGTCGACCAAAGAGGGGCGCAGCATTGGCGAGCTTGCGTGCACGCCACGGTCAAAGTTAAAAATAGTTCAACTTTTGCCGCTGCGTTCTGTGACGATTACCCGCGCGGCCAATAAAAACAGGGCATCCAAAAAAACGCGGAAATCAAAATGAAAACTCCGCCTACTTTTGCTCTGGCCAGCGTAGCGCAAAGGGCTACATTTTATTTCTCCATTTAATAAACTAACTATTCAGTCAGATAGGTATTTGTTGTGAAAGAAATACAGTTACAATTTCAAGCATTTTATCCAAAATGTAAGCACTTTTCAAACCTTGAAAACACAACATCAAAATTCAAGCATTTTCAAGGATTTCAAGCACCCGTACGAACCCTGAAAGAGGATTCCCCAGTTGACAAATGCCACCTTAGCATGAAATCTGCCGCTGGTTACAGCAATGCCACCCTGACTGAAGATGCCAATGAGAACAATGACATCTGTCAAGCTGACACTGCTGTAACAGTGGATATCAATAATGAGGATCATCTTTCAGGAAGATCTTCAAGGGCTTTGAAATCAGGCCATAGAGCAGGGGTGTCAAACTCATTTTCACTGAGGGCCACTTCAGCATTATGGCTGCCCTCAAAGGGCCGGTTGTAACTGTAAGACTTTTAAAATGTTAATATATTGTCTCTTTATTTGATTATTACTTAAGTTACAAATATTGTATATGCATTTGCAGGGGTGTTTCTAGGTTTTAAAAACATCAGGGGCTGGGTAATAATGATTTGATACAGAGAATAATGTATATTGTATATATGCAGGGGAAAACTGGCTCAAAAATTCAGCCTAGGCACTGTAGCCACACCAGCACACATTACCACACACTCATGCATATTCAAATGTGAGGTAGTTAGGGGGGTTCGGGGACATGCTCCCCCGATAAAATGTGAATTTCTCAGATATGTGCATTTTAAGGTGTTTAAAGGCCAAAAAATTTGGATTACAATAGCTTTAAAAGCATGTCAGTGGGCAGTAGCATAAATTATTTGTCAAGATAACAGATTCTAAAAAATGAGAATGAGGATAAATGTTGCAATGAATGATCCACACTACAAAATGGAAATGCAGAATGTTTCTGCTTATTGTTGACAATACACAATCACATATTCCAAACAGGAATGGCCTTAAATGAGAAATCTTTCAAGGATTATTTTGCATAGATGTTACATTTCAGTCAAAAACCAGTGCAATCTTTTTGTGTCCAGAGGCAAATGAGCAATTTATATTAGCATTAAAGATTGGTTTCACCAACTTGTTTCTTTCCTGAGTTGTTTTTGGCACTAATCAATTTAAAGTTCAATTGTTCACTCATAAAGACAGTCACTTGTCGCCACCTACTGGCTTAATGATGCAAGTGGCGCAAACACAGACATGCGGAGTGATACAAATGGTGAAAAGGCTAATACTGGTACCTATATTAAAATAATATAAAATATCAATATATTATTCTTCAATCAGTTCTATGCAGCAGAATCAGATTTAACAGATCAATTTTTTTGACCAATTGTCAAAATAAAGTATAGTCCTACAAAGCTATTTTTTATCAGAGCATGAGCAGAGCAGGGAGAGGACCAGTGAACGAGAGGATCGTGATTCGTGTAATTTTACCAGTGTTGCCCAGCACGGCTATACACACCATGTTACAGCACAGTAGTGCTATTGCAAAAAGAAACAAGTAGGCCTACAGAGAAATTTCATGTCGGCACGTTTTTTTTTTAGCGGACTTTGCCTTTCCGGTGAGCGTGAGCAGAGCTCGCAACACAAACACACACACACACACACACACACACACACACAGAGGTTGCTTGCGGAACATTGAGCAGAACGCGCTGTGAACACGGAGCGGAGAGCACAGCGCGCACACACAGCGGAACGCGCTTCGAAGTTATGCATCTTCGGAAGCGGACTCGCACGCAAAGTCATAAAACACGCTGAGCCAGAGTCAAACCATCGCAGAACATAGAGGGGCGCGGCGGCTTTTTTGTATCTTTCGGCCAAAAACCTAAACATTTTCGGCAGCCTAAATTTCGTTGCATCCCTAATTTTAAACTTCAAATGTATAAATGTCCCCATTGTTCATTGTTTTTTCCTGCAGCCATGGCATCACAGACCATTGAAGTGGCAGCTCTAGGAAGACCTCTGTATCCTGGTATGCTTTATGACTGCCGCAAGGATACCTTCATTCCAGGTGGTGTACAGTACCTACTAAAATGCTTTTTACTCTCTTTTTCACCCAAATGTGAATCAACAATGTGGTAATTTAGAGATTTAAGAGAAAGGACACAACTATTAAATTAGTAGTCTTATAGATAAAAAATTGGCATGTTGACATTGCGTCTTCACATGTTAAAGGTCCCATTTTATAATGTTTCCAGGGGTGCCCTTATAATGTTAGTATGTTTTTAGATCAAAAATTGTTATAATTTAGAAATAAAAGGTATATTTCCTAGCCTGATTTCATTCCTTGTTTTGAACACTCTGTTTGAAGGGGCGTGTCTGCTGTGAGACTTCAGTGTAAACGCCCACTGCTGTGATTGGCTGACATGCTTGCATATGAAATATCTGGCATTACATGTGGAACTATCTGGAAAACTTTTACTATTACAGCTATTATACGTTTTTACTATTACAGCTATCTGGATTAACGAATCGTGATACGTTTTTTAAGTATTTAGATCTATTCCCATCACATAAAAGGTTGCAGTGATTATGAGCATTGAGCAGATGACAGTCTGTTGATCGCGTGAAAGATCTTATCATTGCAACACAGTTTCTGCACTCTCACTAATGATTTCACCAATGCTAACATGAGGCA
Source organism: Squalius cephalus (assembly GCF_949319135.1). NCBI lineage: Eukaryota > Metazoa > Chordata > Actinopteri > Cypriniformes > Leuciscidae > Squalius > Squalius cephalus. The sequence goes on from NC_137125.1 coordinate 13,123,788, forward strand.
TATAAATACAGTAAGAGCTTCGTTGTGCAGTGTAACAGCGTCATTGATTTCATAACGAGTTTTGGCAAGTGTCAGATAAACTCGCGCTGTGTGATTGACAGCTTGGGCGATTGGAAAGGGATTGTTCTTTGATCGCTTTCTGTATATTAATCACAGTTTAAGTAAGATTATTTTCATCCTACTAAGAGAAACGATGTAAAGAGTGATCGCTACTTCCATATTAAATCACTACTTACCGCTTGCTGGAATATAGTTGAAATTGCCCCCTTCGTCAGTATGAAACGCTGAGAGAAGCCTGCTTGATATTATCCCAGGTTAGAAAAACAGTCCGTGGTGAAAAGGACAGAGCAAACTAACAACTTCGAATTAAACTTTTGCGGTATCCGATTATAGATAAACATCAACCACGTCTGTTGACATTTCGCCATCAATACGCCTGTGTTCCTGTGGGCGGAGGTTACGGTTCTAGTGACATCATTAAAGAAGGAAGTAGAGGGGTGTAGTCCAATCGAGCCGTTTTTTGTAGTCAACTTCTGTTAAATAAAATATCTCGCTTGGCATTGAACTTTGAGCTTCATAATTTTACAGATATTATTTATACTCTAACAACAACATTACACACTAACTAAAGTTTGAAACATGGGATCACATAGAACGGGACCTTTAATATTCAACAATATTATTGATCTGCCTGCATTGACATTTATTATATGAGAACTGAACTGAGCTGGACGATGACGTCACATTTTTTTTCCAGAGCGGCTATATATATATATATATATATATATTAGGGTGGCCCTTAAGTGTAGGAATTTTTTTTTCTTTCGTTTTTCTGCAGCCTGACCCCCCAGAGTTGTTCCATTTATGCTAAAAACACCCCAGAAAAAAAATGGGGCAAAAATATGAATATTTAGAGGTAGCTCAAGCACATCAAAGTTCGCTGTTTTTGTAGGCAATTCTACAGCAAAATTCTTTATTCTAAAACGTTTAGCATTGAGCATTGTATTCAATCCTATACACAGTTTGCAGAATGCATCAAATTACGTAGCCTTTTACTTGATCACAGTTCAATGTGAGTACAATATTAATTATTTAACCACATATATCTTACACAACATACATTTGACTATTGTAAGATAACTGATGATACGCATCTTTTTACAGTTTGCACAGTTCAAAGTCAATAGTTCAGAGTTTCTTAACACCAAGCAGCGTTGATTTCTTGGCATCTGGAAATTGTATTCGGTTTTGCTCACTGACTTCAGAGCATACTGCAGCTGTTCTTCACACCTAAAGCGCCCGGATTGTGACGCATCTTGGATGAGCGCAACACCACGTTCTGCGTGGTCGTTTGTTACCACCAGACTATTGATTATTGCCTCCGCAGCTTTGAAATCATCTCTACTGTTCCATGATTCGGGATCTTCAGACAGGAATGCATCAGGTATACCCAGCATTGAAAACAGGTTTCTGCTCGACTTCGAGACAAAGTTATCGAGTGTTTTCTGTTTTATAGTCAGCATGTCCACTTGAACGCGTTTCGGCGGATCCTTCTCACCGACCCACTCTTCTAATGCTTTGAGAATTGCTCGCTTCGTAGTGAAATCCACCTGCTTATCGAACAGGCTGAGAAGTATCAAATTCTCCGACAAGTACCAGAGATGCCCAGCTTTCTTACGTGATGTATCTGTACTGATGTCTCGATCAGGATATGAGTGGAGTGACTAGTAATTGTAGATCATTCCTAGGCGCAGTGGCAGCCACAGGTGCCTGAAACCAGAACTTGATGTATATCTTGGCAAGAAATATGTTCAGACGTAGCAGTCCACGAGATTCGCGTGCCGTCAGCTTGAACAGGGATCGGAATAGCCAGACCTTGATGCTGTATATGGCTTTCGCCATCCAGCGAGCTTGATGCATTGGGCCAGGGGCTCTGAACTTTGTATCAGGTGATTTCACTCCCATGAAGATTAGCATTAATTTCAGCAGCTCTCTATAATCATCTCTTGGCTGAATATCCTGCAGCTGCTGTTCACAGAATGCAATGACTTCATCTCGGATAACAGATAGCTCAGATGAGGCGAAATCATCTGAAAATGCATTAAATTTTGCATCAAATAAAATGCATTAAATACATTTTCTGATCAATGGATGACCATTGTCCTTGAAAGCGCTTGAAGATGAGGACTTCCGGTGCCTTGCTGGGTCCCATACAAACTGCAAATGCGGCAGCCAACACCAACTCCAATATATGATGACGACAACCAAAATGTAGAAGTGGCCGTCCAAGCAGCTGCTCTAGAAGGATACAGGCTCCAGACAGTCTGCCAGTGTTGGAACTGGTCGTATCGAAGCACATACCACGAACAAGATGGTCCAGTCCCCGATGGCATTGTAAACTGCCTGGGCCTCTGCTTGCCCTGTTCCTGTGGAAATCTTTGGAATGGCCAACATGGGGGCTTTTCCCCCATTGTTGAAACCAGAATGGGCAGCCTGTTCACCTTTTCTTTACCTGTTAAGTCAAGCATCAACTTGCCATCCCAGTGGACCGTTAGCGCCGTGCTTGGTATGAATGATTCTACAATGCCAGCGGCGGTTGCTTCTCTGTGTTTTCGACGTTGACGCTGGATGGTTGACCTGTTTAGAGCAAGAGCTTCTGGGTCTTGTCCGAGAGCTTTGGCAGATTCGAAAACAATCATCATGGCAGCCCTGTCACTCAGTAAATTTCTATCAAGCATTGCTGACAGAGGAGCTGAGATAATGTGATGGCGACCCCGTTTCCTTGGTGGTGCACCAGGCCTACTTGTGGTGGATAGTCCAGGATTTCCACTATCCGATTCTGATTCTGATGAACTATTCTCGGAATTATTGCTGCTGCTGCTCTCCAACACAACTGACTCTGAGAGAATACTTTTTTCTTGTTCAGAACAATGGTGTTGGCTTTGCAATTTATCCTGCTTCTCCTTCTGCTTCTGTTGCTGCAGCAACAACACTTTGTCGACACCCAACATGCAACCAGGTTGTCCTTTTTGCCGCTGAAGTTTGAGGAAGAGCTTATCCTTCTCTCTCTCTTCTTTCGAGTAAGTCTCTGCATCGATTAGCTCAATAGCATTTGCATGTGCAATGTCAAACAACCCTGCAATAATTTCTGTGAAAGTGGCTTCGTTAGCCCGTTGAGTCTTTGTTTGGTGATTCTTGTTCTTTTTCAACCCCTTCCAGTCACAAAATAATTGCTCGAGTTTTTTAACGGAGTCCTGTCGATGCTTGACTGGAATTCTTGCCCGGAACCAAAATTCTTCCACTCTCCGTATGGTATTGTTTGCTGCTGCTCGAATATCCTCTTTCAGAACATTGTGACGATGTAAAAAATGGCTGAGAACGATGGTCCCTGTGGGTAGCTTAGTCCCTTCAATTCCTTCCACATGGCTAATTAATAGATAATCTTGCGAGCGCGTAGCAACTGTCCCTCCCGTTTGATCGCATTAGTTGAGCTGTGTGCGAGATGGGCGCCGCCATCTTAGTTTGTGCCGCAGACGCAGTTCAGAGAATCGGATCTGTTGGATTTACAACACGTGAATTCATCCACTTCTCCCGAAATACATAAAAGTAAGTGGCAGGTGAACTGGGAGAAGATTAGAGTACACTTTAAAGTTACTTACACAATGCGTATCTGATATGAATAAAACTAATTATAATGGAAAGGATTATTATTGCCTCTTCCTTTGACATCACTGTGTATTTTACAAACTCTAAATATATTGTTTTTTTAGTACTTATATGTCTGAAACCTAAAATAAACATTATTGTGATCGTACGTGCGAAAGGGTTAAATAAGCAAGTATGTAATTTAAATAGTTGAGATAAAATTAGGCAAGTGGTAATTATCACAAATTGAGCATAATAACTGATTATACAAAACTTCAACGTCATCGAGCCACCTCTAAATATTGTTCAAATGAGCTCATATTTTGCCTGAATTATTTGTTCATGTATTGGAACAACTTGAGGGGGTCAGACAATTATAAATCAAAACTTGAAAAATAAGGGCCACCTTTTTTTTATATATATATATATATATATATATATATATATATATATATATATATATATATATATATATATATATATATATATACAGTATAACCATCACTGTGCTTACTTAAAGGAACACGTCGACTTTTGGGGGCTTTAGCTTATTCACCGTATCCCCCAGAGTTAGATAAGTCCATTGTGGTGAGTTCTGGTATTACACTCACTTTCCTGATTAGCCCCAAGTATCACTGTGTCAAGGCGGCCTTTTGCTGTCAGGTCAGAATTGGTACTATTCCCTCAATAGCTTGTTATTTATACCAGTAAGTCTAAGTGTAGTCCCTACACTCCCAGGTAAACAATAATAAACATTTCTAAACTAAACATATGAATCAAACTCATGCTCACCTTCCAGCAGAATCGCTCTTGGAACCTTGTTATCTTCAGTGGTAAGAAGGAATTAAAAGAATTGCTCTGTCTATTGCTTTTAGAACTGTCTTATCAGCTGAAGTAAAAACTTAACAGTGATTGTCTTTAGAAATAAAAATTTATTTATACAAAAGATTAAAAACACTGGTTATACAAAAATTAATACTTGTAGCAAATCAAAAGAAAAAGTTACAGAGTATAAAACTTCAGCTTATTCAATCTCAACAGGGCAGTCCTGTATGAGTGAATATTACAAAGACTAATTACCTTGTAAGCAGTTCAAGCAGTTAGGAGTAAATATGAACTTGTTCTCATCCGAGAGTTTTCAAGTTGCAGTAATACAGCAGAGCAGTTCAAACCAAAAGCAATTTAGCTAGAATTAAACTAGAAGAGATTTTAATTTCTCTCCCGGGATGCAATCGATATCAAGATCAAAAATGCAGCCCTCAACAGTCAGAAAGCAGTTATATTTATATGGAACCTGGTTACATTGTTCCAATGCAGTAGATTGGGTTTTTCCAGAGGAACTAAGTCTCATGACAGGGTCTTGCAACATTAACCTTCTATAGTCACTGAGGGGGTTTTTGGTGACACTGTTGTTTCCCATATATGAGCATTCTTGCGTCCCTTCCGTCCTCTGCGCCTCGGGTTCCTCTGTCTGTGTGTACGTGAATATGTATCAGGAAGTGAGCTCGTGGGTCCACAAAACCTATTAAAATTCACAAATCCTCTGACACCATACATACCCTTTTCATCTCTGTGCGTGCCGTAACTCTGTCTGACGCAGCACCTGAGAAGCCCCTTGGTGAGGAGCAGAGAGTTTGCTCAGAGTTGGAGTAAATCACTCCGCAGAAGTAGCAGTGCTTCGCCTTCTGAGAATATAGTTTGTAACGACAATGACTACGACATCCGGTCACATGCTGTTCAAATTAGTGGATCCCGATCTCGCAAACACATCCTTCATTGTCTGAGCAGACAAGAGATCTATTCACGTCCTGTACTGGCGTCCCGACGTCGGTTCGGACTGTCAAAATTGCAACTTTGTTGCTCCCCAGAGGGACATGAGTCACCGAAGGAACCCTGTAGTTTAAGACCCCCCCAGTTCAGCATGAACTCCCCATGACTTTACAACCTCGTGACACACACACACACAAACACCCTTTTGTGTATAACTGGGAATAAGATAAATATCTGTTATTTTATTTTATAATGTGTGTACCTTCCTATATGCACGTGTGATAGAGGTTTGGTTTGCTAGAGTATAGTTTTGAATTCTAAATGTTCATTGAAGGGAATTCCTCAGTCGTGTCTTGTTGTAACCCTACCTCAGACCATAAAACTTTACGACCCAGGAAAGCAGACATTCCAGCATTACACACACACACACTCTGGACTTTGAAACAGATATTCCCCCACATAACAAGCCACTGAATGTTGATATGTATTCCTATGTTTCTCAAAGTGTCGTCACTTGACATAACGGAAACACTGACAACTTTATTGTGTGTTTAATCAAACTTTATTTGTGTGTAATTATGCATATAAGTGTAACGTTATGTTTCCCCAATCTTTACCTGTCATAATTGATATCTCTGTAATCCTCTCCATCTCACGGAGACGAATCTTGACTGCAGAGTACAATAATATGCATTTGTTCCAGGAAATATCATATTTCTAAGTATGAATCCTTTCCCTCATAAGACATATGGTAAAAGGGGGCGTGTTTTTCTTCACACAAAGAAGACTTCTTCCTGCTACAGATCAGAAGTTTTGATTCGCTCTGTCCCCAAAACAGGGCGTAAACAGATGTCTGTTAAAAGGAAGAGACCCCCACTTCTCACTCTCTTCTCTCATCGATGGCTCTCTTCTCTCATCCCTGACCTCTGAACTCCTCCTCTCCCCGGCTTCAAGAAACATCTAAAAAGGATCAGGCCTTCTCCTCGGACCAACACATGTTCGAGTCGTAGCTGCCGTCCTTTGCAACGAAGCTTTTGCAGCCTCTCCCTTCCCGGGAGACGAATCTGAACTTTCTCGGTAACGTTACATTCAGTGAGCCTTTCAAGCTTCCCGCGGCACCGGAAGACGCAACAGAAACAGGATCGACACCGTCCACGCTGTCCTGCCTCAGCCTCAGCCTCACCAGAAAGAGCACAGAAACTCGCAAGTACATTATCTGATAAAAGCTGTTTCCAGGTGTCTCGTGAACCTAGGTTTCTGTATGTAATAATTACTAGCTTTTCCCTTCTCTATATTTCTTTCTTGCTTTCTTTCTTTCATTTCATTTTATTCTGATCACATATTTTCTTGTTTGTTTAAATGTTTGTTTGTTTTATTGTTTGCATTTTACGTACGTTTATATTTGTAGCTTATATAATCTCTTAGTGTGTGCCATTTTATTAATAAACCCATTTATACTTTTAACTGTCCCTGTGTTTGAAAAAACACTTTTTATGAAGTCAATGAAATCAAAGATCTTATTTAAGCTACACGCTCTATATTATAGGCTAGCCTACTTTGAGTAGGCCTAGTTTTAATTTATAAACCCAAAAAGGCTTTATCTTCGTGGCCAGAAGATAAACTTTCTTGGAGTTTTGTAAACAGGAATACTTCTTAACTGTGATAGTCTTACATTTATTCGCTGGACGAATAACAAATGACAAGACCAGTTACCGAACGAGGCATTTCCTATAATTGATAAAGTAAATGCATATGCGATTTATGAATTATGACCATGAGTTATGATTATTAATATTTCTAAAATTCCCTATATCCTTGAGCTAATTCGCATTAACCCAGAGGCATTTACCCTTACAAGTTCCCAGTATGTATATGGTTAGAAGATGGTTGTGTCTCATGTGACCTTGTTATTCGTACACGCTGTGACTATACAAATCACATGTAAATAGGAAAATGTTGGCGTTATTTTGTCACTTATTGGGAGCAGTATGCTAGCTGGAGCCGTTTACCTCCAGTCTTTGTGCTAAGCTAGGCTAGGCTAGCGGTGGGTGTGTCAGACAGAGTTACGGCACGCACAGAGATGAAAAAGGTATGTATGGACTTATCTAATTCTGTGGGATACGGTGAATAAGCTAAAGTCCCAAAAAGTCGGTGTGTTCCTTTAAGCTGGATGATGGTGCTATTTTCTTCTAGAAACAAATTGTGTTGCATTATTTTCCTGTTATCACTGTAAAGCTGAAACAATCTGTATTGTAAAAAGTGCTATATAACTAAAGGCGACTTGACTTGACTGTTAAAGCTATTTTTCATTTCAGGTGTCACTCTGTGGGATAAGCAGTCACTGGATGCAGATTTGGACACCAGTCCGAAGCCCATGACAGATTTGAAGTTCAGTAGCTCCGACTCTCTCTCTAGTAAGTCCAGTCTCCTGGATGTGAGTGCTTCCCTGAAGGCCAGCTTTTTGGGAGGGCTGGTGGAGGTGGAAGGATCTGCCAAGTTCCTGCATGACACAAAATCCTCAAACCAACAGTCCAGAGTTACAATGAATTACAGGGAAACCACAAGCTTCGACCAGCTCACTATGAGCCATCTGGGACAGATCACTTACCCTCAGGTCTTTGACCAGAAAACTGCAACTCATGTGGTCACGGCTGTACTGTACGGAGCTCAGGCCATCATGGTGTTTGAACGGACATTTTCAAAAGACAAAGAAAAACAGGAGATTGAGGGAGAACTGAATGTCATGGTCAAAAAGATTCCTCAATTTTCCATTGAGGGGAAAGGAGCTTTAGAAATGACAGAAGGTCATACGGATAGGGCTGAGAGCATCGCCTGCACATTTTATGGTGACGTCCGCCTTGATCAGAACCCCACCACTTACATGGAGGCCCTAGAGGTGTACAAGAAGCTCTCCACTATACTGAAGGAGAATCCACAGAATGCAGTTCCAATAAAAGTCTGGCTCTATCCTCTTTCTCTACTGGATACAAAAGCTGCTCAGTTGGAAAGAGAAATCACCACACGTCTGGTTTCCAACACTGAAGATATAATAGAGGGGCTGGGAGAAGTAGAGAGGACATGCAACGACCTCTCCAGAAAAACTCTGGTAAATGTTTTCAAAGACATCAAAGAGAGGCTCCATTTATTTCAGGGCTCTCTTAACATTTACAAAATGGTATTCCTAAAAGCAGTGGCCAAGGTCTTGCCTGCTATACGAGGAGGAGAGATGGAGCAAAATTCATTGGAAGACATCCTGAAGATCCACTACAGCTCCCCCTTTAATGCTGACATGCTTAACCAGTGGTTAGATCATGCAACGGCTGAACTTAAAATCTTGAGTTCTCACACCGAGATACTGGAGGGAATCAATACTGAAGACTCAAACTGTCTCAACGCCATCCTCCTTGATCCTAATATTGATGTTGTGGTGTGCTTGACCTTCACATCTCTGAAGTATGAAGACCCGTATCTTTCAACCCTGAATAAGTTTCTGGAATCTGACGAGTTTAAAGAGCTTGATGTGGGAATGAAACCACATTCTAGCACGTTAGTATCTGTCAGAAAGTGGCACAACGATCCTGGTGTCATGTCAAAGATGAGAAAGAACTTAACTCTTTTCAGAAGTTTTTCAGAGGCTAATAAAGATGAAAAGAGATATCGATTCATTATTTCTGTCATCTCCGATCCCTCCAGTCCAGGCTCCTCTATCTATATGTATGAAACAGGGAATCTGACAGACACACAGTTCCAGCCCGTGTCGAAGCCTCCCCCTCCAGAAGTGGAGAAGGTCCTGAAGGACATTGTGTCCCTGAAACTGCAGAAGTCCCCAACTGGAGAAACTGTGAGGTACAGAGTGGAGTACCAGCAGGTGAAAGCAGATTCTGGCGCTGAGGAACAGTGGATTATCATAAACACCGCTGATGAAGTCTTTACTCTGACTGGATTGGAGTTTGGAAAGCAGTACTTGATCCGCTACAGGATAGTGGGTAAAGTGGGAGTGAGTGAAGCCAGTGACACTATCGGCCCCATACAGTCTTCAGGTGAGTGTCATATGCACTTCTCTTTGCATTAATCTTTATCTTAATATAAATATATATATATATATATATATATATATATATATATATATATATATATATATATATAAATATATAAATAAATTACTCTTTTAAGCCCACTGTAGAAAGGCCTCAGTCATCCCTGAAAACTAAATGATTATGATTAATATAAATAATATATTTAACAAATGCAAATCTCATTATTTATATTCTTTAATAATAATCATTATGAATTACTCTTAATAAATGCAAAGCATACAGACGTTAGTTGTAGAGGAAGTAATTGAACTAACCACAGGAAAATAAAATCTATAAATTAAGGTATGACAACAAATTCAAGCTTCAATGCAACGTGATCTCATGAGAATACGTGTGTATTTTTACGTTAAGTGTTGTTCTTCCACACGTACATTTACTTACGTTTTAATACACAGAGAAACGTATAATACTGACGTATTTATAGCACTAAAACGCAAAATATTTACGTATGAACAACTGATATACACATTTGTACGTATTCCTATTTATGAATATTAAAATAGTGGCATTAATGTTTTGACCCTATTGCATTCAATTGTCTTATCAATTACGTTTTCAGTCGCATTTATTAATTGCAGTTTACTCATTTACTTAATAAGAAATAATAACATTTCACTCTGTTTGTGACTTCTGCTGCAAACTCATTTCAGAGGATTATTACATGATGTTAAACAAGACTACACTTTAAAACCATGAAATGAATAACATTTCTTTAATCGTTTAACCATTTTGTAATATATCGTTTGTTTGCCGTGAGACACAAAAGGCATTTTCTTACACAAAATGGACTGCTGCATGTGTGTTGTTTCCGTGAATGATTAAGAAGTAAGTTATCTGTTTTACATTCTATGCTGTTCAAACTTTAATATTCTGTGTATTCAGTTACTGACATTTGAATAATAATTATATTTTCGTGTAAATTGCATGCTGCCGAAGTCCATGTCAAGTCATGCTGAAGCTAGTTTGATTCTGTATAGTTGAATATGTTCTGCAGTAATTTAAATATGTAAGCTAAATTATTTATGCTATATATTTCGATTCTAAATACTTGAATGCAACTTGAATACTCTTTACCAAAGTAATGCGAACAAATACTACCTCATATTTAACATTTAATAACGTGATTTACTGTAACTTCTGTTATGTATAGTGACTATTCTCGTTATGCTAATCTGAATAAAACCCTTCTGCTGGGACACTCTCTCTTGCTCCAGTTTCTCTAACTGGAAACCCCCACCACCCTTTCTACTAGTGCTTAACCGAACCCTCTGAGTGTCCCATACGCACCAAACACCAAAACACAACATATATTCACAAAAGACATCCATTTTATTCGCTCATTGTAATCCAAATCTTTAGAATCCACACGTTTGCAAGAAACAGATAAAAATTTAGCCTTTTATTCAGTGATCAAACCGAGGTGTGTGTTCAGGCTCATTATTGGCGCATTGCTATTTTGAGGAACTGAAATAGACTGAGCCATTGACCAACAGAAACCTGGCCTAAAGTCAGTGGTGCAGTATTTTTTTTATTATTTAAAGAGCGCATTAGTAATGTGCGCCTATAGGCGGGTCCACAACGCGCATACACTCTGCTTATTACACACACACTCTGCTTATTACACACACAGGGTAATAAGCAGCACACAAACATGCCACACACAGCAGCACACAAACATGCCAAATATTAAAAATAAAAGGATTACAATGTAAAAGATTATTATTGTGTTCATAAAGATATGGTGGAATGAATCCGGCTTGTCCCGTAGATGATCTGCTTCTGCACTTTTATCCTGTGCACTAGCAGATCCATTTCCTCTCTGGAGACGCGTTCGGTCTTTCCACTATCAAATTCCTCCATGTAAATAGTGAGTCCACCATGACGCAAGCGCAACTGGCATTTAAAGGGAATGGGAGATGAGACTCTGATTGGTTTAACACACGTAAATCCCAAAACACTTAATCCCAAAACACACCTATTACTCATTAAGAGAATACGGACAACACTTTTAGACCATGTGCCGGGAGCGTAAAACTAACTAGCTGTCGTTAACTAACTAGCAAAAGTGGATTCGGACATGCTCTAAGTGAACTTGCGCACTGCGCTTTAGACCATGCTCTTAGATCCTTAAAATAGGGCCCTATATCTCCATTCTCAGCAGCGACTGTAAACGTCAAATCCCGCACTCGTTATGTTATGATGAATTTAAACAAAAAAAATGGCGCCCTCAAGAAGTGTTACAACATGTTTTACAGAATTAAAAATGTCAGTACCGTTTGGTACCGAAGTCTGTACTTCAACTCATTACTCTCTGTTGTTCTGTTGTCAGTTTGTTCAAGTCTTTGCATTGATTAAATGCAGTATATCTGACATTAAATCCTCATACTCTGTGTCTTTAAGTAGACACTATTTATCACTACAATGCATTTGTGATCATGAAGGAAACTTCTGATATTTACTAATGATATTTACTGTTAAAATCACCCATTTAAAATCCTCCTTATTCTATTGATATGCATTTTTGCATATTAATGATGCATTTTTATGATTTAGGAGTAAAATGTGGCTTCCATGTATTCACAGAAATTCTCATAATCAGTAGAATTATAATTCTAATCAAAATGATTGAGCATGAGACATTTATTGATCAATCAGTGTCTCTTTGAAGAATAATAATGAGGTTGAGGTTTAATCCAAGTCTTATGAAGCGATTTGATTACTTTGTATGATGAACAAAGTGAAATTTGAGTCCTATTCCCTCTCAAATCAAATCTGTGATCAGTTCATGTCTACAGAAGCCAAATCAAATATGGTGACATGTCAATAATATCAAACCCTCAATAGTGGTTGTGTCAGGATTTGGGTTATGTAAACAGACATTTCTAAATATCTTCTGTGTTGGAGGATTTCTGCATGTGTTAGCAATGGATGCAGGATCATTTTCTCTTGACATGATCATCAGTTCATAGCGTTTTTAATCATCACGTAACTCACACAATTGCGTAGGGCCCCGCGGGTTTGAGGGCCCCTGCTGAGCAAGCAATTACATCAGTTGATGCCCGCTGTTACAGCAGCGCTGTCGACCTTATTTATTACATTTACACATCGCCTCCATCACCAAATATAGAATTCTGCAAATATTGTTCATTGATCAGTGTTTATATGTGAATAAGTCTAAATCAAATCTGCTCATCATTTCGTGTAAATCGTGTCTCTTCTTGGATTAAACTACTCAATTCATGAATCTTAATGAACATTTGGAAGCGTCAGAGTTATGGGTGAATAGACTTTCAATGGAGGGACAGAAATCTCCCAGATTTCATTAAAATAGACTCTCTTCACATGTGTGTCCTGAAGTCATATGGGTTTGGAAGGACATGAGGTTGAGTAAATCATGGCATTTTCATCTTTGGGTGAACTAACACTAACCAAAGCGGCGAGCCAGAGACGGACACACTCAGTTCTTGTCATATATAATGGGCAGTTTATTTCCAACAACAACAACGTTTCATTTAGGTTTCATTTAAATACACGTAATACTAGCAACACATTCACATACACACTGATGTCTATGGAAGCGGCATTTAAAACTTCTAATTTGACACCGTGTTTTATTCACGTCAGAAATACGTCGTGTAGGAAACGAAATAGTGTTTATTCTTCTCCCAGTTCACCGGCCACTTACTTTCCTGTCTTTCAGGAGAAGTGGATGAAGCAAACTATTACCGATTACCCGTTATCATCTAACATGATCAATATAAAAGTGTTTAAAAGACTAAATACAATCACTAAGACATATTTGAGAATCGGAATATCAGATTTCACAATAAGAAGACAATTGTTCAAGCTAAAAAGCAAGTAGGGTCTACCAAAGTGTAGACAATTTTTGTTATGCAGTTTAAAGTAAAATAAATATATATATTTAAATGTCTCACTTAATTCTATTCAATATTACTGTAGTGCAATTCAGAGTAAAATGTTATGCAATGTGTGTGTGTGTGTGTGTGTGTGTGTGTGTGTGTGTGTGTGTGTGTGTGTGTGTGTGTGTGTGTGTGTGTGTGTGTGTGTGTGTGTGTGTGTGTGTGTGTGTGTGGATCCTGACTTTGCTTGGGCCCAGAATAGTGAACCCGCTCCTGATGATAACCACACTCTTCATGTCTCTTGATTTCCACAGTCACTGTTCCCAAGACCAGGAACGAGCTCCTTCTATGTAAGTCACTAAGAGAACAAGCAGAGAAACTCACTGAGTGTGTTCATGTTCTTCCTGTAGAAGCTGAGAGAAAACATGACAGAAGAGTTCTAGAGTTGATCATGTAAATGATGATTAAACTGTACTAAGTTTAACTGACACTGATGATTTATTGAACATGAAGAGTTCAGCTACATTACACACACACTCTCACACTCTCTCTCTCTCTCTCTCACGTATACACACTCACAAACAATTTTTCTCACACTCACTCTCTCTCTCTCACACACACACTCACTCTCACACACACACACACACACACACACACACACACACACACACACACACACAAATTATCTCTCACACTCTCTCTCTCACACACACACACACACACACACACACACACACACACTCTCTCTCTCTCTCTCTCTCTCTCTCTCTCACACACACTCACACATACACACTCTCTTGCAAACACACGCATCCACACTCACAAACTATTTTTCTCTCTCTCACACACACACAAATTGTGGCAAAGCAATTAAAAAAACTGTAAAAGATCAGACAGTTTCATAATTCCTGATTACAGAAATATTTGAACATAAGAATCCTATGTTTTCTGTTTGGTAACCATGGCGATTTCAGTCAGAACCTCATTCAGGACAAAAGCTGTTACAGAATGATATTTCTTTAGTGCTTTATTATCATTGGTTGCTTACAATCCTAAATGAACTAGTCAGATCTGAAATGAAGACTCAAGATAGAAAGTTTCTGTAATTCACTGATGTGTGTTTTCTCTCCATCAGATTCTCATCACTTCACTCTGGATCTGAACACAGTGAATAAACGCCTCCTGTTTGAGTGGAACAGAGAGATTACCAACACTGGCAACGTCCAGAAGTATCCTGATCATCCAGACAGATTTGATGATGTGTGGCAGGTGTTGTGTAGAGAGAGTGTGTGTGGACGCTGTTACTGGGAGATTGAGTGGAGTGGGAGGGTGTGTATATCAGTGTCATATAAGAGCATCAGCAGGAAGGGACGGAGTAATGAGTGTGTGTTTGGATGTAATAATCAGTCCTGGAGTTTGTTATGCTCTCCCTCCAGTTACTCATTCAGACACAATGACATAGAGACTAAACTCCCTGTAGACCCCATCATCAGCAGGAGAACAGGAGTGTGTAGAACAGGAGTGTATGTGGATCACAGTGCAGGAACTCTGTCCTTCTACAGCGTCTCTGACACACTGAGCCTCATACACACAGTCCAGACCACATTCACACACACACTCTATCCTGGGTTTGGGGTTTATTATAAATCATCAGTGAGACTGTGTTGATGAATGAGAATAGACTGATGAGAGACTCTACCAATAATGCTTTGAGCTGCATGATAAATCAGTGACAGTGAGATGTTCTAGAGTCTCTTATTGTCTCTTCATTACATTAATAACACAGCTGAACTTCTGTCAGTGAAATAAAGAGAAACAGACAATGATACACAGAGAAGAGAGAGGAAATATGAGACACAATGAGACTCACTGAAACATGTCTGTATGATACGAGCAAAACTAGACTTTCAACTCTAAACTCAGTTTAAGACATTCAGAGATGTTTTATCTCAACTTCTCCATCTGTTCAAAACGTTATTAAACATGATTCCTCTGCTGTGGGTTATGTGTGTGTTATTTAACATGATTCCTCTGCTGTGGGTTATGATTCCTCTGCTGTGGGTTATGTGTGTATTATTAAAGATGCTTCTGCTGTAATATATTGTGTACTGTACTAAACCTGTTAGTGGGGGTTTCTGGATTGATGTTTATCTTTTTATTATTATCTTTGTTTTTTCTCTCTTTAATTTTTTCTCTCTATTGCTGTGAAAATAAGACATATTCAAGAGAATGAATCAATATCACAGTTTGTTGATCAATTCCTGTGTAAATGAAGGATCTCATGATTCTCTATATGTGTGTGTGTGTGTGTGTGTTTATTTCAGTCATGTATGTAGTTATCATGTGATTTACAGCATTTATCATGTTATTATTATAGTTGTTGTCAGGGTTGTGTTTAGTTTTGCTGTTTTTGTTCATATTTGAGTTTCCTCTCGATCTTTATTCCTCTGTTTCTGATTATTGTTCTGTGTATTTATTTACACTCCTGCTTCTGTTCAGTTCTGTTCTCAGTTCATCTCAGTTCATCTCACACACACACACACACACAGTCCTTCATAATTGTTGGTCAAAACACTGTAAAAGTGAATCAACACGCACCAATGCTTCAATTTTCTAAATGTCTAAATTTTAATCATTTGTTAATAAACAAGTATTCATTACTTCAATGATATCATTGTATCTACATACATTTTTAGCTAACTGTGATTTTGAACATGTACATTTCTGAAATGCATAACTTAGACAGTCTCCTCTGATATCAGATTACTGTAAACTGTAATATGGACTCATGTATTTTCTGTAAAGCTGCTTTGAAATGATGTGTATTGTGAAAAACGCTGTACAAATAAATGTGAATTGAATTGAACGAGTTTTATCTTCTAAATCTGTTACTTCTTCCACACACAGTTTCACACTGTCACACACTCACACCACATGGACTCTTGGGCTGCGTCCCAAACCGCATACTCAATGAGGACGGACTTCATTTCAATAAGTACTTACTGAACGAGCGCTAAAAGAGTCGGTACTATATAGCCAGATCTCGTTAAGTATGAATGCGATCCGGACATCATCCGCCATGTTGACGTTATCATGTGACCTATGACGATATCTTCTTCTTCTTCTTCTTCTTCTTCTTCTTGTTATGGAGGCAGAATTGTCTCAAATATAATTCACGCAAAAAACATGATTCACACATGCCTAGACAATTTCACATGTATGAAACCTAATTCATGTACACAAAAAAAAATTCATGTGTGTGGAAAAAAAAATATATTCACAAAAAGCAAATTTCACATGTGCAAAATAAAATTAGATATTCATAAAATACTTTTCACAAATGCAAAACAAAATTCGTAGATGTACAACTGTGCATAAAAACCTTTGAATGTTTAAAATGTACGAGTTTATCCTTGAATGTGAATGTGCAAATCATCATTCACGTGTGTGAATCGCCTTGGATGTGTGTGTGTGTGTGTGTGTGTGTGTGTGTGTGTGTGTGTGTTTGAGACTTTCCTGGCAGCGCTCTCCTCCTACATCTATCATATATTCTTTGTTGACATCTGTTGATTATTGTGATAAAAGCCACATTTAATCTACTAGGCAATGTACCTGGAGCTGTGTGAAGTGTGTGACCTCACAGGGTCATTTCAAAATATGCACACACTCACTCTTAATCATGTGCCTAATATGCCGAAACAAGCTCTGTTAATGTTTCATGTCTCGTCACATTCAAACAAATCACTATGAATCATAAATAGCTGTAAATGTTCCCCGTTCACAGGCTGCGATGCTTGCATTGGTAAGCAGTGACCATGCAGGGTGACCAATCTTTTATAGGCCTTTTTCTTTCACAATTTAATGCTATGAAATGCTATTTCATGCATACTGAGTTTTTTACACTGTTAAAGAGTTGGATTCCCATGCTAAACATGGACAAAGTTTCAAAAATTAAGTTGTACGTTTGATGGAGAATTTCTGTGCCAAAAATACTCAATTTATATATTTTAATACTTAATTCGTCTTTATACGAACGTTTCTGGGATGGCAGATAGCGATTACAGAGAAGCCTATGGAGGAGTGAGACAGCTCTCAGATTTAATCAAAAATATCTTTATTAGTGTTCTGAAGATGAACGAAAGTCTTACGGGGTTTAAACAACATGAAGGCGAGTAATTACTGACAGTTTTCATTTTTGGGTGAACTAACCCTTGAAGAAAAAATGTTGAAAAATCTGTCCTACCGACTCTGTTGTCTTTTCAAAGCAGTAATTCTGTTATTAATATAGAACTTGACAGCAGACCAGTCTCTGTTTTTCAGTGCCTGAGGTTCGGCCAACAGGCATGAGACATAGTCCTTCTTCCCAGGCACTCGACAGCTGTGTATGAAATGCATCATGTGCTTTTCAACCGCTCCAACCTCTTCTTCCGACCACTTCCTTTTGACTTTTGTGCCTAATAATAAATAAATAAAAACATTAAATTAAATGTAATTACTAAAATACAAAGCAATTCAGTCAAAGCCAGAGAGAACATTAACATTAAGACTCGTAAAAATATTGTTACATACCAATGCAATATAGTAATTCTGTTTTTAAAAGTGCCATGGCTCAAAAGGGCTCAAGATACTGCGTATGCATAAATGTAATGCATCTACAGGAAGCAAGTTGAGCAATATTTCCATTTCCACCAAATTACTGATGTCTAAATCATGCATATTGGCCCCATGTTGAAAAGTGAGTCCTGAGCTACACACACATACACTGATGTCTAAATCACACCTACATATTGGGACCATGGTGAACACTAAGCCCTGAGCTACACACACATACACTGATGTCTAAATCACACCTACATATTGGGACCATGGTGAAAAGTGAGTCCTGAGCTACACACACATACACTGATGTCTAAATCACACCTACATATTGGGACCATGGTGAAAAGTGAGTCCTGAGCTACACACACATACACTGATGTCTAAATCACACCTACATATTGGGACCATGGTGAAAAGTGAGTCCTGAGCTACACCCTAGTGCAAAAAATAGTATACTTAAAGGGATAGTTCACCCAAAGATGAAAATTAGCCCATGATTTTCTCATCCTGAAGTAATCCTAGGTGAATGACATTCTTCTGTCAGACGAAAACAATCTGAGTTATATTAAAGAATGTCCTGGCTCGGCAGTGAATAGCCATTTATGTTTTGAATGTTGTATGTTTTTGGCTGTCTGCTGGAAGCTAGTTATTTTAGTCAATAAAGTTTTAAATATGGATATTTTTCTTACACGAACATCGCTTCACTTCAGAAGGCCTTTATTAACCCCACAGAGTCGTATGTAGTTCTTTTATCATGGACGGATGCTTTCTTATGGACTTCAAAACAGAAACAGCAATTCACTCCCATTATAAGCTTGGAAGAGCCAGGAATTATTTTTAATATAACTGATTGTTTTCGTCTGAATGAAGAATGTCAAATACACCTAGGATGACTTGAGGGTGAGTAAATCATGGGCTAATTTTCATTTTCAGGTGACCTAACCCTTAATTTATTCATTTCTACTTTAGTATAACTAAATGTATTTAGGGCACACTATAAATTGGTGTACTTAAAGTCTGCTAAATTGGAACAACAAATTTTGTACTAAATGCATTTTAGTCCAAAAGTAGTGGTGAAGTTCAACTAAAGTTGTATTTAATATCCTTGTTTGTGCTAAAGTGGAACTATTCCAAGTATACTTCAAGTGCACTTTAAATATACTCTGGTATATAAGTTTTGAAATGCAGAATTCACTCAGCATAAACATCAAATGTATTTCAGTGACATTACAGTTGCAATTCAACTATACTGTAAGAGTGTTAGCTTGCCCATTCAAAGACCCTAATGTGCTTCTTCATAAGCCACTACTTTGTTGGCTTGGCGGTGTGTTTTGGGTCATTGTCATACTGGAAGTCACATCCACGACCCATCTTCAGTGTTATGGCTGAGGGAAGGAGGTTCTCGTCCAAGATTTGATGGTACATGGCCCCGTCTATCTGCCTTTCAATTCAGTGAAGTCATCCTGTACCCTTACCAGAGAAACATCCCAGAGCAGGATGTTTCCCCCTCTGTGCTTGACATTAGGGATGGTGTTCTTGGGGTCACAGTCAGCATTTCTTTTCCTCCAAACACGGTGAGTTGATGCCAAAGGGCTCAATTTTGGTCTCATCTGACCACAGTTCTTTCTCCCAAACCTTCTCCGAATCATTAGATGTTCATTGGCAAACTTCAGACGGGCTTCTACATGTGCCTTCTTGAGCAGAGGGATCTTGCTGGCGCTGCAGGACTTCAATCCATTGTGGCGTAATGTGTTACCAGTGGTTTGCTTGGTGACTGTGGTC
Source organism: Squalius cephalus (assembly GCF_949319135.1). Classification (NCBI taxonomy): domain Eukaryota; kingdom Metazoa; phylum Chordata; class Actinopteri; order Cypriniformes; family Leuciscidae; genus Squalius; species Squalius cephalus. The sequence continues at coordinate 13,143,541 of NC_137125.1, forward strand.
GCAACTGCCTTGAGGTCATTAACAAGCTCCTCCTGTGTAGTTCTGGGCTGATCCCTCACCTCTCTCATGATCATCCATACCTCATGAGGCCAGATCTTGCATGGAGCTCCAGACCGAGGGCGATTGATGGTTATTTTGTATTTCTTTCATCTCAGAATAATCACACCAACAAGCCTTCTCACCAAGCTTCTTGCTGATGGTCTTGTAGCTCATCCCAGCCCTGTGCAGGTTTACAATCTAGTCCCTGGATATCTAGTCCCTGACGTTTGACAGCTCTTTGGTATTGCCCATGGTGGTGGAGAGGTTGGAATGGAAGATACAGATACTGTGGACAGGTGTCCACTGACATTAGGACATTAGGAGAACTTTCTTAAAGTGACAGGGCTAATCTGTGTTCCACATGTGTACATAGCCAATCTGTGGGAGGCAGAATTATTGCTGGTTGGTAGTAGGGCTGTGCGATATGACGATATATATCGTATGGACGAAATAAAAAGTCTATCGTTTCAAATTATGCTCTATCGTTTATTTCGTAGTGGCGCAAAATACATTGTTTACGGTAAAACTTTTTCATCATTTGGACGACTGCAATCTTACTCGCCACCATGGGGATGCAGGCAGAAACGAGAATAACAGCATGACGAGTGAAGGAGACAGAACCGGGTGTTTCCGAGCAGTAGAAGGACCAGCTCCTAAACGAGGGGCTACCTCTGTAGCATGGACATGGACAGGTTAACTTTCTATATGTTTGACTGACTGTTTTATTTTGATAATGAACAGGCTGTGATGTTAGCAATGCTAGAATATGTTGTGTGTGCGCATGAGGCGTTGGCGCAATCACAGGAATTTTCGTCCTTCTGAGGAACCTGTTACTCCATTTATGGTCATATGGATAGAAGCAAGACACGATTCAAAACTGTAAAGCTTTTGTAAAATGGGCAGATGACGTGACGCATGTTTTTTCTGTAATCAAGTGTAAATGTTTACTGAACTGCATTTTTCAACTAAAACAACACATGCCAGTGGGGCATAGAACATCATTTTATTTCAATATTATGATTTTGGGACGTAAAATGCATTTGGTGTTGTTCATATGTCAAGGTGAATAGCAAAATGTCCTGCGGTGTGACTATAACATTGATTACTCATCAAATGTAAATATTAGTCAAATAAAGCAGATATGTTTGGAGCAGCTAATAAATGCCTTGGCATTATTTTGTATGTATTTACTTAACTTAAGTTTTCAAAATGCTAAAAAGTACTAAAATAATATTTACAGTAGATTTAGTTTTGAAACACAAATGCTGTCCTGCAGAGTGACATAGGATATTAGATTTTTGTACTGGCAGTTACATGGACAGCCATAGGAGTCCTTTAGGGCCCGTCCACACGGAGACGCGTTTCGCTGTATACGTATACATTTTTTATCGTATTGGCGTTTCGTCCACACGGATCCGGCGTTTTGGGAGACTGAAACCGCTATTTTTTTAAACCGGGTCCCAAAGTGGATAAATCTGAAACCGACCCCTTGCGGTTTTGTGTGTATATTTTGTGAAACGATGATGTCATCACATCACGTGTCGGCGGCGTCACATGTAACGGCAACAACAATAATGGCGGACTACATGATTGTGTTCGTGCTGCACAGAAGCTACTAAGCCTACTAGCTTTATTACAGCAAAATCTATTGCTTCTATGCAACTGTGGTGAAGTTCATACAGCGCGCAAGGTTATATCAGAGCCCGTCTACGGAGAGCCTTGGCACTTCCTATTAGCCCCATTGTATCGATCTTGGTTGCAGTTCCATTAGAATTCCACTGGAGGTGATCGCGGGCGAGTGCAGACTGAATGGGAGTCTATGGGGCTAGACGGCTAAATGTGTCTCTTTCACCCGATTGCCGTTGAGAAATCTCAGATTTTATTGTAAGTTTTGCAAGTTCAACATGGGTTATAGGTCGAAAGTTGAATGAACGAGTACTTATTTCTTTTCGATTTCTTACAGGTTGAGTTGTTGTTGCCCATAACACGCTAGCATTCTGCTAATGACGTCAGCATTCTGACGTCATTGACATTTTAAAAGACTTTTTAAACCAAATAAGTGACTCTAAAAAATCTAACACCCAGCAATGTGTAATTTCTTTGCATCTCCTTTCGAATACAACATTCAAATTACTAGACAAAAAATTATATTCTGAGAAAAGTGGATTTTGAGGGTTTTTCGCCATAGACCTCCATTCATTCTGCACTCGCCTGCGAGCGCCCCCGCATGGACAGAGACGTGTTACTGCAGCCAGTCCAGAAACCGGAAGTAAGCAGAGAGTGCCAATTCTCTTCCTATTAGACATTCTCTGGTTATATGTATGCTCAAAGTCTTCTTCTCTGTGTATAATGTATCTCTGTGGCAGAATTACAGCGCCCCATATTGGTCTGGCATATATACTACACCGTTTTCAGTCGGTTTGAGTGGTTTCGTGTGTACGCAGATATTTCTTGAGACGACGCCGTGTTTACGGAATTTTTTTTTTAGAACGAGGAAAAAAAATTATCGGATAAGGAACGCACCGGCTTCGTGTGGACGTAGCCTTAATGTTTTAAGAGAAATCTTATAAGGCTTTGAGTGTGTTGTTTTCTATGCGCCACCTGGTGGATATTCTGTGAAGCGAAACACATTGAGGGAATTTGTAAGTAGGCCCCCCGAAAGCACTTGCAGAATTCTGCTAGACGAATTGCCGAATGCCGCGGAAGAAAACGCGCGTTTTTAAAAGCCACATCTGTAATTACATGTACAATCAAGGCATCAGATGAAAGCTTATCTTCCACTCTTTTGAAAGGTGTGCTCAGTTTGTTTCAGTTTGTGCATAAAGTTTCAGGGAGATATGGCTCAGGATTCATGAATATAATTAAACCTTTTTAGCATGTTTGGGTGATTCCGGGGAGTTAAAGCAGAATTTGAGGTAGCATTATTTTGACCCTAATTACAAGTTCCCAGTAGCTTGTTGACCGGGTTGTCCACCCAGGTTGTGATCCTCAGACATCATAATTATACAGTGAAGTCTATGCAGTGTTATTTTACATTTGATTAACCAATATATATACCTGAATAGTTAGATTCACCTAAAACAACATAAAGCACTGCTTATCGAATTTATCTATGCTTTAATTTATGAATTATTTCTTATGCAGATTCACTCCTCAACAAAATCAACCCAATCATCCTAGAATGATTAATTCTTTACAAATAAAGCTACTCTAATCAGCTGGTGAGCTGGTGGTAATTCATATCCAGTGTTGGGGAAAGTTACTTTTAAAAGTACTGTATTACAATATTAATACTAAGTATACGTTACTTTTGCGTTACTTTTTCTCACCTGGGCTGGGCTTGCTTGTTTTTAATAACAAAAAAAGTTCTATTTTTTGTCAAACTTAAAGGCCCTTTCACACCAAGGGCCCTATTTTAACGATCTGAAACGCAAGTATCAAACGCGAAATGCAAGTAACTTTGTGGGCGGATCTCGGGCCCGACGCAAATCTAAAATGTGTTGGTCTGAAGTAGCTTCATTATTCATAGGTGTGGTTTGGGCGTAATGTGCAATAATCCAATCAGAGCGACATCTCACATTACCTTTAAGAGCAGGTGCGCTTGTTCCATGGCGGGTTGCTATTATAACGGCGGATTTGCCAGGAGTGGTTCACAGCCAAAGAGACCGACGTTCTCGTCAGGGCCGTAAAACACAGAGAAGTGACATTGGGGATGGAGAAACACACCCAAATTAGCTTCGGTTAAACAGGCATATAATAATTTGGGTAAATGTGTAAGCTAGATTTATGCCTATTTTTTCACATCTTCATGGACACAACAATGATTTCCCTCGTGTGGAATATTTTTCCTTGTAATTATGTATGCTTTGCAAAAATGTGAACTGCTGCGTCTGTGTAGATGAGAGAAGCAAAGTGTATGCGCGTTGTGCACACGCTACATATGGCCAAGCATGCACCCTTAAAATAGCATCTGAATAACGCGCCACTGAAAACACGCCACTGACTTTAGTCTAGGTTTTTCTAGTCCTGGTCAGTGGCGGAATTGTTTTCTGGAACTGCAAAATAGCACCAGGGAACGTTTGTGCCGGAACACGCCTCCTCTTTGTGCTGAACCGCCCCCCGGACCGCAAGTTCATTCCCTAGTTTACCGACGTGCATCTGTCGAGGGAAAAGTCCGCTGTGCGTCGGGTGCAAAATAGGAATGAAACATGCGCTGGGTGCAAGATAGGGCGCAAAGAGTGCAATTGCAAAATAAAATGCAAATACATTGGTCAGTTAATTAAGTGAGTTAATTAAAATAATTGTATCCCTTAAAACTCATCTTTGATCACCAAAATGACATAATGACAAAGTTTTTTCCTGTGAAAAAAAACAAAACTCTTCATGCCTTAAAGAAACTTGAATGCACCTCTACAACCTTGCTTCATTTAGTATACATGGTTCTATGAATATGCAAATGAGCCCCGCCTCCACTCACTCACACTTGCTCAGAGATTCACTCGGCCAACTTATTGAGGTAAACGCTGCACAAGGGTATCGCTCTTTACAACGTTGGACACATAACGGTAATTAATATGATTAGCCTTTTGCTTGACTGTTATAAAACAGCTAATAATGTGTTGCTAATGTTACACAAACCATGTTCCTGTTCGCATCACAGTCAGACAGCTGCCTTCTAGTAATCACCAGAAACACTCTGAACAACTCAGAACGTCAGTGGAGAAAGGCATATAATTCATCATAACACTGTAATTAGGGCTGTGCGATATAGCAAAAAAAAAAATATCACGATATAATGTTTCATATCGTTCGGTATCGATAATTATTGACATTTTTTATAACCAAACTTTGAGGTAGATCAACATCTGTAAAAAGTGAAGCGCCTCTCATGATAATATTTGAGTTCTGAAGTGCTGGAAAAAGATGTGTGACGTGAGAGCATTTTACTATTCCTGAGTGTTACTACAGTAAAGCCATGGTGAATGTTGCTGATCTGTGGACTTAAAGCCTATAAGCAGTTCATTCATGGCACAATGTTTTTCCTGGTTTCCACGTCAGCGCTGTTTGAGCCGTTAATAATAGAGAAATGTGAATGCTTCTCACTAGATCTTGCAGCGATGATATTACTTCTGTGTAGTGTTGCTTTCGTCAATGAATATTATGATTAAATATCGTCGTCAACGAACCTTTATCACGTGACGAAAACGAGACGCTATGTAAATGCTGGTCATGTGACGATAACTATAATTAAATATAAGTCAATATTGTTGACGAATAAAAACAAGACTAAATGTGGTTTACAAAATAAAAACTATGCTAAAATGTCTCTTCATTTTCGTTGACCAAAACGTTATGACATTATTTCGTCTCGTTTAGTCGCATTATTATTATTATTATTTTGCAGTATTTCTGTTTCGCGTGTCTCACTTCAGGGGCTGCATCAGGTCTCACTGCGCAGACGCAGGCGATGTCACTTCCTCAAGCCCCACTCGCGGCATTATTTAGAAGATGCCGCTGCGGTGAGTTAGCGAGAACGACAAAAAAAAAAGTAAAGTCTGACGCTCGTTTCACACACACTCTGTGTGCAGTGTGTATGCGGTGCAGGAGCAGTATGCGCTATAGTGCTTTCACATGTGCTGCGTTTGCAGTGTGTAACTGATCCACGGCTTTACAACAAACACATACTCACTATTTTTATTTCAAATCCAGAAGTTATCAGCTTCTTTTATTTAAAAAAAAGTTTTGTCAGCATTGCGATTCTCTTTGTACACATATACTCTTTAATAGACGTAATTCACTTTTAAGCACAATTTAAACAACTTATTATTCAATGCATTACTTCTATCAAGATTTATAAGCAAATGGTAAAATATTTTGCTGTGTAGTTATATTAAAATCGCAAACATTTTAAATTAAAACTTAATTCCTAAAAAAAAACTCTCATGCCTTTTCTTTTGCATTTAAATTTTAATAAAATAAATCTTGGATGTCACAAAGAACTTGTTTTTTTTAATCTCCACGAATGAGACGAGTGTTACTTTTCTGTTCGCTGTTTTTGCTATTTTTCCATAGTGGTACACTATATTGACTGGGTTAAATAGAATTGCATTCCTAAATAGAGACTAAAATACGATTTTCATTGACTAAAACTAGACGAAAATAGTCATGGATAATTCTGACTAAAATAAGACTAAAATGCTCAGACTTTTAGTCGACTGAAACTTGACTAGACTAAAAAAAGTATGAACGTGACTAAAACTAATAAAAACTAAAATGACAGCTTGACACAAAGACTAGACTAAAAATAAAAATAAAACAGGCCGCCAAACACAACACTACTTCTGTGGAGAATTCAAATGCTTTCTGTAGGCTACTGGATCTCGTAGCGCTGTGTAAGAACAGTGTCGCTTGTCGAGATCGGCTCGCCGGCAAAGTAATGCATTGGTCCGAACTGATGGTCCGTGAAGCACAAAATAATAGCGCAGTTTCATTACGCTTTCATTACGCTTGCAATTTGATCTGCGAAAGATCTGAATTTGAAAGTAATGTGTTTCTTTACTAGTTACTTGAAAAAAATCTGATTACGTAACTCGCATTACTTTTAATGCAACCCAACACTGTTCATAACGCAATATATATCGCAGAAAAGCAAAATGTCGCATTGTCAGTTTTTTCCAATATCATGCAACCCTATTGGTTCAAATGATCAATATGGCGATATATCGTTGGCCTGTGATACGATAATCGATACGCTGGAGCTTAATAACGATATTTTAATGAATAAAGCGCTCTAAATAGATTTCCCTGCTTCACTAGTTCATGGCTCAACACATGAATGAGGGAAACGTGAACATGAGTTAACTAGCCTAAGAAAAATTGGTTTTTAATTTCTCATATTTAATAATGTGAAATTAGTGTTTCTTAAAATGCCAGCAAAGCTGGAAAAAATCCTAGAGGAAACACTTAACTCTTAAGATTTTTCCCTACTACAAACACTAAATCTGAACTACTTAAAGCTTTATAACCTTAATGTTCTTCAGCCTCACTAATGCCGGGCGTACACCAAAGGATTTTCACAGTCCCAGACTAAAGACCAGCAGTCTTTAGGAATCTTACTGGAGTCTCGGGCGCGCTCCCGTCGTCTCGATCGTTAAATGTGAGGTGATAATCTGCAGTCGGAGACCCGATTTATGTCAGTCTTTCTCTAGTCTTTCATATCAAACAGGTTTGATATTATCGCAAGTCGTAGCGTAGTCATAGTGACGTAAAACAATCAACAACCAATAAATTCGTTCTCAGAAAACCGGAAACAGGAAGCCATCAGTCACAACAAAGAAACATGTCGACGGACGTGGAAACACAACGAGCGCCAAGTAGGCGAAAATGGACCGTGGATAAAGAGGAGCACCTTGTCGAGCTGTGGGCAGAGCAGCTGTGTCTTTTTGATGTAAACTGCCATTCATACCACGACAGAGTGGAAAAAGAAAAGAAGTGGACCGATATTGCCGAAGCCATCGACATACGGAGCAAAAAATATAGCTCGATATATTTTGCTATATCTCGATATACGATATATAGCTCGATATCTTTACAGGAAAAATAACCCCCCAAAAACTACTGCAAAAACAAATATGCCAAATACCACAAAGTCTTTTTTATTGAAGTGCAAATAGGTAGGCAGTTCATGTAGGAACAAAGTGCTTCTGCAACATATAAAAAAAAAAAAAAGTCCTGTATACTAAAATAATAATTTAACTGTAAAATAAAGGAATAAATAATACGTATTGCACTATTTTTAATAAACCAAATATCATTACCAGATCAAACATCATTACTAATTTTGGCAAATAAATTTAAAAAATGCCATATATCCCCCCAAAACAGCACAACTGTAGAGTAAAACATTAATAAAAAAAACTGACTGTCTAAAAACTGACATGATTGTTAAAAAAATCACATTGTCTGGGGCCTCTGGAGAACTCAGAACAACTGCTAGCATAAAGTTTAAGGTAAAAATAACTACCATTCAATTATAGTATCTTACTACTGTGCAATAATATAAACTGTTCATTCATTACATCACTTTACCTCTGTCTTTATCCACTTTTATCCTCTTCTCTTCTTTTTGGCACTGTAGGCCTTTCTATCGCAGAATATAGCCTAATGCTAATTTATAATGTGCATGTAAATTCGGCAATCCGTCACAATCAGGAAACTTTCACCGTGTCTAGACCTATTTTTTTACAGTCTATGGTCTAGACCTAGCGCGAGCTGCCAGGCCCGTTTCTACAGGGGAGCATGTTAAGTGTGAGTGTGTCAAGCGCCCTCAAACAAAAGCAATGCGGCGAAAGGCGACGCTACACAACAAATTGCCAACAACTGATCGCACGCCGCGCTGTTTCTGACGGACTTCAAGCACTCGCTGGGCGGGGGAAGATTGATGTGCCTGACCGAGGGGGACTTGGTTGAATGAGACAACACGCGAGGAGGCGGAGGCGGGCGGGAGCGAGCACAGCAAAGAGAAGGCAAACAAGCAAAGTGAGAATTTCAGAATTTAATATAAACAATATCTCAATATATACGATATGTCAAAATCCACATCGTGTTTAAAAAAATATATCGATATATTTTAAATATTGAGATATCGCCCACCCCTAATATCTACCAAGTAAATTTCTATAATTTCATCACCAGGCCAACATGAGTTGTTTGGGAGGATGGGGTACAACTAGGAAGGTGTTTCTACAACAGCAGTGATAATGTCCCTCATACAAACCTGTGGCCAAAAATCTCACTGTCACTGAGAGTCGATCTTTTGCACTGATGGCCATTCGAAACTTTGTGTTTGCTTTCCAGATGAGTGGCTCCACTTTTTGTAATATATATTCGAAGTCCTCAGAGGTCATCTGGAGTAACTCTCTGAATCCACTTCTGTCTTTTATCTGGTTAAAAAAGGGTGGTTTTACCTGGGTGGTCAAGCTAGCACAAGGTATTCTGCATAGCATTAGCATAGTTAGCAGTACATGATTGCAATAGTAGGCTATAGCAGTATTGACATAACTCACCTCCAGTTCCCTTTGAAGGACAGACAGACCTTGCTGTCCCCGTCCATGCAGCCAAGGCCGTGCCCATATCCTCTTCTTCTTTCTTTCACTGCAAATGACTGCAATGGCAAAAGCCACAGTAGCTAACTGTAGCTGCTTCTCCTCCATTTTTGTTAAATCACTGCTGAGCATGATGGGAGGAATTTGGTGGGAATTAAAAGCTAAAATAATCTAGTTGTAGTCTTGTAAATAGTGTCACTACAAGATTCAGTGTTTGTAAAATCTTTAGTCTGAGACTAAAAACTGTGAACCCAAGTCTTTAGATGTGAGCTGATAATCTTATAAAGTCTTTTCTAAATCTTTTCAAAGTCTTTAGGTGTACAGAAAGCATAATGAAGAATCAGGAATAAACACCAACCTCTTTGTTCTTCAGTGTGTTTCATTCTGCAGTGTTCTGGATCTGTCATGTTCTCACTGTCCTGCAGATTTCAGCTCTTCTTGACGGTTTGATGATCGTCTTCACTTGTAGCTGATGGGAATATTTCAGCATTTATTGGTGAATTGCAGTGGGAGATAATTGCGACTTTTTATCTCACAATTGCAAGTTTAGGCTACATCTCGCAATTCTGACTTTATTTCTCAGTATTTCGAGATATAAACTCAGAATTGCGTGAAATAAAGTTGCAATTGCGTCTTATATAGTCAGAATTCAGACTTTTTTTCTCGCAATTGCGACTTTATATCACGCAATTCTGACTTTATAATACGCAATTGGGAGATATAAAGTCAGAATTGCATGATATAAAGTCGCAATTGCATGTTATAAAGTCAGAATTGCATGATATAAAGTCGCAATTGCGTGATATAAAGTCAGAATTGTGAGATAAACTATTCTGAGGTAAAAAAAAAAAGTCCGTCTTTTTTTTCCCCTTAGAATTGGACTTTATATTTCACAATTGTGAGTCTCACAATTCTGAGAAAATATGTCAGAATTGCGAGACATAAACTCGCAATTGCGTGTTATAAAGTCAGAATTGCGTGATATAAAGTCGCAATTGCGAGAAAAAAAGTCAGAATTCTGACATTATAACACGCAATTGCGACTTTATATCTCGCAATTCTGACTTTATAAAACGCAATTGTGACTTTATTTCACGCAATTCTGACTTTATATCTCGCAATTATGAGAAATAAAGTCAGGATTGCGAGATGTAAACTCGCAATTGTGAGATAAAAAGTCGCAATTATCATTTAATTTTTTTTTATTTTGTGGCGGAAACAAGCTTCCATAAAAAGCAGCAATATAAAAGACAGACACTATAATGACACCCACCTTTATCAACCATTGTAATTTGTCTATAAAAATGTAGTTATAGTTAAATCCTAATAACTTCGTTCATAACACTTACATAACTTATAGCCTAGTATACTATAATTAGATTTTATTATTTACTTCAAATTTTAAGTGTCATTTACCTTTTGTATGGGGTTCGTTTGTTTTAAAAGTAATGTACCTAAATCGGTTTTAAGTAAAAAGTACTTTACCTCAGAAATGCTGGTAGATATGGATGTCCTCTTAGAATGAAAACTGGGTTCTGCGCGCGGTGGTCACAACCCCTTATTATATATGCCCGCTGGCAGGTTTCGCGGGCTTGGCACGCGCACAAATGTATATTATTTTATTTTATTTTTAAAATGTACATTTATATAATGATACCTTGCGTTACCTTGAAAAAAAGTGATTTACCACAAAAATTTAGTACATATAAGTTATAAACTTTAGAATATAAATATGTTGACTAAATCGGCTAGATTTACAAAATGAATTAACAGTTAAAATGAATCAGTTGTGCATGTCAGTGTTAGGTACCTGGAAGGGATGGTAAACATATAATACATATTCAACAACCCATAGGTGGCGATATATGCGAGTTATAAGCATGCATGCAAGCGAAGAACCAGCTAGCCCACAGACGCGAGAGTTTACTCAACGCGTGCACATTATCCAGCCATGGCAGCATTCGGCTTTGGTGTACAAACAAGAGAGGTAAGTATATGATATGGAATAATATGTGGAAATATATGGTTTTATGGGGCAAGTAACCATATTTAGTCACTTCCGCACACATTCAAAATGCCCTCCCCCTGCCTCCATTTGGAGTTCTAGAGTCATGTGGTTTGCTCTCAGCCATTCAGGGGAGATCAAGCTATCTGACAGATATTGACATCAAGACATCTGACCAATCAGCAGTGGCCTGGAGCACCTCAAACACAGCCATCTTGCAGAAATCAAAAATATTGCTTTTTTGAACCTGGCTTCTCCCACAGCTATAGTAATAACATCATAACTAAACATGGTAAGTTGATGTAACTCTCAAATTATTTGGTTGAATAGTTGTGTTAAAGATTAAGATTGTTGTTATTTGCATAGCATTTGTAAAAATTAGCTTAATGATTGGCTGAAAACTAAATGCACCATATTTGATCATATGCCCTGTTTACCTAAGACTAGCAAGTGTCCATTTTTAGACATATGCCTTATGAATGTATGTTTTTTTTTAAATTATAGTTAAATGGCATACACGGGTGCTTATTGTTCGTGTGAGGCCTAGTACTGTGTGAATTGATTTTAATTACTGAATATTGGTTTGTGATAAAACACAATTATGAGCAAATATAAGCTCATGACCATAGGTGAGAGTAGGAACGTAAAATCAACCGGAAAATCGAGAGCTTCGCCTGGCAGCTCCTTCTTCACCACGACAGACCGGTACATCAACCGCATTACTGCAGAAGCTGCACCAATCCGTCTTCAATCTTCTGTTCTAGCCTTCCCTCACTCGTGATCAAGACCCCAAGATACTTGAACTCCTCCACTTGAGGCAGGAACTCTCCACCAACCTGAAGTGAGCAAGCCACCCTTTTCTGACTGAGAACCATGACCTCGGATTTGGAGGTGCTGATTCCCATCCCAGCCGCTTCACACTCAGCTGCAAAAAATATAATTAAAAAAAATGCAGTGTTGTAAGAGAAGTGCAAGGTGCATCCATATGTTAATTAGGTGTGAATTAAACTGTTTTCCTTAAAAAAAAAAAAAAAAAACCTACAGGAATCCTATAGTTTTTTTTGTTGTTGTTGATATATATTCTTTTATTTATACATTAACTATATATGTGCGGGGAAATTTCTACAGGTTTTAGAATGAACCCTTCAGTACAACAGAAACATGCAGGGACATCCAGCACACTTGTGCACACCTCCATTTTCCCTCATATCACCAGAGACCAGTGACGGACTGGCCATTGGGCAATGTGGGCAAATGCCACTGCGGCCGCCTGGTCTCATCACTTGTTGTGGCCGCATCACAAACAAATAAATAGGCTAAATAAAGCGAGGAAGCGGCCGCCTATTGGCGCAATGGCTGCAAGCGGCAGCACCACCAGCGGCTCGCTCGCCGCTCATCACAACTTGTGGCGCACAACCATATAAAAAGGCTAAATAAATAAATAAAGCGGAGTGTCTGCAACAATAGGCCGTCGCAAATCAACAGACTAAGTATATGAACTGACAAAATGTAAAAATGTGTACCTTGAATGCAATGTAAGTCGCTTTGGATAAAAGCGTCTGCCAAATGCATAAATGTAAATGTAAATGTAAATATGAATAAAATAATAATAAATTAAGCGGAGCTGCAGGCGGCCACAAAAAAACAAGGAAAAAAGCAAACAAACACCACGGCCTATCTCTGAAAAATAATAGCCCTATGAACTAAATAATAATAATGACTTTTTATTTCTATTTTTCCTGTGAAGGACAAATAGCCTAAATGTATGTAATCTCTCTATTTATAAGGTATTTTGAATGTTTTTAGTCAGTGGAATTTCTCGCAATCATTGACCTGATGAGATGATAGATAATGACAAGTGAATGATGGGTAATGAGAGCATATCAACAACACGGAGTGAAAGAAAATGGATCGAGGAATGAGAAAACGGCGAGTAGAAAAGGGTGGAGCAGAAAAAAAGAGAGAGAAGAAGCGTGTGAAGAAGAGTGTGTTGTTTGTGTTTCTTTGTTGGTTGCAGATGACTTGAGAAGACAAATGTGGCCTCTCTGCTAAAATTGCCAGGGCCTCTTTTTGGTGCCAGTCCGCCACTGCCAGAGACAGTACTGGAAAGGCAAGGTCTGTCTGTTTTTTTTTTACCATTATACCATTACCATTTTTTTTTTTTTTACCATAAATATTTTGATCTCATTTGTTTGACATTTTTTTTCTGCCAGTTTCTGTGTCCTGTCTTTATATCTTGTTTTCTCTCGAAAACATCCTAGATCGTAGTAGTTTGCGGATATTTTAATGTTGATATGCCTTCCTCTGCTGTTTGTCGTAGGTATGAACGACAGAGAAGATGGGGGGAATCAAGGGCTCCTGATGAGATCTGGAATCAGCTGCAGGTATGCCAAACTCCTAATTTTGATTAATTCATAAACTGACACTGTTAGACACTGCACAATGTGTTTACCTTTCCTTAGTAAAGTGTGTGTGTGCGTGCGTCTCTCTCTCTCTTTCTCTCTCTCCTTTAGATGAGCTTTCCCCTGAGAGTGCACTCGAAAGACAATATAGAGAGCTGAGTGAGAGCTACTCCTCACCGAAAAGAAAGCGGGAGGCTGTACAAGAGGAAAACCGGCAGCTGAAAGAGAAACTGAAGAAGTCCAAATTCCAGATGTATGATTTGAGGTGACTTTTTTGGGGGGGCATCATGTGCAGTACAGTATCCACCTAGACTAATACTTATGTCTTTACATCCACATTTCCAACTTTTGGTCTGTCTGACAATGTTCACACATTTGTAGTGGAACTGTTGGCAACAGTCTTTGCATGTGATCATTTTGCCAAAGCCATAGTTATCAGGCTATTCCATTGCTGGCCATTTCTTGTTGTCCACAATCCACAGATAGTCATGTATAGTGTAGGGATCTGGAAAGATCTCACCATTGCTGAGAGTACATTTTTTTCGATATAATCGGCACGGTCGGAGGTAGGCTTCCCACATAATTCATGATCAAATCTTTGATTTACAGTACAGTATTTTGTGTATGTGCGCAGTCATGAAATATGGCAGGTCGTAAACAAACGTAACATAACTTATATTAAAAAAATCGGGCTGTCCAGTAAATGCTGCACTGCTAACATTTGCTATTACATTACTAGCCTAACACTGTGTCCTAACCAGATGCGATGCGATAAGATCCAGCGACAAATAATGTGTCTGTCCACACTAGATGTGACGCGACTGCGAGATGCTTAAAAATCAATCAAACCCCATAGCCAATCAGAACAGCATGTGGGCGGAGTCTAGTGGCTAGTGGACAGCACCAGAGAGTAATCTTGACTGCAATCGCAAGAAAATGGATAAGTAGCTACATAATCAAATTCACAAATATTTACACCATTTAAACATACATCTATTAAAGAGTGTATATGTGTACAAAGAGAATCCCAATGCTGACCAACATTCTTTCATTAAAAGTTGCTGATAACTTATGGACTTAAATAAAAATAGTGAGTAGGCTATATGTGTTTGTTGTACATCCGCGGATCAGTTACGCACTGCAAACGCAGTGAAAGCACTATAGGGCGTGCTGCTCCTGCACCGCACACGGAGTATGTGTGAAACGGGCGAAACAGATCCAACTAAAATCACGTTTTATTGAGTCAGCAGTTATATACAAACAATAAAGAAAGCTTCAATACTTAAGTTTGTTGCAGTAGCGGACCAGCTCACCAATCTGGCTTTCTGCCTCTGGTATTCGTAGCATAAACAGGAAGTATTTCGTAGTATTTCAGCATAAACAGGAAACCCATGTCCAACTACGGATGGGCCCTGGCTCGTTAGGCCACAACTGCCTTAAGAGAAATGGCAGCATCGTTATTTTATTTTTACACAGAGTCAGAGATTTGTAGATCTATTAGTTAAATCTGTTGACTTAAGCAATTTTTGTTGCATTGTATGCCAATGGTGACAGGTCAAACATGAGAAAAAGCACTTGTCTTCCCCCAAAGATTGAAGACCTGTAATTCAATTACGTTTCTTAACAAAATTTTCTTTTGATATTATGATTTCGAGGCCCTATACTGTTTAATTTGGAGAATGAATTTCTTAAATTTGAGTGAATGGTTTGAAGAATACATAAATTGCTAAATTGAGTTTTTTCATTACACCCAGGTCGCTTGGTGTATGTAGTCAATCGGAAACTGCTCTACCATGTCCAATGGGAGGCTAAAAAAGGGAGACATTGGAATTTCCTCATTCTCCTGACGTCTTGTCATTTCAGCACGGTGTGTGTCATTGGTGCGTAGAGTGAGGTTGTCCATCTCTGGGTAAGTCACTCGTCCAGAAACCGAATGTGCCCTTCTGTGTGCATTTGTATTGATGTATCAATACTCTAAAGTTTAAACCATGATCAGCAATGCAACGATTGGCTGGCATAAGGACAGCAAGAACATCATATAATTAAAACAGGCAAAATTATATGAAATATCTAATAGATAAATAAAATGTATAAATGATTGTTACATGTTTCATATTTATTGAAATTTTTCACAAATTTGTGTATTTGAACAGGCTTTACAATTTGTTTTTTTTTTTTTTTTTTCAGTGCCAAGAGTATGGCTTATTGTAATTAGCAATTTGCATTTCTTAAGGGCCAGGAACAAATTAATAACCGTTTTTACAGTATTTGATATGTGTAAGGCTCCAATAAAATTAAGATAATTATTCCCTCAAGAATAAATCTCTCAATGAGTAAAATTGGCTCTATTATAATGGACTAGTACTTAGAACAAGTATATTTATTTTTTAAAGGTGCTGTATGTAGGATCCAGCGGCCTCTAGCGGTGATGTTTCAGATTGCAACAACAGCGCTCGTGCTCATGAAAAGCAATAAAGTTACAACTGTAGTCTTTCACATCAGATAACGTTAGCAAATGGTCGGCATTAGCTGGCAAACTAGGCAAGGCAAGGCAAGTTTATTTATATAGCACATTTCATACACAATGGCAATTCAAAGTGCTTTACATAGAAGAAATTAAAATAATAAAAAGAAATAAGAATAATTAAAACAGTTTAGAAAAATAAAAAATAAAATACAGTACAAACAGTCGGACGAACATTGGCACAGTGCTCATTCAGTAAATGCATAGCTAAACAGATGTGTTTTGAGTCTGGATTTGAATGTGACTACAGTAGGAGCACGTCTGATCTCCTCTGGAAGCTGGTTCCAGCTGCGGCTGGCATAATAGCTAAAAGCAGATTCGCCATGCTTAGAGTGAACCCTTGGTATTTCTAGCTGATATGATCCTAATGATCTGAGTGATCTGTTGGGTTTATATTCAGTGAGCATATCTGCAATATATTGAGGTCCTAGGCCATTGAATGATTTATATACCAGTAATAATACTTTGAAATCAATCCTAAATTTAACTGGGAGCCAGTGTAAAGACCTGAGGACTGGTGTGATATGTTCATATTTTCTAGTTCTGCTCAGAATCCTGGCGGCAGCGTTCTGTATGAGCTGCAACTGTCTTATGGTCTTTTTGGGAAGTCCAGTGAGGAGTCCATTACAATAATCCACCCTGCTGGTGATGAAAGCATGCACAAGTTTCTCTAAGTCTTGTCTGGAAACAAAGCATTTAATTCTTGCAATATTTTTCAGATGATAGTATGCTGATTTAGTTATTGCTTTGACATGACTACTGAAACTAAGGTCTGACTCTAGTGTCACACCAAGATTCCTGACTTGATGTTTAGTTGTTTGACCCCTAGAGTGAAGGTATGCGTTCACCTTGAGAACTTCATCTTTGTTTCCAAACGCAATGACTTCAGTTTTGTCTTTGTTTAACTGAAGAAAGTTTTGACACATCCAACTGTTAACTTCATCAATGCATTGGCACAGGGAGTCAATGGGGCTGTAATCGTTAGGCGATAGGGCTAAGTAAATCTGTGTGTCGTCTGCATAGCTGTGGTAAGAGATTTGGTTCTTTCTCATTATTTGGCTCATTGGGAGCATATACAGGTTGAACAGGAGTGGTGCAAGAATTGAGCCTTGAGGGACTCCGCATGTCATGGATGTCCACTCAGACTTATGGTCTCCTATACTCACATAATAACCTCTCCCATCTAAGTATGACCTGAACCATTTTAGGACTATCCCAGAAAGCCCCACCCAGTTTTCCAGCCTGTCCAGAAGTATGTTATGATCGACAGTGTCAAATGCAGCACTGAGGTCGAGTAGCACCAGCACTGATAATTTGCCTGAATCAGTATTTAAGCGAATATCGTTTATTATCTTTATGAGCGCTGTCTCTGTGCTGTGGTGCGGTCGGAAACCAGATTGAAAATTGTCAAAGTATCCATTCGAGCATAAGAATTTGTTCAGCTGATTGAAGACAACTTTTTCTATGATCTTGCCTATGAAAGGAAGATTTGAGATCGGTCTATAGTTGCTTAATATGGTCTTATCCAGATTGTTTTTAGGGAGTTTGGAAAACTCCCAGAGAGAAGTGAGGCATTTACCACTTCTAGAAGATCTGCTTCTAAACTGTTTAACACACTTTTGAAAAAAGATGTGGGAAGTGTGTCAAGAGCGCATGTTGATGTTTTAAGGTGCTGTACAGTTTCTTCCAAAATTTTGCCATCAATTTCTTTGAAGTCAGACATAGTAACTACTTTCTCAGATGATCTGATCTGTCTGACCCCAGTGCAACTCAAGGATGTGCTGATCACCTTTCTGATATTATTGATTTTCTCAGAGAAGAAAGAAGCAAACTCACTGCACTTGTTGTCTGAGAGCATTTCACTGGGAATCTGGCTTGGGGGGTTTGTCAGTCTCTCTACAGTAGCAAAAATAGTGCGTGTGTTGTTTAAATTACTGTTTATAATATTTGAGAAGAAAGTCTGTCTAGCTTTGCCTAGTTCCATATTGAAAGCATGAAGGCTGTCTTTGTAGATGTTATAATGGATTACAAGTTTAGTCTTCCGCCACATGCGCTCTGCTTTCCTGCATTGTCTTTTCATATTTTGCACTGCTGTTGAGTTTCTCCAAGGTGCTTTTTGTCTGCCACTCTTCTTCCTGACTTTCACAGGAGCAATATCATCAATTACACCTTTGACTTTTGAGTTAAAAGAATCAAGGAGAAAATCAACAGAATCTGCAGATATGCTTGGTGTTAAGGATATAGCCTTCATAAATAGTACACTGGTGTTCTCATTTAAGCATCTCTTCTTGACACACACAGATCTAGCTTCAGTGGCAGGAGAGATCAATATATCAAAGAAGATACAGAAATGATCAGACAGTGCAACATCCTTAATAACAATCGATGAAATGTTTAGACACTTACTGATAAGTAAATCTAGAGTGTGTCCACGATTGTGTGTGGGTCCATGTACATGCTGAGTCAGATCAAAAGTTTTTAAAACACTTTTGATTTCTTTTGCCATATTGTTTTCTGCATTATCTATGTGGATGTTAAAATCTCCAGCAATGGCAAAACAGTCAAACTCTGAGGTAATTGTTGATAACAGTTCTGTAAAGTCCTCAGCAAAGGCTGGAGAGTATTTTGGAGGCCTGTAAATAATGATAAGTAAAATGCGTGGAGCACCTTTTAACACAGTACCCAGATATTCGAAAGACAAGTAATTCCCAAATGATATTTGCTTACATTGATAGATATCTTTAAAAAGAGCAGCTAGACCCCCACCTCTCTTAACAGCTCTGCAGACACTCATAAAAGTAAAGTTAGGAGGGGCTGCTTCATTGAGGATTGTAGCACTGTAGCTGTCTTCTAGCCAGGTTTCATTTAGAAGCATAAAATCCAGGTTGTTTGTGGTTATTAAGTCGTTGACTAGAAGTGATTTATTTTTAAGTGAGCGAATGTTTAAAAGAGCTAACTTAACAGACTTACTTTTCCCCACAGCAATATTAGTTTGACGTGTAATAGGCACCAGATTAGTTTGGATTGCTGTACGGCTATTGAAGGCCTTAGACTTTCTATCATGTAATAGAACAGCAATAGAGAAAGATACAGGCACACTGGGTTCCCGCTTGTTCTGTAAACATTTGAGAAAGTTACTGTTATCAAAACGGGGACCCGACACGTATCACTGAGAGCTGGTATCAGTTGTTTTTGGTTCACCTCGAGCAGAAGGAGGAGGGTGTGGGCCCTGGCGTTGTGGCAGAGGCCGAAGAGCTCTCACAGGAGGAGGGGGAGGGCGAGCTGGGCCCGCAGGCTTTGGTGGTAGTGGTGCCTGTCTTTTTTTAGTTGGTATCTGGGGGCTTGCAGCAAAAGAGTGGGATAGTCTGGTTCCAGCATGCACCAGTTCTTCCATTTTCTGTGAGAAGCCCAGTAGTGGCGTTGCAGGGGAGAGGGAGAAAGTGTCTGGTGAAAGGGGCTGTTGCTCTGGTGTCTTCGGAGGCTGTAATATGCTGTCCTGGCTTCCCTGGCGGTTTTCCAGGAAGTCGTCCTTGGGTGTTGAATCTTCAAGCAGTTCTGATATGGCTGTCTGTGGTGAGCTCTGTGTGCAGGGCTCAGCTGAGATTGTGTCCGTGAGCAGAGGTTGTTGTGGCGGAGTGGTGTTATCATGTCCATTTTGCTGCTGAAGTGAAGTCCTGTGGTCATTCATACTGTGTCGAGGTGTGTGTGTGCCGTTCAGATTGAGTGGATTGGCACAAACCGCAGAAGGATGATTTAGGGAGAAGTAGATATTGTCCTTTAACACTCTTGAACCAAGTTTGTTTGGGTGATGGCCATCCCGATGAAACAGTTGTCGTTGACTCCAGAAAAGATTGAAATTGTCAATGAAGTTCACTCCTTTTATATTGCAGGTTTTTTGCAGCCATGTATTAAGCCCAAGCAACCGTGAAAACCTGTTTGTTCCTCTTGCTGGTAGTGGTCCACTGATGAATGTTTGAACTTTCAGTCTTTTAAGTGTTTCAAAAAGTTCATTGAAATCCTTCTTAAGGAGTTCTGACTGCTCTTTATGAATATCATTCTTCCCCACATGAATGATGAGTCGATTTGCAGTCTTATGTTTCATCAGAATGTTCTAAAGTTCCCTGTTTATATCAGAAGTTGTTGCTTGTGGAAGGCAGCACGTAGTTGTATCCCTGCTGCTTATGTTTCTGATTATGGAGTCCCCCACTATCAGAGTCCTGGGCTCGGCTGCGCTCTGAGCTGAGTGCCGCTGTCTGCTCGACCTTGAGCGCCAGTTAGCAACAGTGTTAGCTACTGGCCCATTCAGTCTGTGTTCGATCACATTCATCACATTTGGGGATTCCTCATTTACATTCATTAGTACTTCAAATCTGTTCTCAAGATGTATAGGCGGTGGTAGGAAACCAGTGTTTGCAATCCTTGTCAGAGCTGTATCTGGGGTAGAGGATGCTACTGCGGTAATATGTGATGCTCGTGACAATCTGATGTCTCGAGTGCCTTTGGGTTTAGCTCCCTGTTTGTGCCATCGATTAGTAAGTCGATCGGCTTGTTTCTCTACCTGTCGAGGAGTACTAGTTTCATGGGACTCACCGGCTGTATGCTGAGGGTGTCCATGACGAAGCTCTGTTGTGTGCTCCGTCTGGTTTGGTGGTCCCGTAAGTAACTTTGTTTCAAGAACTGCAATCCTTTGTAAAAGTCTGTGGCAGTTGGTGCAGCAAGTAGATTCCAGAAGAGGCATTTTCTCTTATCCTTGTAGGCAGTTGTGTTTTCCTTTCCCGGAATGTAAGCTGGTCGGGTTAAAGAATTCTCAGTTTTTGTAGTAATCCAAACTTTGTCGTATGAGCACTGTGCTGATTTGCTGAAGTTAAAATTAGGTGATAAAAGGAAATAAAATAAAGGAAATAAAATATAGATAAAATATAGATAAAATGTAAAAGCGATAGAGCAAAGCGCGGAGCAGTAAGCAAGAGCGTCCGAACAGTAGCTGAGCAGGAAGCAGTGAGGTAACTTGTGAACTAATGATGACAACAGTGAACTAATGATGTCTAACTTGAGCCAACTAAAGCACAAAATCACAATATATTTTACATGCTTTGAAGTATTGTTAGCTTACCTATCCAAAAGGATGAAAGCCAACTCAGGGTCTGTTTTTATACCTAAAACAAAGCGGAGGTCTCTCCATAATTCAAACGCTCTGCCAATGTTGATCCGTGTTTTCGTCCTGAGTCGATCCGATTGACGTTTGGCCTGACGAGCTTCAGCAGATACTTTTTTTTTTTTTTGGGAGTTTGTGTTGGAGTCTGTGTTGTGCTGGAGGCAGGTCGTTTTTTGGTGTTATCAGACTCCATGTCGTTAGCTGCAGTGCCGTCGCAATAGACTGTATATATAAAACGGAGAGGCTCGGGAGCGCGCATGCACGTCACATCCGGTGGATTTCGCAGAAAATCCGACCCGGAGACTTCACATAAAAATAGGAATACTGGCCTTCAGAGGTAATAGCAAAACGCGAAAAGTGGATCATTGTAATGTGTGATTACAACCCCTTCACAGACGGGCAATAAAAAAAGGATTCATTTTATAAAAAAAGTTACATACAGCACCTTTAATTATTAATTTCCCTGGTTCTATAGGGTACTCTTGTAAGAAAGTAACACTGGCTGGGAAAAAATATTTGAAAAAGACGCATTCTAATCTTGTTTCTGTCAAATAAGCTCCTGAGCAAGTTTGAGATTGCTGACTTTGAAGAACCTAACGATCCTGGATTATCTCAAATGGTCAACAGTAAAATCCTGATAACTAATCCTAATTTAATCCACTTTCTGAATCTGAAATCACAATCTTTTTGTTGATTGAAGTTCGGATCATTTTAGTGACTCTCTTGTACGATCTCATTCTTCATAATGAATGAATCTTTTTGAGTCATTTCCTTTATTTAAGTGGCTTTAAATGTTATACTTTTAACAGGTAAATTCCAAGTCAAGTTGTAAGTCCTCGAGTTTAAGATTCAAGTCTTAAACAAGTCATTAGTGCTTTTTGCACAAATTAGTGTCTCAGTGTTAATTACTATATGAAATGTATACTAATTTCTATCAGGAAGGCTTTTAAAATATGTTCATGACTTAGCAGGTCAATTTCATATTTATTGCGATAAAATTTTCACTAAGGGCACCCATCTATCTCAGTTCAATTTAGGTATTGTTCTTACGTGTGACAAAATAAGGAAAAGGCAGGGGAAAAAAACAAACTATTTTATTGGTAACCCAGTAACAATGGCAAAATCATTTCATACTAGAAATACCTGCTAAACATTTTGTATGTGTGTGAGAGAGAATGTGTCTGAGTGTATCTAAGCCATTATTTGGAACCTAAAATAAACCTAAGAAAAAACATCTGTGAGAAACACAGATGCATAAGAAATAACTGCTACCATACCACACTTTACAAATGAGAGAGGAAACATGCAACATGGATGCAGACAAACTCATGAAGACAGTCATTTAAAAATGCTGTGCTACCATACTTGATACTAAGAGAGAGTCAATGTGAGTGAAATGAATGTTTGAGTCAGTAAGAGTGATTGATCTTTTCTTTGGGCATTATGATGCACTGCACTTGCAAAAGATCAAATTGGCCAAAAGTCTGTCAGACATTTGTAGTATGATGCCTCCATGGCTGAAAACACGCTCCACTGGATGCAATGCATTTTTAAAAATAAAAGTAACTGTTCATTGGGAAAATTAATCGAGATTTGCTACACATTAAGTTTAAAATATTGAGTCCCTGGTTAAATTATTTTGTTAACGCGACAGTAATTGTAGAACATTCTTATTTCCATTGTTACGTATCAAGCGTCACGTGACACTTTTTGGGGCTACGTGCCTGTCATTTACAAAACGTAAATCCATCCATTTCTCCCGAAAGACATGAAAGTGAGTGGCTGGTGAACAGGGAGAAGACTTTATAGTTACCTAAGTTACCTATAGGCTAAAATGTGTGTTTGTTGTGAAAAAAAAAAAAACATCTCTCAAAATTATATTTGAAAGGTTTATTATTTCCACTTACTTAGACCATCAGTGTGTTTTTTTTTTCTCAAATTATAAATGGTTCACTACTTGTGTATTTAAATGCCTGAAAAAAAAGAAAAGAAAAAAACAAACATTATTTGGTTGAAAACTGTCTAAACGTGTGATAAATGACAACTGACGCGCTGCTGAACGCACTCTATCAAGCGCTCTCTGGCACAGTGCCAAACGTGCGAAAGCAGCGCTAATCAGCCAATGATACAGTGCTATACTACAGTTATTATTACAACTCTGATCTGTGGTTTTAGAAGGTAGGTCAAGTCTTTCCAAGTCACAGGGCTCAAGTCCGAGTCATTGTTGTCAAAGTCTGAGTCGAGTCGCAAGTCATCAAATTTGGGACTCGAGTCCAAGTCAAGTCCACAACCCTGTATATTAGGGCTGTCAGTTAAAACGCGTTATTAACGGCGTTAACGCAAACCCATTTTAACAGCGTACATTTTTTTTATCGCTCGATTAACGCGCAGCAAACTTTTGTAGTTTTTCTCACATGCGTTTGCAACAATTAGTAACGTTAGTAAAACTACAACACCACCGAATCTAGCTAGACCGGAAACAAAACAACTGGCACGCCGCACACACATGTTTGGGTTTGCGAGCCGGCCAAAGAGTGGACGAGAAGCCACGTCTAGGACAAATTGTATCGCACATCGGACGCACTCTTTCTCAGTTTATGGCCAGCAATAAAAACTTTTAGAGGCTCAGAATAAACGCGACACTAATGTGGAATGGTGAAAGGAACATCTGTACCCAAGTTCTTCGCCGTGTTTTGCCTATGGATGCAAGTCTGTCTCTTCCTCACAGTGAAAATACAATATATTAACAATTTAACAATAGTATCGGATTGGTACTCGGTACAATAACCATATTGTAAAGTGTTAGCAATATTTATTTTGAGCTAATTTGCTACAAAAGCGTTTGAGAATCCTAGGCTGTCAGGAGCAGATGATAAGGAGAGAAAGAAACATCATCATCAAGCTCAACATATCTCAATTCTATAACCAGTATACACAAACAACATACTTTCTCTATCATCCCCTGACAAATGCACTCCCTTCTGGAACATGTTTTGTCTACTTATAAGGTCCATCAGTACTGACTGCTGTTCCCTGAATACTAACTTGCTTTTAAAATAGTGTAGTTTGGCATCTTGTGTGGAAACATTGTCATTGAGATTTATGTACATGCATGTAGATGATTTGTTAAGTGGGAAAAGGGGAGTAGTCAGGATTTAGCTGAGTGAAATGTATGATATTAAAATATTTTGTAAAATTAACTTGAATGGTTGTATTTATATAGAATATGTGTAAATTGTAGGTAATTATATATATTTTCTAATGTCAATTTAATCTCTTTACAATTTTTTTTTTTTTTTTATCACTTGAGTCCCATCAAACACTCTAAAAATGGCTGGGTTAAAAACAACCCAATTGGCAACCCAGCGCTGGGTAAATATTGGACAGAACACATGCTGGGTTAAATTAACCCAGTGACATTTTAACCCAGCTGGCTGGGTTGTTGAGCAACCCAAGATGTATTCTTTTTTTTTTTACCATTAATGGATTTGCTATTCTGGGTTATTTTTGCTGGGTTATTCTTATAATTTCACCTGTGCTTTACTGTAAAACTATGAATTAAGAAATAATGAACATGTTTAGACTGTTAAAATATTTTTTAATGCTTGTCAACTGACATTCACAAATGTGTTAAAATTAAAACAACAAACTGCACGTTAAATTTAAATGCAAAAATCATTTAGTGCTGACATAAAAGTAGTTAAATATTGTCAGTTTTAATAAATAAATATTAGTTCTAAAACTTTTACGTTTAACAGTTTAAATACAGTGACATTGACAATTATATTTTAAATTCGGTGAATGCAAAATCATTTAAAAATACATCAAGTATTAAATAGTCAAATACAATTAAGAAAGAAAGAAGATTAGTTCTGAACAATGACATTTATACGTTTAACTATTACATGTTTAATGGTTTAAAGCCCCATTATGTAGGATTTCCGTTTTGGTCAAACAACGACCCCTAGAGTCGCTGTGGACTACTTGTATTTAACGTAACTGTCATAAATACCACTTACACAGAGCAGTCTCTTCATTCACGGCCTGATCCCCTCCCCCCTGTATACCGGTCCCCGTTCAGTCGGATAGAAGCTGTAACGAGTCGAAATAAGGTGTGGCCCCTTTAAGAGCTGCGCGCGCCCTGTTTAACTGTCGGCAGTCTGTATTGTATGTGCGCCTCAAACACCCCGTAAGCGGGTTGTTTCTGTTTGATGCTCATTCTTGTCCTATTTTTGTCTATCAAGTAATGCTGTGGACGGTAGAACGTGTGACAGACAGTTACACGAGTTCGATTGGGGAATAAACACAACGCGTTACAAATCGTCGGACATCGAACAAGCACAGCTAGCCTCCGAAGATGTCTACTAATCCATCAACAAGAACGCCAGGTGCTTTTTAGCTCACACCAACGAGTGAAAGCTTGTCCGAGTGATATACAATATAAGAAATATACTTACAAGTCCAACATCATGTGAGGACGTGTTGGGGGAAGTGAGGTAGCCTATGCCGTAAAGCAGTCGAATTTTGTAGTTCTTTTTGTGCGCGGGGGTTACTACCCGAACCCCGAAGTTTAAAAGTACGATTAAAAACTATACAAACCCCGTGTCATTCAACCTATTTTAAGTCGATGTACCATCACAAGGGTTTTGGAAATATATTATGAAGGTTGAAAAGTTACTTAGTGTTACTTTAAATATGCAGTGAAATCGACAGACAATTCATTTTAAATTCAGCGAATACAAAATAAATTTTAAAATATGCAAAAATGTACATAAGTATAGTTAAATAAAGTCAAATACAGTTAAGAAAGAAAGAAAATTAGTTCTCAATGTCATTTGTACCATTTAATTCTTAGGAAATTAAAGTTAAATTCACAGATGTGCAAAATTGTATTTTACAGTACGTACACAGTGAAATTAATTTTTTTTAGACTGTGAAGAAGACGACTCTTAGACGCGGGTTTTGTAGACTATGCCCGGTTTAGAAATTCCACCATGTTCGTTTCGACCTATAAAAGAAAATAAATACAATACAGATTGTTTCAATGGCAACGGTTTCATTATGCAGTTGAAGTCAGTTCAGTGTTGATTCAATTCAGTTCAATAACTATGTACAAAATTCCCCGCCTCAGGCATGCGCGAGTCGAACTTGTTCAGTCTTGCCTGATGCATGCGCAGAAGGTTTCATTCGGCAGCATCCAGTACCAAAGTTATACAGAGTTTCCTGGCATTGTTTATTTTCTTTCTAAAAGTCTTTTTCCTTGTGTGGTATTGCTGTGCGTTCATAACTATGTAAGTAAAAAATATTTAATGTCATTGTAGATGTTTTTCATAGAGTGTCTTCAGTTTATTTTACCTCAGAAATATTATTGTCAATATTAGGGATGAGCGAGTACAGCATTATCTGTATCTGTTAAAGGGATAGTTCACCCAAAAAATGAAAATTATGTCATTAATGACTCACCCTCATGTCGTTCCAAGCCCGTAAGGCCTCCGTTCATCTTCGGAACACAGTTTAAGATATTTAAAATTTAGGCCGAGAGCTTTCTGTCCCTCCATTGAAAATGTACGGTATACTGTCCATGTCCAAAAAGGTAATAAAGACATCATCAAAGTAGTCCATGTGACTACAGTGGCTCAATCTTAAGTTTATCAAGCGACGAGAATACTTTTTGTGCGCAAAAAGTAAACAAAAATAACGACTTTATTCCACTATTCATTTCCTTCTCTCTGGGCCTCGAGTGAGTTCACGTAG
This sequence comes from Squalius cephalus, assembly GCF_949319135.1. Lineage (NCBI taxonomy): Eukaryota > Metazoa > Chordata > Actinopteri > Cypriniformes > Leuciscidae > Squalius > Squalius cephalus. The sequence continues at coordinate 13,170,524 of NC_137125.1, forward strand.
TGTTTTAGCGCAGCGCATCTGTGTTGTACGTCACACGTAGGCTCACTATTGGCCGACGCTGGTCACGTGTGTGATGCGTGTGACGTACAACACAGAAGCTAAATATGCAATAATGATACTAAATACCTATGGTTGCCTTTTATGTTGTTCTGAAGATTTAAAACAACAAACATCACCTTGTGGAATGTTTTCCAAAGACGGATTCAACTTTTCTTCATTAACTCTAATCCTTAAAATTCTGTTACATAAAATAGGCTATCTCCCTTTGGAGTGACTGAGCTTTGTAACCTTACAGATCTTTTTTATGCTCAAACAGCAACATAATACACTAGCTAAAGTTTAAAATTTAAAAAGCATAGTAGGGCCCCTTTAAGTAATTTTTTACTTTAAAAAAATGAACATGTAGCTACTGCATCTGATATTTATCCAAATGAATCAACATTGAATCAAGATCGGAATCGAACCACAAGCTTATAAATGGCTAAATTCAGAAGTTGGCAGCCTTGTGAGCTACCTATATTTAACTATAGCACGGATCAAATTTATATGCTTTGCACAGTAAAAAGTCCCAGCCGTAAGATATCAATCCGTGGAAAGATAAACCTGATTGGCTCGTCTGTCTCTGGGGACATGCCTTCCACAGGACTAATCATTTTGGAGAAATCTTGAAAAAACTGTCGGGAGATGCAGTGTCCGGATTACCGTGAGGACTCACGGTGTCCCGGACGGCTGAAAATTTCTACTCACTGTGTTTCGGACTCAATGTGTTCAGTCATTTCTAATATAAAACACATATGTAACCCAGACTAATTGAGTAATATAAAATATATTTTGTGTAAATTAATGGGGTTCACAAAAACGTAAATAAACAAAGATTGGTGATGTTAACAAACACTTTTCGAAGAATAAATTATGTGGGAAAAATTATTTGTAATATTTAGGGTTATTGGTTCAGCCAATCAGAATTCTGTTGATAGGAGCAGATGCGCGAGACCGGAAAGTGGAGAAGTGAGAGAAATTCGGCTGGTTTAGTGATTAAGAAAATTGAGAAATAACTGAGTAAAACTATAAAAATAGTCTTTACATCTCTTCAAAATAGTTAAAAGAGGAAGAAGATATTGAGTGGATTCTGTAGTCATTTTACTCCTGTGACGATTGATGGGCTAATTACATCGTCTTATTGCTGGAAAGTGAATATCTGGATGTGGTTGAGTTCATTTATGTATGCTGCATTTAATGTTTAAATAAGAAACACAACACTACTTTTGTGAGAAAAGCAGAAGTTTATTTCATTTGTTATGTCCATAAGATTTATGTTGTATTTTTGGAGGTTATTGTACAATTTCATAGCGCTGAGTGAGTTTAGTTATTTTCACTTGGAGTCAAATTGCTTCACGTGCATGTGTCGTGCCTGAAAGAGAAATGTTTATTAGCAATGTAATATTGTAAAAGGTACAATATTGTAAAACATTGATTAGCCTACTTGATATGTTAATTTGTATGTTTAAATGTTAATTTACTCTGATGTTGAGAGCCTACTTACCTAATGTGATGCCATTGTTGACTAAATGCGGTGGTGCATTTCTGGCCTTTTAAACAGGTCAGGTTTTTTTTCTCTGAGTGGAGTTTATTCTCATGGATGGCGAGCTAATCTAATCGGATACTGGACGAAAAAGAAGAAAATTCATCTTAAAGGACCAAGAGAGTATCTTGATTTCATTTTTTTTTTCTGCTCAAGGTAAAACTTTTCCTGCACAGAGACTGTTTTTTTCCTCCATACGGGACTGAGAACTGAGATACCTAATAGAAGGGACTGATATCAGTGATTGAATATTTGAAAATTGAGCCTATCGTCGACGTGTGTGTGATATTACAAAATTGTGGTTGAGTCTGAACAGGTTTTTGTCAATTTGCTGTTGGGTAACTTACATGATTAATGTATTTCTAGTGTGAAACTGACAGTGATTTATTTTATTTCTTTTCATTGAATTGAAGTATTTCACTATTAATTGTTAATTTATTTTATTTTATTGTGTTCACTTTAAAAAGGGGAAAGGCCTGTGCATTCAAACAAACACTTTTAAAAGTTATATACTACTCACCTTAACTGTGGTCTCCTGTCATCCCTCAGCAATAACCCTCCATCTCTGTAGTCGAACATAGCGATCTTCTGATCTCCTTATTGGTCCATAAAGTGAAGTCCAAATTTATAAGTAATAACCCGTTACATATACATTTTAACAACTATAAGTTGGTAAAATAATGATATTAATCTTCATATGTTGTATATTTATTATTTATAAGCGTCTATACACTCTTTTAATCGTGAAGCACATGGCAGTCCAAAATGGTGCAACTGAAAACTGACGTCGATAACATTATATTCTAACGTTAACGTTATATTTAAGAATTTTAAATCATCTTAGTATATTGTTATAGCTAGAAATACTGCTCATGTAAAGCCATGTGGAGGATTAATTTACCGTAAATAAACACAATTCTGCCAATTTGGTGAATTTAACGCATTTAATTATTACAAAAGAGAACTAATTTCCCCACATAAAATTGATCATTAACGTTAAAAAAACACAAATAACATTAAATTAACCCATTAACACATAACTTAATTTGAACAATAGCAATTTATAATGACTGATATGTACATATAGAAATTATAGTGTTGTGTGAATGTATGATGATGATTATGATGATGGATAACATTAATAATAATAATAATAATAACGTGTGGATAAACTATTTTTTACATTACATTTTATCTGAAACTATATTATTGATGACTTCTATATATATAATGTCTATATCTAACGTTATCTATCTATCTATTCTATCTGTTTATCTATATCTATTTACATCTATTTACATAGTGACACCACACTTATGACACAGCCACTCTCCGTCAGGGACAGTGTCTGCGTCCACACACGCCATGTGGAGCCACAGCTGGCAGAGGTCGCACTGGATCCACTCATCCACCTCTGCGTTGGACCCTGGTGGCAAGCTGCTTTTGCAGATTGAACAGTAGCTGCCATCATCCATTTGTAACCCAGGTCATACATCCTGAATAGGATTTCTTAGTTATTAATTTAATTTAATAAGTAATTTTCTCCTATCTACATATTGGTTCTCCCGGTCAAATCTCGTGATGTTTTGTCATACTTTCGCGAGAGTCTCTGCGTCCAATCGCGTGACTGCGCCGAGGTAGGGACCATGGCAGACGCAGTGGGACGCCGATGTGGGTAGAGCTGCAGGTCAGTTAGGGTGGTTCTGATGTTTTCTGTTATGTGATCCTACTTGGCATTTATTGATTGTGTGTGTGTTACGATCTCAGGAGCCGTTTACCGTGATCTAAGCTGTAGTAAACGAGTGTATGTGAGGAGTGTGATCTATGGAATTGGTGAGTGTTGTGAATTGTTACTGTTCGTCTAGCTGCTATCTTAGTGGTATTAGATCTGTGTTTTACTCATTCATCGACATCTTAGTGTTATACACTTATAAGGAAATCTATCTGTGCCAAAATTAATATGTTATACTTTATGGCACTAAGCACTTTATATTTGACCTGGAATATGACTATTTCTTTCTTTTGTACTGTTTGTGTTTAGTTGAAACATTCAGATTAGTTTTTGTCTAATGTTTATTAGGACTTTGGATGTGATTTATGGTTTATATTGTACATTTTTATACTTTTTGGGAACTTGTATATTTAAATTGTTTATAGTACAAATAGTGCTATTTAATTGAATGTGTGCACGTTGAATTGGTTTTGTATTAATTGATTTTTGTTTATTTATTTGAAACAATGGCTTTGTGTTAACCAGGCCAGGTGATTTTGATGGCGAGCTAACCAAAGGAGCAGGCCTCAAGCCTGTGAGCCCATATAGAGACTGCTTTTACACAGTCTGAAGACTGAGCTACTCCTGCTAGGCCGGTAGGGGGCTCCTTGCAGCCCATGAACTTATTCCCCCACACCGCTCCTACTCATTGCCCACTGCAGCACACCTCATCCTTTTCACAGATTATTTCACTGTAACCCCTCTGGACCCTGATATCAATACCCAGCGTGGGTTCAATGAACTATGGGTGGGTGGGGATATTGTACTAATGGACTGATGATGACTTAAACTATGAACTGATATTGGTCGTAGTTATTAGATGATTGCCTGATCATGTTGACATTGTGACGTACATGAATTTATCTTCCTGTGCATTTGTTTATGAATGGCCATTCAAATTTAATGTTTGTTTGTTTGTTTGTTTGTTTTATTATAGTTTGAAAATATATGTATTATATCCTATATGGTTTTCTTGATCTCAATTTGTCAACTCTCTCCCAGAGTCGTTTATTAGAATCTTCTGATCGATTAACCTGCTATATGAAGTTTTATCATTTTCTCAAGTATTATTAGCACACATATGGTACACATTGCAGGCGCTCCTCTTCTTGCTGCCTTAGCCTGTCTAGCAAGGAGCCTGGCCCTATCGAGGGAGTCCGGTGTCCGGGTGGTCAGCTCTGGGTGGCGAGCTTTGAAGCGGACCGACCAGTTGTCACTCAACCCCATCTCCAGGTTGACCAGAGTCTTCCGGTTGCTTTCTTTAATTATCTCCAGGGCAAGACACTTGACAATGGTTCTTGTTAGGGGAAAACCATGATCTGCCATCCAAACAATATAATTGACTAAAGATTCTTCTTCCTCCAGGGTAAGGGCCCTATTTGGATGAGGCCCACATTCAGATTTCCCCAGCTTGTGGTCTGACAGGGTAGACTTCGGTATCTCAAATTTCTGTGAGACACTCCTCACACTTTCTCCTGACTTTACAGCATTTAATGCTGCATCTAGCATTTCCCTGCTGTATCTCTTTTTCCCTGACATTCTTCCCTAACATAACGTTACCAAAAGAAGACATGTTGTGAGTTCTTATACTTATGGCTTTAAGTGTTTTTAAAGCATTAATGTTTTTCTTTTGGACGGATGATGGACGCTACGACAGAGACGGAAGGCACTCCTGCCAAAAAAACAAAACCCTCATGTAAATACCGCGATCACTGGGACAGCGAATTTACTTTTCTGAAGAGGAGCAGGGTGGGGGACAGTCACGCGTTTTGTAACTGCGACTTTAGCATCTCACACGGGGGAAGGAATGATGTATGTCAGCACGAGAAATCCGCCAAGACCAGCCAGCCCCACGTCCAGGACCTTGGCTGCATCTGCCAACTGGTACACCTGGTACAGCTGGCCACTGGCTGTGGCATCAGAGCAGCCCAGGTACCAGTGGAAGACATCCCACTTGGATAAAAGGTGAATGCATACATATAGGCCTGCTATTTCTCTCGCCTAATGTTGTGTGTGTTACAATGTAACAAACTGATTAATCCAGGTGTGCCTGACCTCAGTAGTCATAACAACAATAATCAGACACACCTGGATTAATCAGTTTAATCCAATAATGGCAGACAGGAAACAAAGGAGCTGGCTAAAGTTCAGGAAGTAGTGCAGCTGTGCATAAAGCCAATTGTAGTTTATAAGTGGTTGACAAGTGATGATTTTAGCTTTCTTGTACACCTGTCTTAAAATGTAAGGGATACTGGAGCTTGGTTGGGGTGGTGGGACTGCTGGTGGTGGGCGCCGGAAAATTTCCCTTATTTTCAAGTCCAAAACTTGGCAGGTATGCATTGGTCTACGTTAGAAACTCACGTTGATTTCTTTGAAACGACTGGCTCTGGAAACATAGGGTTGGTCGGAATCGAAAGAGGAGGAGGCAAAGATGACACGGATATATATAGAGGCTGTGATCTGAAAGTGTTTATTTATAGAATTTGCGGGAAAAGGTCAAGTGTCCGGAATACCGTGATATCCGGAATACAGTGAGTCTACGTTAAAGGGGTGATGAACTGAGAAATCAAAGTTTCCTTGAGCTTTTGACATATAAGAGATCATCATACTATAATAATATCCTGTAAGTTTCAGAACTGAAAACTACCTTGTTAGTCCAATAAAAGCTTTTATAGACATCAGGCTCAGCAAACGACTCGTTTTTCAAAGTGGGGAACAATGACGTCAAAGAGGATAAAACACCGCCTCCACAAAAGAAGATCAACGCCTACTTCAACACGGCCTGTTTAGCCCCGCCCACCGATTCGCCCAAACATGCTAAATAACATAGGACGACATCATGATTGCTAAACCGGATCGAGCTACTTACAAGCAATAAACATGCGGTTCACTAAATATTGTGCAGCGCCTGTTTGTGGAAGAAGACAGTCTGCATAAGCTTCCTTCGGATTCCAGCATGGTTAAACTTTATTAAATCAGTCAATCACAATTTCCCGACATGGATCTGCCAGCAACATGTAAGTAACCATGTGTATTCTAATGCCTGATCTGCGATCAGTGATTTCGGTGTAATTATTCAAGTTCAGATATTTCTCTTAAAATCGTTCAATACTGTTTATGCATCAGTGCTAAACGATCAACTTCACATAATTTCTCGTAGTATTATGAAAATAATTTTTTTTAAACTGTTATTAAATTATATAGCCTAGCCTACAGAAAGCGATCAAAGAACGATCCCTTTCGCCCAAGCTGTCAATCAAACAGCACAGCGCGAACCGCGAGAGGTATCTGGACACTTACCAAACTCGTGATGACATAATGACACTGTTACACTACACAACGAAGCTCTTACTGTGTACTCACATCGTGTTTGCATTGTGATTTGGTGTAAGCATTTGTGAGAGTGCAAAAATTGCGTTGCAATGATAAGATCTTTATTCACGCGATCAACAGACTGTCTGTCATCTGCTCTGTGTTCATCATGCTGCAACCTTTCATGTGATGGAATAGATTTAAATATAATGCTTTAAACGATACTTTTCACGATTTGTTAATCTCGATAGCTGTAATAGTAAAAACGTAGTAAAAGTTTTCGAGAGAGTTCATGTAATACTAGCTATTTCATTGCAAGCATGTCAGCCAATCACAGCAGTGGGCGATTGCACTGCAGTCTCACAGCAGACACGCCCCTTAAAACGGAGCGTTCAAATCTGAGGCAGAAATCAGGCTTGGAAAAATGGCTTTTATTTATAAATTATGACAATTTTTAATGTAAAAATCATACTAACATTATAAGGGCATCCCAGGGAACATTATAAAATAATAAACAATCCAGTTCATGACCCCTTTAAGCTACGCGAGGTTGAGTTGATTATCACAGGCAGTCAATTATATATGTAAAAGCAGCACAAGTGTATAATAAACATGAACTTGTAGTTAAACTTGTCGATAAGACTGGCCACTTGAAGAGTTTTTCCCAAATGTATCCATATGGTTTTCTAACTAGAAAAAAATATATATATTTAAATTAAATCACTTACCAAAAACTAATTTATGTAACGTAGACTAACCATGTTCCGTACACTTTTCGCCTTTCACCGCACGTCAGCGACCACTCCTCCATTGCTGAGAGCAAGACTAGCATGTTTGTGTGATCATTCCCTGGGGGACTACCCATTGATTGGTCCACACTTTGATTGATGTCTTTTGGACAAATCGTTTTTGAGAAAAGTGGGGGAAAGTACCTCCTCCGCCTGTGTACTGATGATGATAAGGGTTAACGATGTTCCATTCAGGCTTAAATGGTGTTCCGTACAGAGGGGAAAATGCAAATTGAACTGATCAGCTGATCAATTTTAACTGAAGAAAACATCATTTAAATGAATAAGAAAGGTGAGTACCTTGTTAATTGCTGATTTAATAAGCTAGATGACCATGGAAGTTAGGCATGATTGTGTCATGAAATTAATTATGACATGTGAGTTAACCATGAACCATGTGAAACGTTCAAGTGAATAACCATATCTTTCTGAAGACAAAGAAGGACAAACAAATTGCATTGATTTAAAAAAAAAAATGATTTAGTTATCTAATTAAAAAACTTCAGAACAGATCAGGGTGCGTGTGTAATGTTAGAACTATTTACATTTAACGTTAACGATAAACTGATTAAAGGGTAACTAAACCCCTGGTCAGAGCCTGACTCCACCCACTGGCAATATTTGAAAAATGCTAGAAAAGTGGGCAGACCCCAGCGGAGATACAGGGGACGAACCGTGAGCGGGGGGGCGTGCACCTGAGAGTCCTGCTGTCAGACTGTCTAAAATGGAGAGTTTGCTCACAGGGTCGCAAGACGACGTAAATATGCATCTGATGAGTTTTATCGAGTTGATGTCAATAGCGCGCGCTCTGTATAGGCATATTCATATTTTGCAGCTCTGTGAAAAAATCCAGCAAAATGCGCCGACGCGTTTGTCGACCCCAGAGGATTAACTTTAGCCTAACCATAAATTGTGATTAAAATATATATGATCACTCACATCAAGACGCCGCTGCGGTGGTGGAGTCCATGCAGGATCGAGGAACAGCGTTTGGCACTGCGTCGCTGTTCAGCGCGAGCTGTGTGGAGAAGCCAATGTCCACCTCTATTGTATCGTTGGAAAAGCAATTCCGCGTAAAATGCAGGTTTTACACTCACGGTCTTCCAGGCCAAGTGCATGCAAACACTGGCGCCTAATTTCCAAGTCTGCTGGAAAGCTATGCAGTTGCACCCAGCAACACTATACCTACCACTGTACTAAATACAGATAAATCTACGCTAGCTCATCCAAGGGCGTGGTGAGCTCGTACCAAGGGAGGGCGTGGTGAGCTGGAACCTGCCTACGTCACGCAGTACCGTTTACGTCATGCAGTACCGCAACATCCAATAGGAAAATTCAACTGTAGTAGCCACCGTTCAACCTGAAGAGGGCAGCACTCAGACGTCTTTACACCATATATTGTAGAATTAAAACACTTTATACCCAAATGTCAAAAAAGTTACTCGAATCAATGAACAACACTAATAAAGCCCCATTCTTACAGATCATTAACAAAAAAAAGTTGGTTTAGGGTTTAGTTACCCTTTAATGTTCCGACGTCCCGCCCGCGGGACATTGGGTGTGTAAGAGGTTCAACTTATTGAACGTCAAAACTCATAATTTTTTTTTTTTAACATGTTACATATCTCTGGAAAGCTGAGATTCTTGTGATTCGAACGATGTAAACCATTTTAGGATACAATCAACACAGCGGGTACAATCTGTGTCTTTGTCAGACCACCAACGGCCAAATAAACAAACAAACTGGAAGAAACTCACACTTGAAGCCTTCTGTTAGTTCACTGATCCATTATATTACAACAAAATGGTTTGGTTGCACTGTAAAGGCTCCATACAATCCAATTCAGCGAAGTATTTAGTCCATAACACATTTATATATCAATAAACATCCACGTAATGTGGTAGCATTTCAAGTTAGCCGACAGGGCTGTCACAACTTCGATGCATTCTGTGGTAATATAACAAATAACATGTAAATAATACAGCTATTTTGATGTCAAAATGGCTGCTGACCCCTGAACTTTTGAGTGACAGCTGATTTGAGCGAATCGGAGAGTTTTGGAGGGGGGTTCTTTACAGCCTAATGGGCCGTATAGTGTTGTAAATGGCATATAGTGACTCTTGGAGATATGCTTTTCACATGGGAAGACGTCTCTCTCGACAAGTAAATGTGGTGTTATACTATACAACATATTTGACTCGTTCTCTGGGTATACTGATCGTTTGTGTTTTGAGATGGCTATGCTAACTTGCTAATGTGTGTTTGCTTGTCCACGAGCGTATGTGTGTACGGTGCTATGAGCGCTCTTGAGCTGGTGTAAATTTATGTTTGTTGTCCCTGTGTGTCTTTATCCACGGGTTTGTGTGTGTGTGTGTGTGTGTGCGCGTGTGTGAGAGAGAGAATGAGAGAGCGAATATGCCTGGTTGTTCGTGTACGTGCATCTATGTATAAAATAGAACACAATACATAAAAGATGTAAATTATTTCTTTCTTTTTTTTATATACATTTTTTACAAAATTATGACTGTACAGTAAAGCATTCAAGAATAGCAGCATGTTATGTGTCTGTGGTTATAAAGTGTCATTTGGAGTCTCCAAGTGGCCTTTGTTTGGGAAGCGCCTAGACACAAACTTATTTATCCCTTTATCCAAGGTATTGTTATCAACATTTAAATTGGGCTTGGTAAGGCTTCATGCTGTGATCCCACTGTGTTTTCCAGCTAATACCTCCCAGCTATAGTTATCTGCAGGCATCTGTTTACAAAATAAAATGTAGGCGGGAAAAAATTCTCCCTTTTTTAGTGTGTTCACAGTTCTATTACTCAATAACAGTGAGCCTTACAGTGATTCTGACAGATTAGGAACAAACCTAAAAGTGTCCCCTTTCAAAAGAGACCAAAACCATGCATATACAGTACTCCAAATGGTTCAAGAACAGCATCCAATTTATTTTGGGTATGGCGTTTTAGGGCAAATTTTGCAGGAATTCTAAAGGGTTAAAAAAAAAAACAGAACTAGACATATTAAACTGTAAGTTAAACCTGTGCACTATTTACATGTGTTTGTGTGTGTGTGTGTGTGTGTGTGTAACGTGTTTTTATGTGGACATACAACATTTATGGCAAAGCCAGTCAGTGTCCGGCATTTCCTCCATCCCCTGCACACTCCAAGTGGAACCACAAATGGCACAGATCACACTGGACCCATTCATCGATGGTGTCACCTTCTGAGCCAGGTGGGACCACTCTTTTGCAGAGAGCACAGTGTTCTCCATCCTCTTCAGAAACACTGGTCGCTGGTGATGACTCGGGCTGGCAGCGGAATGCGACGCCTCCTTCCTCTCCAGGGCTGGGCTCATGAGGACATTGGCCAGACTTTCAGGGATTACACCTGCTGCCACCAGGTCATTTTTTGGAGTCACTCTTTTACAGGTGGGGCAAGGTGTTTGAGTGGTGGAAGGAGTGGCTGAAGGAGTGGCGTGAGTGGTGGATGGTGTGGCTGAAGGAGTGGCGTGAGTGGTGGATGGTGTGGCTGAAGGAGTGGCCTGAGTGCTGGATGGTGTGGCTGAAGGAGTGGCCTGAGTGTTGGATGGATCTGCAGATGCAAGCAGTCTCACCACCTAAGAAAGTAAAACATTTGTAAAACTCATTAGAAAACTTAAAAAGAAAAGCATGTAGCTTAGAGGATGAATTATCATTGTATTAATGTTAAAATTACCTGGGTTGTGTCCACAGCACCCTGGAGAAAGGAAAGATTCCAACCTTGCGGAAACCAGCCTTGATGGTTTGGGCTGTGACAGCAGTGGGGTAAAGCTTTTCAGAAGAGAAGATAACTGCCTCTTCCCCACCACAAGATCCCCTCTTACCAGACCCAGTCTGGAAGCCATATCCAGGGGCTGAAGGATGTGTGTGGTGTGGGCAGGAAGGCAGAGAATTTCAATCTTATTTTCCCTGCAGTACATGATTACTTTTTTAGAAACGTGTCTCGTGTTGGTCCATGATTAGTACTAGTGGTCTCTCCTTAGGTGCGTACTGGATAAAATGGCGGAGCCATTTCAGGAATAGCTCTGAATCCATATATCCTTTGTCCTGGATGCCATAGAGGGCGTTGGGGGCCCATCCAGCCTATATGCAGTACTCGGAAGGCAGCCGGGGTAAATGATGAAGGGTGGAATGCTGTCCCCGGCTGCATTCACACAGCAGTGCACTGTGATGTGCTCCCTGGTCGTCGTCTGCTGCTGGTAAACATGCTTCCTCCCAGTCTGGCAGAGCACCTTCTCCCTTGACCTAGGCTTGTCCCCAAAGCCAGTCTCATCACAGTTGAAGTTTCATCCAAGTCATGTACTCTAAGCTCTGTCCAGGGAGTCTGCCGTCCGTGACGTCAGTTCCGGATGGCAGGCCTTAAACCTGGACCTCCATACATCACTTGGCCTTCTCTAAATTGACAGTGGTGCTCTCTGTCCTGCCACTCTCCTTTATGATCCCAGTTACAAGAATCTTTACTAGGGATCTTGTAACTGGGAAGCCATGATCCGCCATCCAAAAAATAAAAGAAATAAGGGCCTCTTCCTCTGTGGGTGTCAGGGCCGTATTAGGATGAGGGTTGTGGGGAATGCCATATTTTCTTTGCTGTGGCCCTCAAGCTAGCTCCTGCTCTCACTTCCTCTACTGCCTGCACTAAGATCTCCTTTGCGTACAGCTTTTTCTTTCCTGACATCTTTTGGTTTTACGTTAACGGTAACTTTCCTTTAAAATGATATGTTATAACATTTTTAATCACGTTTAATTATGTCATTACAAAACTGTGTAGATAAAAACAATTTATAAACAATCATTTGATGTATGAAATATTTGTGAATATCCTATCATTGTGTTTAACTTTAAGTTAACGTTAAATAACATAAGTTACATTTTATGAAAAGTTGGCTATGAAATAACATCACAGTCGATTGAGTTAATGTTTAATTTGCTGAATAATGTTAAAATATTCAATTCATGTAACAAGTTATGTTAACATTAACTTAATTGGCCCTTTATGAATATAAACATCATCGCTGCACGCAGGATGATGGGCAAACAGCGTCTGTGCTGACAGACGTTCTGCCTTTCTGCTGCCTCAGAGTGGCGCCAAACAGTCATCGCCCGCAATAGTTTAAAAATTCTCATTTCAAAGCATTTAGTCAACAAAAAGGTAATATATTTAACAATTTGTGATAACATAATATTCATTTCATAAAGACTGTAATACTGTGAAAAGCATAAATTAATTCAAAATGTACATTTTCGCTGCTTTAGTTCTCTCTCCACCCAAGCAACTGTATGAAGTGTAGCTTTACACAGTACATGAAAGGTCATTTTCAAAAATCCATAATAGGGGCACTTTAAATCATATTTTTAAGCTGGGTTTTTTTTTTTTATCTTCTAGTGAGCTAGTTGATTCAGTTAACAGTTCAGATGAGTGGTTGCCAAGGTGTTTGTATGCAGTTAGAAAGGTGATCTGTAGTTTTTAACATGTTGCTATGTGGTTGCTAAGGTGTTCTTGGTTGTTGGAAGATGATTATTTACTAGCCCGAGTACATACGATGAGGATGAGGGACGACATAAAGAAAGGATTCCTACAGTACACTTCTAAATTCTCTACAGGCTTCTACATTTATTACAATAGCTTCAATATAATAAAATTAAAAAATGGCTAATGGCTAACAACACATTATATGTATCTGTATCTCATATGGTTCTGTATAGATTATATACAGTAGCTGCCTTTATATATCAGGAAGGGGATCATCACCGGCCATTTTCAAGAGCAGTGGGCGCACCTAGCAAACTTACTGAAATATCACAGGAACAAACGGCTGGGGTGTCTCTGTCTTGGTCGGGGATGAAAGAGGGATAAATGAAGACGGCACAGATATATATATTGTGTATGACCTGGAAGTATTTATTCAGCGATTGGCGGTAAAAGTTAATCTGTACGGAACATCGTTGTTGTACGGAACATGGTTAGTCTACATTATGTAAAAAATACTTTTTGTACCACACATGCATGGTCCAACCCACGGCACTGATGCACGCATGCACTTTGAAAGTTTTCGCGGTGCTGACAAGTCGATTCATTTCCGGGAATCATTTTGTTTCAAAATTGGTGAACCGGTTTATTTGAACCAGATGGTCATTTATTTTAGACCTGCGGTTCCACGGCATTTTACGTAGGGTACTTTTTATGCCTTTTACATGTCGGTATGGACAATTGCAGGTGTTTTACATAAGAGCAGTGAGTCATATTACTCAATTGTTTTGAGTGACTCGACTCACGTTGTTCAATTCGCTTGTCAGTGACAGAAACGACTCTTTCCTCTGTTTTCACAGATATTCACACATTTCATGGTTCTGTGTGATACACAATCATTAACTGCATTAATCTGTCGGCTCACCCTAAAATGACTATGCGAGTCAATATCTGATTCTGAGGTAACAATTATTTGTCGTACAAGTTGCATCACCAATTTTAGTCTGTATAAGTTTAAGAATTATTGCTGTGAAAATTTTTTATAATTGTGCTAATTCAAACTAATTATTAATTAAAAAAAACAAAACATTATATAAACTTACCAAATTTAAATTTAAACATCTCCAAGGCGCGAAGCTCGTGAAACAACCCAGCGTTGCGACCCAGCAGGTTCACACAAGGGATCAAAAACAGGCAGGCGAAGATACACTTATAGTTGAATGCAAGTTTTTTTTTTTTTTTTTTTTTTGGGAATCTACCTTGGTAAATTAATCATGTGCCATCATGTTTTCATTAATTTAATATCATTAGTGGAATGTGCTTTTTTTTATTTAAGTTGTCTCACAAATAAATCGAATAAAATTTACTCATTTGAATAAATGAAAATAGTATATAATAATAAAAAAATGTACTGCCTTTTTAAGATTCAGATCATCCATAATGCATTTTTTGTTGTCAAACATGCTTTTCTTGTCTTTTTCTACTGCAAGCATAAATGGCAAATCTGTAAAATGTAAGACAGCAGTTTTAAGACGTGAAAATTATAATTTATTTTTTTATTTTTTTAAATAAAATTCATTTTCCATGTCATTGAGAAAGATGTTTATTGTTTTGTTACACAAAAACGTGCATACTACTTTGTTTCTGTGCAAAAAAAGTCACATTCTGGACTAAAACTTGTAAATAACTTGCTAAAAGCTTGTATGTAGAGCAATCTCAGACGCTCAATCAGTGAAGTCTTATTTGACCAGAACTTGTTAATAATGCTTTGCCGTTAAATCCAAGTAATGAGTTTTTAACCCTCTGGTGCTCCTCATTTGCGAGTCACACTTGTGTTGTTTGCGACTGAACCACTTAAATGTAACACCTCGCCCCTGTAAAATCAATGTAATATGTTTGTATTCAATATTTTTGTTTCTTTTGTATTTTTGTATTTTGAGAGAATTTTATGGTACTAATTAATATTTATGCAATAATTGTAATACATTTTTCATATGGATTATTTTTTGAAGGCAGATTAGCGCCATCTGGTGAGAGTATAGAGAGAAAAACATGTAGAACCATGGTGTAACCGCTAGATGTGTTGTTTTGCTAAGAATCAACTTAAAAATTACAGTGTAGCTTTAAACAATCTCAAAGCCTATTTCTTGTCAAGTTTAAAAAAAAATGTTGTTGCTGTTAGAAATAGTGATTTTAAGTCTTCGTTTTTGCATTATAATTACAGTTAAACCTAAACATTGTGCTAGAAAGGGAACGCAAGGAAGCATTTTGTTACCCATTTTTTTATTCAGAATTTGTAAAAAAAGAAAAAAAAAGCTATTTATTCAATTATAACACTTTGTTAACATTTTTAATGAACATGTCTATTTTGTGTAAAAGTCAGTGACCAGTAGCAAAACAGTTGAACAGTAAAAAAGGAAACAGCAATAATGAACAACAAGCTACAGTAAATGAAAATAGAGAAACTACTATACTAACTATATACAATATTTATATTTTATACTTAATTATATATTTATATAATAATTAAATAATTTACATTATTATTTTATACATATAATTATATACTATATATAATAACTATATTCTAACGGATTGTAGCAGAGGTCACAGATTAGAATGCAGTGTCTTTTGCAAACGGGACTATTGTATTTCTTGCAGTCAAAAGTGGTCTTGACATCCCTCGGGAGGCATCTTTTCCTCGTGGCTGAGGAACTAGCCAAAGAAGGACGAGCCGTGGAGGGACCAGCATTTTCTTCATCTTCTTCTTCCTGCAGTTTTCTGTGCGTAAGCATGGGGACACCAGCGCTCCTCCAGAAAAAAACTCCTCAAAATCATTAGAGGCTTCCTGTCCTCTCGCTCGCTGATTTGTTGGCTCTTTGTGGACGGTGTTCATGAGAAGCACTTTTTTTTTTTTTTTTTTTTTTTTTTTTTACAATATGACACGATGGTATGTGTCTCCGTGAAAGCAAACACCAATGAAAATCGAGCCCTGCCTCTTGGATTTGTCAAGGCGCTTGGAAGCTCTGGCTTCTTCCCATACACTGTTCCAAGCAGCTCTGTGCCAAGAGCATATGATGTAAAGAAATGGTCACATGTGACAATGTGTCCTTGCAGGCCATGTGTCATTTCAATTACTACTCGCTTGCCCTGGTTTCTCTCAGGCTGTGCTGTGTACATCTGTATATTCAAGCAGGATCTTGTTTTGGCATCACAGGCAGCCCAGATCTTGATGCCATATTTTCCAGGCTTGCTTGGGATGTATTTCCTGAAAAAGCACCGTCCCCTGAATGGAACCAGGCACTCATCCACCGTCACATTGGATCAAACCTTTCAAGCCCCAGAAAGATAGTAAAGTAGGACTGTCAATCTTTTGGGTAGACAGCAAATCGATTCGATTCACGATTCTTAAGGTCACTGCATACAAAAAGTATTCTCGTCGCTTCAACATTAGGGTTGAACCACTGGAGTCACATGGACTATTTTAACAATGTCTTAACTACCTTTCTGTCCCTTTAAAAGTTGTTATAATGTTGCATTCTACGGGGGATATACAGCCAATAATAATAAAAATATATATATATTGATATGTTTTGAAAGTACCTGCAGCATGGCGTCCATTTTAGGCTTTAAAATCCAGCCTAGTTCTCCCCCTTTGCAAGTTAATATTCCCAACAATATATATATATTATCAGGGACCCCCAAGTTCCCAAAAAATGGGGTGAAAGATCCTATAAAAATAAATAAATAAAAAGTCATGCCATAGAGCATTAAATTGAAAATATAGCCTTAAGAAAGTGGAAAGGCACCACTTGCACTGGAAATGCATGAATGCTTGCAAAGATTCTGCTACAAGGAGCCTCACCTGATCTGTTAGATAATTTTTTTTTTTTTTTTACATTATATATGCAACCCCCTTTTAAACCCAAACTCGAGAAATATACCAAATGATAATATAAATAGTTCCCTTGGACTGGAAGTCTAATTGTGATCTCATTTAAGATAAAAGTCAGTTTGCTGTCATTGTCAGAAGTAATTCCAATCATTAAAGAAAAAATATTGCAAATTAATTTAAAATGTATGATTATAAATCTACGAATAGTGTACAAATAGTGTACGTTTACACGAAAATTACATGCTTAAAGGGAGAAGTTTTTCCTTTGAGTTTTCCGTGTACAGACGACATCATTGTAAAAACTATCCACATTCAGACGCATCCACGAAAATTATTAAAAACCGTATTCTTCTTCCAGACCATAAGATGGCGATGAAACATTATATACTGAACATGTAATACGCATGAGCATGACCTCATCTTCTTCAGAGATTTGCGTTTTTGTTGTTTACATGGAGACTGTTTCGAAAACTTGCACTTTGAATCCCGGTTTCAAAAGTTTGTGTTTTCAGGCGCCCAAAACGCAGTTGTAGTGTACATGAATGGTCAAAAGACAAAGTTTTACGTTTTTAGTTGAAAATGGTGTTGTGTAAACAGCCCCTAAAATATGCTACATTAAGCGAAGCGATGAACACAACTGGTCTATTTTGAATGAGTTAATTTAAGAAACATTAAGAAACATATAACTTAGTAAGGATTATCTCTGTATGTGATTGACGTTCGACCGCTCCGTCAAAATGTCGTCTGATCACTGCCGTTCACTTTCAAATGAAATGGTGTCTCTAAATAAAACCCCTAAATTTAAGATAGGCTTATTTCCTTGGAAAATGTATCTCTTGGTTTTATTAGTGTAACCTTCTAATTTTTTTCTTTCAAACACTACGCCACAATATCATTAATCATATAATCGTTTGGGTTTATGGTTGGCAAGCGGATTTACATTCAGAAATACAGAAACAGGAAATAGACTATAATGAAGACATTATGTCAAAATATTAGTAACTTTATGGCTCATACGTTCGTAGCTTTCCAGTGATCTAACTGACCTTGGCTTTCATGGAAACTCACAAGATATGTACTTTGACAAGGTTTTCTGGCTGTGATCTTAAGGCAGCTCTGTCTGTATTGTAACAAAAATAAAAAAAAACATAAAAATAAAAAAAAACATCTTGTTGTGACACCAAGACTAGCAACATGTCAAGAACAAATTGTGTGACCATTCCCAAATTTCACACAGTTCTGCACAGACTCGTCTGTTCTCCGGGTGGCATGTGTTTCAGGAAACATTATTTTTCATCTCACACAGGATCCCTCCCGTGTGTAACCATCGCAACCATGCTCCTCTCTTTGTTTTATAAATGATAACAAATAAAGTAGTCCAGGGACAAAGGAAATGTCCTCTCATCTACAGTGAAACCTTGTTCTAGAGTGGAAACCTCTTCAGGAAAGTCTTGGAGATATTGATTAGGATTGTGTGGTTTGCAGTTTCCACAAAAGACTCCTATAACAAATGGATCCCTTTCAAAGGGACGTTTCCTAAAATTAGCCAAAGGATGGTTTGGAGAACTTCTGAATAACTGCAGTCCATATACGTTCACCTGCAATTTGATTGTGTGAGTTTGTGACAGTAGTCCTTTCTTTTGGAGCAAATGTTCCAGTGTGGCAAAATACACATACTCCTCACCATCAACTGTTTTCATCTCAGTTCTTAAACATTTTGAGAGCAAGTAGATGTGTTTATTTAAAGTGTTAGGTAGACTGTTGGCTGTATTTTGTTATGTCAGACACATCTTGCAAGTCATCAAAAAATATTCTCTCTCACTAAAGTTGCTGAGACAGTCGGTGAATCTGTCATCATCATCAGTGTAATTGTAAATGGCAGCTGACCTGCAAATGCTCAAAAACTGTTTCCATTTCAGTTTTGCGAAATATTTCTTTTCGAATTGCTTGAAAAATCACCTCATGCAAGCGTAAAAACTTTTTTTTTTTTTTTTTTTTGATAAATGGGAGTTTTTGTGAAAATGATGTGTTTCCATTGGGCGTATTTTCAATTCGCAATTTCAATTTGCGCAATTGGAAGGGTAATGGGAACGTGGCTACTCACACGAGGCAGCTCGTGACCATCAGAAATATACCATGATGAAGGATTGCATCACCAGCCTTATACCGTAGGTGCCGAGGTGTGGTTTAAAAACCCAGTGGAGAGCCGCATGAAGCTGGCAACCCAGTGGAAGGGACCTTATGAAATTGTACAAGTTATTGATTAAAATGGAAAACTGGGGCTGACACATTGGATTGAGAGAAAGTGCACTATAATAGGTTGTAGCCTAATACACTGCCTATTACTTCCCTGTCAAAAACCAAAAACCAACATTGTCTGATGTTCATGACAGAGCTTATATTAAGCCAGGATTAGGACTTAGTTCAATTAGAACATTTAATAAATATGCCTTATAAAAAACATACAATGGCACTTACGTATTTTAAGATTTGTCAGTGCAAGTTGCTTTCAGTTAAAACAGCTCAAACATGCATTTTAGTCTGGAACTAGACTTAAACCTTGTCTGTGAAACTGGGGGATATACATATATAACATAAAAATAAAAATAATTACAGACTCCTTGGGTCCAAGCGTAGGAAATCCTCTTCTGGATTGGAATTTGCAGCCTTAACAAAAACTTTGAAATAAGGAAATTGGCGATAAAAGTTAAATGTTAAAAAGTTAAATGTACTAAAGAAAAATTATTTGCCATGTTCAACAGTGTTTTGCTCATCTAAATATGAAAACACTCAGTGGAAAATTATCATTTAAAATTATACACAGAATTTACCCTGTTGTAACGGTCACCAGCTGGAGTGCCCTTGAGAGCCACCAGAGGGCACTCCACACCAGACTATTATCACTCCCTCACAAACTACATTTCCCATAACTCACTGCCCGGACTCATCATCATTCACCTGTGTCTCATCACCCTGTTAGTCTCAGCCTATTTATACCATGTTCACTCAGTCACTCACTGCAAAGTTTTGTATGTTGTTGCACTGCATTTCTGAGCTGATTTCATGTCTCTTGGTTTTTGGATTTCTTGCCTGTTCTGTGGATTACTCTTTCGCCTCTGACCCCTGCCTGTTTTGGTTGTTTGGACGGCCTACCTGTGTTTTGACCTATTGCCTGTATATTGGATTACGTGTCTGGATTGCCCCTTAATTAAAGCTGCATTTGGATCTCAACCTTCGTGTCTCGGAGCAGTTTGTGACACCTGTTAAGGAGTTACTTGAACATTTGAATTTGGATACGGAAGACTAGCGTGGATTGTGGGGTTGCTAAATAATCTTTGATCCATCTTTTCTTTGAATGTGTTTATTCAATATTTTTTTGGTTGAATGTCTCTAATTTCATTTCTAACATTAATACAAATTAGGGCTGCACGATTTGGGGAAAATGTCATATTGCGATAATTGAGGTCAATATTGCGATATAATAAACAAATGGTTTCATGAGTCAACTTGCTTGGTTCTCAAGGAAAATAAATGTACACACAGATTAGTGATAATCTGCCTAAAGAAAAAAGTTCTTTAGTCAAGAGCAGAAGAGTTTTTCTCTGTTCCCTTTGTTCTTTGATTAACTTTAGCGACAGATATTAGTGGCTACTGTGTACTGTCCCTTTAAGACCAGTCGCTGCTGTCAGAGAGGCGGATCTCACACGCGCCCATAGGTGTCATTTACACTGGGGACGCTGGGGACATGTCCCCAGCACTTTTTGAAATGGCTGATTTTGTCCCCACCACTTTTTGAAAGCATTTGGTTAAAATGTTCTGAAAAATCAAGCGAACCAAGAAATGTTAAAGGTTTATTTGCACAAAATAAAACATGCAATGCAGTTTAGATACAGAAAGAAACAATGTACATTGTCCAAAAAAAGTAACTTAAACAAAATAAACTATTACTGATTCTAAAATGACCCAAAAACATGCATGCGCCGATCAGTAATTTGAACAAATTCTTGACACAGTTTCTTCTTGTCCAAGTTATACATTCTCTCTCTGTGAACATGACAAACAGCCACACTGTTGAGTCGGGTTTGTGACATTGAAGAGCGCAGCCAGGTCTTCAGGCGTCTCAAGGCACTGAAGGTTCTCTCTGCTTCAGCAGATGAGGCAGGAACAACGAGCAACAAACGCAGAAGTGCCTCAACTTGACTGAAGAGACCATTCTCCACGCGAGCTCTGAGCGTGCCTGTCTCTGGCTCAGTGCGCGAAAGCACATTTGAATTTAGCAGTTGATCACGTGATGCACTGACCGTTCTAATCACACCGGTGTGATCATATGCTCCAGGGACCAGCCTAGACTGACCACACCGGTGTGATCGTACGTGCTAAAGGGTTTTAAATGTTTAGCTAGCTAAGTTACTGCATTTTTCTACAATTGATTATCCTGTGCAGTGTTGCCATATTGGGCGGTTTCCGTCCAATTGACCCTTCGCAAAACCACGCCCCGAACACGCAGATTGGCTACTGACCAATGTCAGTCTTATATTGAACTCTACATTTAGCTAGCTACACAGAGGCTGCGTGGTCTGTAAACAACAGAAGCCGGTTCTCGGCCCTCAAGCGGGAAGTTAGCTAACGTGTTAGAAATTCCATGGGACTACCGCTCCTTTCCAGCTTCATGGATTTGCGCTCTGGCCTGAGCAGGATGCGCTACGTTCAAATCTCGGAAGTGTTGGGGAGGAGGTTTCATTCATCCATGTATTAGCCGGCTAACATCGTTAGTTCTTCTTGAAGTTTTAACATTTTTCAACTTTAAGAGAAGATGTTGATCAACAGTACAGGTAGGGGAGTTTTTATATAGCATATATTAGCACTGTGATTGATTTAGTTAATTGTAGCCGATTAAGTAATTTACAGATCAATAAAAAAATTGGCTTTGTAGTGTGAGCGTCTCAGCTGCGTGGCGTGTCCGTTTCTATTTCGGCTCCCATGTTACCAGGTTGGAGTTTGCACACTGCCTGCGTGAGACACGTGTCTCAGGCGCAGCTCGAGCCACGCGGAAAACGCATGCATCCTAGAAATAGACGCTAGTGTTCCAGCAATGGGAGTGTTATCTGGCTAGAGCGCAGAACAGCGGAGTTTGTATGGACTGAAGTGCATGCCTGAGCTTGTGTTTTGGGTTAAGCTGCATTGCTTTGACATTGTGGAAAATAGAATAATAGAAACAAAATGTATTAGCCTTTTTAACCGTTATTATCAATCTAAATTAATCTCGTTTTTAATTTAACTTAATTTAGGTTTTCTTTATTTAAATTTCGTTTTTTCTTTATTTAAATTTAGTTTTTCTTTATTTAAATTTAGTTTTATCTTTATCTAAATTTCGTTTTTCTTTATTTAAATTTCGTTTTTCTTTATTTAAATCTACCCTTTACTGTGTCAGTAGTTTGATAGTCAGAAAAATATTAGACTACCTTAAAAGTATTGCTTAATTTAACAGACCTGTGTGTGTGCGTTTTATATCACTAGTGCAGTGTCCGTTCTCGGAGCATATAAGCCCTGCCCGCATGAGGTGCGCCGCTTCCCGCTTGCGCTGTTCTGTAGTTTACTAAAAGTTTATTAATTCTGAATGTGTCGCGTCTCGCGTGTCCATCTATATTGCACCAAATGTGACACTGCACTCCCTTGTGAAGTCGATTGGATGAACGGTTCTCGAAATAATAAAAATGCAAACGGACATACAGACACATAGAGAATACTGTCTTTATTAGAGAGAATGATATGTTCAGCACCCTCTCTCCGAAGCTTCGAATATTCGATGTTCATTACTACCGAAGCTTCGAAGCTCAAAAAATGGTATTCGGACCAGCCCTACATTTCATTGTAATGACTGACTTAACGCGCTGCTGTTTTCTACAGTATGGTGCTTTGGCACTGTTCGGTTGAGCTGGTGTTGCAGGGACTGTTACATGTGCAGTCGACATTGTTGAGGGTTTTATGCTGAGTATTTTCGTGTTGTTGACTGGCCTACGCTATGCCCATTTTTGATGCGCCGTTATTCAATATTTTTCCCGTCCTGCTGTAATGTTTTTTCATCTGATCTTTTGTCCCCACCACTTTTCAACACAAACTGACGCCCCTGCACGCGCCTCATTCTCTCACAAGTCACAACTCTTCATGTTCATCATAAGACTACTCTTATGTTATGAAGATACTCGACAAAAAGACATTTTGGCATAATTGTGTGTTATTGTTTGTTCAAGCTCGAAAGAGAACTGTCTTCTGGCATGCTGTTTTGTGCGCACGCACGATATTAGCGCGAGTCTTCCTGTGTGTCACAGTCAGGACATTCACAGGCAACGCGTTCATTTTGGCATACATGTGTGTTGTTCGTTCTACCGCGAAAGAGAACTTGATACTGGCGCGCGTTTATCTGTGGGTCGTGTGTGTGTGTGTGTGTGTGTGTGTGTCAGGAGGACATTCACAGTTCTTTTTTGTCTTATCGCGCATGAATGGTTTAAAAGCATTTGCATGAATAAGAGCGGGATCATGTAACACTAGCCAAAGGATGCCAAAAATTAACAGATGCTGCGTTAATTGCGTTTAATATAAAATTGCAGCATTTTGCGTCATATAATCGCGTAGGCTTGACATCGCGATTGCAATGCGATTAATCGTGCAGCACTAATACAAATTGATCTGCATAATGTCGTATTATTTTTTGTACAGGATTCCATTGATTCCAAAAGTACAACTTTTTATTTTGCTTGGAAAATAACACTCATGTGAAGAAATGGGCTGAAGCTAAGCCAAATTGTGGACATTTTATAAGTAAGGGATAATCCACGGCTAGCCATGCATTAAAGAATTTTAATGCACGACGTAGAGGCGAAGAACCACCCGACGCGAAGCGGAGGGTGGTTGCCTCTACGAAGTGCATTAAAATTCTTTAATGCATGGCTAGCCGTGGATTATCCCGCTTATACCTTGGTTATTTGCCAAGTTAAAAATAAGTTAAAGCTGTAACTGATGTTTACAGTGTAATTTTTTAACAGACGTGTAAAAATGACGGTTATTTCTTAAGTTTAGGCTCGTCAGTTCTTGCACTCCGTCCGCTTTAAATAAAGTAGAGCCATCGGATTGCTTTTATTTGAATGAATTCACATTTATTTAAATTCATTATTAAAAGAGAGAGACAGAGAACTGAAGGAGAAGGAACAGAGAGAGAGAGAGAGAGAGAGAGAGAGAGAGAGAGAGAGAGATGCGTGCACGAGTTAACGTTACCTGTGTGCGTCGATCTCTTCTTTAAAGTCTAGCAGCTACAGTCCCCTCGTTGCTTAAGCCTACCTAAACGTTTTCATATGCGTCTCTCACTCTGCTTGCAAGTGTATCTGTGTTACTATGGTTACCAATGTAGCGGATTAATTTCGAACTGTAATCAAACTGACTGGAACTACCTGTGCATTAAACGGTTTTACTGCACACCTTCCAGCCAATCAGAATCGAGTATTTAAACAGCCCATGGTATAAAAGAAATTAAACAAGATGGCACTACGTTAGATAATATTAAAAGCAAAAAAGCTAGTGTTGTTAACTTCTTGTGATATTTTACACCTAGCATAAAATATTTTCCCCTTTACACTCCTCAAATATATTTATTTATGAGGATCTTCATGTTCTGTAAAAATCGGATTATACTGACCAAATAAGGCAACAATATGATGTTTAATAATCAGAGACCCAGATGATTGGTAATGTTGTAAAGCTAGTAAAATAATATAATACGAGCAGGAGGAGTGGACATTTCTGTGAGTTTATGTGTGGATGTTTTGCTGCAAGTGATAATTGCCAAATCACATGTATTTATATGGTGCTCTATACAATACAAATTGTTTCAAAGCAGCTTCACAGTAATAAAATGTCAATGTTGCAAAGGTTCAGCAATTATGAAAAAAAGTTAAGCTATAAAGCAAGTAAAGTCATATGGCGCTGTAATACCGTTTATATGATAATAAAGTTACGCATGGTATCCGAAGAGCCATGATTATTTTAATGATTGTAAAATAAAATCAATTAAATCAACATATTCTAAAGATGATCTACTTTACAGAGGTGCTGACACATGTCTCACGGTCAATGACTGTCACAATCCTCTACAAGCCTTTATAACAAAACTCGCCCACTGCCTGTAGGAGGAGCACACACTAACTAAACCAGGGATTCCCAAAGTGTGGTACGCGAGCTACCACCAGGGGGTGCGCAAGAGGAAAAATGTTTTTTTTAAGTGGGATTTTTCCATACAATAAAAAACATGAACAGTAAACATTTCCTTTGTAAATTCCTTTTCCTTTTATTTAAAAAAAAAAAACTATAATTTATTAGTTTTTGATAAAACAAATACATATGAAATGCACAACGACACACCTAAAGTCGCTCACGCACATACAAGCAAACTCTACACACACGAGACGCGTGGAACTCTCCGTGCACACACACACACACACACACACACACACAAACTCTCCATGCACATACTTATATGAAACGCTATGGCGCTCGAAATGTTTCATTCGGCGACGAGACTGACAAGCACGACAGATAACACACATGTATACGTGCGTGTACGTCTCCATTTGTTTTATATGGAGACTTACACGCAAATATCACGTCACGTAGGCTATGTTCACACTGCAGGCTGAAACGACCCAATTCCGATTTTTTTGCCCCTATGCGACCTGTATCTGATCTTTTCATGACAGTCTGAACGACATAGATCCGATCTTTTCAAATGCGACCCAGGCCACTTGGGTATGTGGTCCAAATCCGATACGTATCCGATCTTTTGAAATGTGACTTCAGTCTGAACGGCCAGGTCGCATGTATCCGACCCACACGTCATTGATACGCGTCAAATGTCATAAGTCTGCGTTGAAGTAGTCGTCGGTTTGAAAACGGACTGCATATTCGTCGAGCTGAGGTAAATAAGACGAGCCGTCTCGTGTAACGGTCGCTGCGCGCGCTCGTGTGTTGTGTGTGTGTGTGTGTGTGTGTATCACAGTTAGTTGAAGTTTAGCTATTTCGCAAACAAGTGACGTCGTTGACCGTTGAGTACTCTTCTGCGCTTGCGGGTCACTTCTGGGTCATTTCACGTTCACACAGGAGATCACAAAAGGTCGTATTTAATTGGAAATGTGAACGGCCTTGCAAAATTTTTTAATTTTTTCAAAAAATCGGAATTGAGCATTAAGCCCTGCAGTGTGAACGCAGCCGTAGACACGTCAATAGGGTATATGTCGAACGTCGCATTACGAAACCGGAAAACAGAACGCATCGCTTTCGGTTCAGGTCTTTTGTATGTGCTTCTTGCATTTTTTTACTGTTTTACTCAAGATAACTTAAAAGGAGCGAGCAAAGATGATCATAACCAATATCCCTCGCATGTGAAGATCGATATTTAAAAGTAAAAAAAAAAAAAAAATCTTCACACTAACGTTTAGATATTTAAATAGAATAAAACGCCAATAACAAAGTGAGATAGGTAGGTTAGCTGATTACCTTAAAATTCCATAGATATCGGCGTCAGTTCATACGGCTGTTAACACTTTCTATGACAAGCGGATGCGATGAGACCAGGTTTCCGGTTTCGTCATGCGACGTTCGACATATACCCTATAACGTGTAGCTGTTGATCTTTACAGACGTGACGGCGGCGTCACGTTAGAAGTTAACGTGTGGATTACGTCTGAACGTCTGCCCGTCTGCACGTCTTAACGTCTGCCCGTCTAATTTTCCTTATTTTCTCATACATTTACTGGTATAAACATTATCATAGATAATCTTATTTTGGCAGTTTACTTAGGACTACATTGGATTTATTTATTTCTATAATGCTGAATGTCTGTTAAGTATACATTTGGTATCCCAATGATAGATAAAAGTCTATTGTCATGTGTATATATACGATCTTATGAGAGACAAATAAAATGGGCTAGTAAAATTCAGAGAAAGTGGGTCATATCATTATTTGTTTAAGATTTGTTAAAGCCCTGCAGCAGCCGGTCTGCATGTCTCAAGTTCATCTGCATTTAGTATTAATTAACCATTCAGAAACCATTTTAAAACTTATTGGATTTTAAACTAAAATGAATTAGCATACTTTTGATTGCTGGTTACTGCTAGTCTTATAATTAAAATTGTTTAACATAAATGTACTATTTAATAGAGCTACACTAAAGTTTTTATAAAGCCTAGCACTCTATTAAATGTAGCCTAGTCATACTGCACATTTTTTGCTACTATGTTATGAGCATACAAATATATCACTCAGGCAAAACAATTGACAGCCCTGATAAATAAAGTAAAAGGCTTAAACAGATGCATCTTGTTTTCACCTGCAGGAAAAACAAACACTTAAAACACAAATGACAGTAAATCACCACTAACATCAGTAGGTGGCAGCAGAGGGACACTTATCTGCTCATTAGCCATGTCCACTCCTTGATATACTTGTAGGAAGTTTCAGCAAGTCTTGGGTCATTTATTCCTGTACATCAAGGGCTCAATGAATGCATTAACAATTTCTGAAAGGAGCAATGTTCGATATAGTGTACATTTGCTTTTGTAAAATATTTTAAGTGCTTTAAATGTCTTACAGATTTGTATTGTATGGGGGGTTCTGCATCTTTGGAAAAGTTATATTCCACTAACACAAGATAAATGAGTGAAATGTGAATGATTTTTTCAAATTTATTTTTCTGTAAAAACGAAGAGTTTGTAATGTCATTTGTAGCATCTTTTACAAACAGAATAATATACTTAAAGGGTAAGAGTATAACTGCTTTATTCTATGGTATTACCTGCATGCTGGTCCTATTCCTGTCTACCTTATACATGAGATACCCATACCTTTACTCTGCTCTTAAGCACACACAATAATAATAAATGCTACACTAAATCTTTAAATCCTGGGAAACAAAGTTGGTTACATAAATAAGAATTACAGTAAAAAGCATTCACTTAACAATTTCGCAGTTAATGAAGTACATGTTTTTCATTCCATATTGCTCCATTTATTTGCACAATCTGTATTCTGCCCTACAAAGGCAAAAGACCTTAAGTCGCTAGAGTGTGGAACTGAGAAAAATGACTTTAAAGATTTTTAGTTGTCCCGCAAAATTAATTATAGGTAGGACACTGGAAATCTGGCAAATAGATGTTTTAGTAATGGAAATTATATACATAAAAAAATCTTGAGCTCAAACTTGACTTTTGACCACTATTTTAAAGTTACTGTACTCTGCCTTTGTATTGTCAGCAAAAAGTGAGAAGTCATGCCAAGGCAAAAGGCAGTAACTTCCACATTATCAATATTTAGTTGCTGATCACCATTAACAAAATCATTATAGTAACACCTGTATAAAATCTAGTGATCATGGCATTTATTTTGTATGATTTACAATTATTTATAGCCATCTACTTATTGCTATCCTGTGCTTTGGTTGCATTCTGATGGCATTATTAATACATTTGACATGACAAAATACCTCCTATTAGTCCAGCGTTGACTCGACCGCGTTTAGGGCGGGGCTGAAGCGAAGTTTTGGCACTCTGCCAGCTAGTTTGCCGAGCTTTAATTATTGGTTGTATTCATCTGATACGGCAATGTGTAACGTTTTTCTGTCAACTCTGCATAATCCTTCGCGATCGATATCGCACGTTTGTCGATGGAGCAGACCATACTAAATGTTCTGACCGCTCTGAGGACATCAGAAGTTAGAGCGACTGATGGCAGCTGTACAAAGTACACAGGCTACACCGTAATTTTAATTTTAATGGACATTAAAACAAAGGCAGATAACTGTACAATCTGGTAGGTAGCATTATTTGATTGAACACCGGCACAGTAACTTCATATTGACACGCGGCTAAACAAAGGCAGAGCACCGTAACTCGTAATTTGAGCGTTCCAAAACAAAGCCAAAGAGCGGTAACTGATGTTACGGTGTTCTGCCTTGGTTTCTCATGGGCTTTTGGAAGTTACTGTTAAGACAAATCATTATTTTCTCGAAAAAAAACCGGAATTGATTCAAGATACTTATCCACATGATAAAGAAGGTCTTGAATGTGCCAAAAATATAAATAACTCATTTTCGACCAAAAACGAAGTTACGGTCTTTTGCCTTTGCACGGCAGTATTGTCATCACTGGAATTCTTATATAATTCTTATTTATATGATTAATATTACTTAATATTTATATGATTATATTTTAACACAAGCAAACAATACACATTACGTAGTATAAACAACGTAAAAAAAAAACATACAACAACAACAGGCCAACTGGGGAGCGAACAGCCATGCAGGAGTTACCCCAAGTTTTAGGCTACCCCAAACACTGGTGACTGAATGATTCCAGTTGTCATAAAATGACAAAAGTCTTCATATTTATGCCCAATGGGCAACTTCAAGATGATGGCACAAGTGTTTGCTTCTGGGAACATCCGCCGGTTGCCATTCAGTTCCTCATGAAGAAATTTTATTGTAGGATTCTCTCCAAATCCAAATGCAGGTATGGCAGATGCCCCAGAAGCAAACACAAGCACATCTTCCAGGGTGATATCAACTGTCCCTCCACCTTCTACCTCCACTGCTGCATCTCCATCTGTAACATACAAACCAAAGAAACAATCTTAAAAAACATTTTAATCATTAACACCTACAGTTGGAACTTGACATTTGACACATTTACACATTTGACCATATAGACAATTAAACATATGTCATCTAATACAATCCATTGACAAATACCAAGTTATCATATACATGTAAATGCTTGTAGAATCTACAAACTTCTCCATAACTGCATTACATGCCTGCTTGCTGTCATCTTCACTCTCTGCAAGGAATGACCCAAAAATCTCTCTGTCTCCGAGTCCGGTTTCCCGTTACAGTTGGATTTGTATCAATAGATACTTACAATTAGGTGTTAGAGCAATCCTCAATACAAGTTCACTGACTTCATAGTAGGGATGTGCCTAAAGCTCAAATACCATGTTCAGAAAAGACAATTAAGCATTCTACAGAGCGCCTACATGATAGAAAAAAAAGTATTTAAATGTCTTTCCCGTTCTCTGAATATAAAAATTATATAATATATAATATTATATTATATAAAAATGATATTTTATATAATTTGCTCTGTAGAATGCGTTATTCATTTACGCTTAGTCACATTCCTATAGCATAACTTGCAAATATATTCAACAAGATAATATAGCAAATTTATAATTATATGAACTCACCTTCAACTTGAATTATCCAGTCCCGCCAGTAGCCAATTGCAACCTCCTCCAAAGCCCTCCTACTGCTTCCTCTTTGAGAGTACTCAATTTTGAAGAGGTCCAGTAAGGTAGCAGCCGACAAGGTGGGTGCTCCACCACAAAACAGCTCCTCCAGAATTGATGAGTGCCACTCTAAGGCATTTAGGACCCCTAACGTCTCCAGTCCTTCTTTCAATCTTTTCAATCTGATCAAGCAGTTCATCTTACTGTTTAAGGGGCATCTCCATCCGTCCCTCCACATAATAAGTTAGGGCTGCCTGGACCAGGTCATCCCTCTCTTGTAGAGTCGAAACCCTACCCAATGCACCAAGCATGTGGAGGCTGTTTGATGCCTCCACCATGGCTGTGCGGGCCTCTTCTATGGTCTCTGCTCTTTGGATCTAAAAGTTAACTCTCCAACTTAAAGATATTGTTGATATGGTTTGTGCACAAACAATTTCATCAGCACAGGTAGCCTATCTTGACATTCTGATCCAAGAATATTTGGAATCAAGAAAGTCTTTATTTCCTGAAAGTTTACTAAAACCAAAACATCATTACTTGCGGCACTATCCAGCACTAATTTTAAAATTTGGCCCCTTGATTACATTATGGACGATGCGTTTTGAAAGCAAACACGGCTACTTCAAGAGGTGTGCCAGGCATTTAAAAAACTTTAAAAACATCTGCCTAACTTTATCTGAAAGACATCAGATGTTTCAGGCATATCTTTCAGCTGGGCCAGGGTGCAGTCAGCTTCTGCAAGTCAAAGACTGTTGCACTTTTTACCCCAACCTTTACAGTGACACAATTAAACATGCAGTGAGAGAGTTTAGCTTTTCAGAAATCAATACTAGTGTATCCACAGACATTGTGTACAAAGGTACATCATATAAAAAGGGTAATTTTCTTGTGTCAAAAAATGATGAGGCCATTGAGTTTGGAGAACTTCTCATTATTTTAATTCAAAATGATGACACTGTGTATTTTGTGATGGAAGTACATAAAGCTGACTATCATTCTGAATACCATCTGTACTCAGTGACAAAACAGAACACCAGGTTGCAATGTCTTAACCCTCTGATGGTCTTTATTTATGTCTACACTCTGGGTTTTGGGGTCTCTAGAGACCCCAGAAAATAACATTTAATTTTGTAACAAGATAATAGTTTTTTTTTTTTACAAATGTAATTTTAATCTGTTTGTTAATGTTTTTACTCAACATTTGTGCAGTTTTTGGAGAATTTATGATATTTTTTAAATTTCTATAAATAAATTAATAAATAAATATTTAAATAGCCTTTTTACAAAAAAACAGCATTTGATGTAAAATTCACTTTATAAAAGACCCAGATTTCTAACTTTCATTCATGGGGATAACATGGATGATTTTAAATGGTTTAATGTAACATTTTTGCCCATTTTTTGGAAAATGCAGTTTTAAAATAAAAAATAATCATTTTAACCACTAGATGGCTATAGAGCTCCAGTATATGCTATTTGCTATTAGACTACCTGAAAGATATCTTTTCACAAGTTGGATTCAGTTGGATTCATATCTAAATATTATAAAATCACAATTATAACAAAAATAAAATATTTTTGTCAAAGTTTAGCATTTTTTTGTACCAAAAAACCCCCCAGTTTTTCAATAATGTGACATTATGATTAGAATCAAACCTGAACAAAATGTTATAAAGAGAAATGTTGGAGTCTTAAGATTTTATCATTTATTTCAATCATTTATTTTTAATCTAATTCTAGATTCTAGACACACACAATTGCGTGTGTGTGTGTATGTGTGTGTGTGTGTGTGTGTGTGTGTGTGTTTACATTTTCAATGTGTCAGTGTCACCAATTTATTTTTGTGGTGGTACTGCATTTTGGATGATTTTATTTGACAAATTATAGCCTTACAAATGTTCCTGTGTGTGTGTGTGTGTGTGTGTGTGTGCGTGCGTGTGTGTGTGTGTGTGAGAGAGAGTGTGCGAGTACACATTGTCGGTGTCAGTGTCACCACTTTATATTTGTGTTGGTTCTGCATTTAGGATGATTTTATTTGACAAATTATAGCCTTACAAATGTGTGTGTGTGTGTGTGTGTGTGTGCGTGCGCGTGTGTGCGTGCGTGCGTGTGTGTGTGTGAGTACACATTGTCGGTGTCAGTGTCACCACTTTATATTTGTGTTGGTTCTGCATTTTGGATGATTTTATTTGACAAATTATAGCCTTACAAATGTGTGTGTGTGTGTGTGTGTCTGTGTGTGTGTGTGTATGTGTGTGTGTGTGTGTGTGTGTGAGTACACATTGTCGATGTCAGTGTGACCACTTTATATTTGTGTTGGTTCTGCATTTTGGATGATTTTATTTGACAAATTATAGCCTTACAAATGTGTGTGTGTGTGTGTGTGTGTGTGTGTGTGTGTGCGTGCGTGTGTACATAAATTGTGTCAGTGTCACCAATTTATTTTTGTGGTGGTATTGCATTTTGGATGATTTTATTTTACAAATGATAAGAGAACAGTTTTTATAGTCTCAAAAATGTATTCCTCTATATGTGTGTGTGTGTGTGTGTGTGTGTGTATACACACGTGTTGTGAGCAATATAATTTAGCATTGTGGATGTTTTTTGCATTGGTGGAAGTGTGCCACTTTATTTGTGCCATTTCTGTCGATGTGTTCTGCGTTGTTTCTGATTTTGATGATGAATTTTGTCTATTTTGATTGCGGGGTCTCCAGAGACCCCGAAGACCACGAGTGTCACAATTTTTGTCACGCTAACATAAAAACAGATATCATTCCACTTTATTTTTTTTTTTGTAGATCTAGAAAGTGTTGAGAGCCGTAGAAGGTTTCATACCATTTGGACAAAGGGAACATTTTTTTTAATTTGAGCAAAAGTCATTTGGGGTCCCAAAAGACCCCATAAACCATCAGAGGGTTAACATTAACGATTTGGTAGATTTTTATCCGTTACCATCATACATTTTTAACGGGCGTCAAGTCATTCCACTGAAACACAGTGTGTTGTTGAAATAAAGAGGTCTTGGCCACAGTGGTGGAGAAACCACACAAAAAATGCTCATTTATGGTATAGCCTAGTAAATATAGTAAAAAATATAGTAAAAACAAAACATACAATTTGAAAAATGTGAAAGGAACAATTTTTTTTTTTTTTACTTTTAAATGCATAAGAAAGTTAAAATGCTCAGACACATATTCAAAAGAAGTGGCTTCTCTTATATGCATGTTGTTACTTCACTAAATACCTCATTTTTATTTGCTTGATTCTAGAAATGTCTGATTTGGAGAGAGTGTTTCTACGTACCGCCATCACTGAGGTCGCTTAATTAAGACGAGTTGATACATGCCTCTCTCGTCTCAGTGCGTGCACTCAATCGCTATGGTGCGTGGCGACACTTTGATAGCACTTAGCTTAGCCTAGTTCATTCATTAGGGTCCAAACAGAGATGAAGTTAGAAGCGACCAAACACCTCCACGTTTTCCCTACACTGAAAAAAATGATTGTTGAATTTACTAAAAAAATTATCGTAAGTGGTTGTACTCAATTCATTTTATCTACATTTAAACAAATGCATTCAGTTGAACTAGTTCAACCGAATGCATTTGTTTAAATGTACTCAAATCAATTGTGTGCAACCACTCACGATCAATTTTTTTTAGTAAATTCGACAATTTTTTTCAGTGTATTTAAATAGTTACACGAGTAGTTACACGACCAAGTATGGTGACAAAATAAAACGTGGCGCTTTTCTTAGCGGGTAAAAAGGATAACTATGTATGGCGGAATAGCACTTGGGCCTAGATAGTTATAGTTATCATAGTTATCCTTTTTACCCGCTAAGAAAAGCGCCACGTTTTATTTTGTCACCATACTTGGTCGTATAACTACTCGTGTAACTGTATTTAAATGGGGAAAATGTGGAGGTGTTTGGTCGCTTCTAACTTCATCTCTGTTTGGACCCTAATGAAAGAACTGGGCTAAGCTAAGTGCTATAAAAGTGTCGCCGCGCGCTAGAGTGATTGAGTGCACGCACTGAGATGAGAGAGGTATGCATCAACTCGTCTTAGTTAAGGGAATAACATAGTTTAATATGAAAAAACGGTGGAGTATCCCTTTAATGAAGTTTTTATTTTTGTTACTGTAATGTTGTAGTATCTTTGTTTGAATATTTTTTTTTCTTACTTTCTTTTTAGGCCGATCCTGTTTTTCTGTTTTTCAGCTAAGCGGTTCATGCTGTGTGTGGATCAAAACATTATACTTGACAACATCCCCTCCATTATTTCCGCCCTGTGCATGATGTTTGGGAGCTATTATATCTTCAACATCCATTACCCATCAGAGCTGGCATCAACCCTGGAGTTTCTGCAGAGGTATGTCTTCTTAGATAGGCTTTATGCAACAATTTCACTTGATTGAACTTTAAAAATGAAGGTACTCAGACTCTTACGCTGTTGACGTAACATAAACAGTGCAACGCTTCCAGAATGCTGGCTTACCGTTGGCCGACACTATTCAGGTGAGCACCACGATGCATGCGCACGATTCGTTCCTTATTAGAGGACATGGAAGCGTTGCACTGTTTATGTTACGTCAACAGCGTAAGAATCTGACACAGGCTAGGAAGAAATTGTTGAATAAAGTCGTTATTTTGTTTGTTTTGTCTACAAAAAGTATTCTCGTCGCTTCATAAAATTAAAGGACAACTCCGGCGCAAAATGAACCTAGGGTGTATTAACACATTGGTACCGAGTCGGCCGTTCTCTGGGATTTGTTTTCATGATAATCGAATGTAAGAGTTTGATCTCTAAAAACTGATTAGCTTATTATGCTAATATATGGGGCAGCAACTAAGTAAAAATAAATCGCTAGTTAATAACACTAACAAGGCTCAAAATAGCCTCACACTAACACAGTAGCATAATGAGGGTCCCTACATGCAAACTGAAGCATTGAAGATACCTTCTTATTAAACTGTCTGTACACTTACAAAGGTCATTATTGCAATATAAACAGCAGACATCCCAAGTCTCCCGGAAGTTCCGGGAGTCTCCCGCATATTGATAGCGGCTCCCTGATGCCCGCAAATCAGTTAAAATCTCCCGGAAGCAAGAGCGCGTACGGCAGAGAGAGGGAGCGAGAGACCTTGCGTGTGTGCGCTAGTGTGCGTGTGTGCCTCGGGATTTTATCTCTACTCTCGAACCGAATTAATCAGAACCCCCCCCCCCCCCCCCTCCCCGTTGGAGATTTCTCGAACCGAATTATTCATAACCGAATCGCACCCCCCCCCCCTGAATTTTACTCTGAATTTTAGTATTGTTTTTATATGAGGATCCTTTTTCAAATACAAGGTCAATATTGATTTTCACTAACGAAAAAACAACAAATTAACCGTGAATTTATATGGAACTAATCTTTAAAAGCTTTCCATCTTCACTCTCCTCATGTAACGTTGCATTCGGAGATCGACAAAGTCCTTTCCGCAAGCGCTTGCTCTCCCGTGGCATCTGTCGTTGCTATTAAGTCCCTATGAAATCAAATTTTAACTTGTTTGGCTTTTAGACCATGTCTGCCATCTTTTCCACATCTTTAGGGTATTGTGTGTGTGTGTGCTCGCGTCTCATATGAGTATGTGCGCAGAGAGTTTGTGTGTGTGTGTGTGTGCTTGCGTCTCATTGAGTATGTGCGCAAGTTTGTGTGTGTGTGCGCTCGCGTCTCATATGAGTGTGCATGGAGAGTTTGTGTGTGTGTGTGTGTGTGTATGCGTGTCTCGTATGAGTATGTGCGCGGAGAGTTCTGCGCGTCTCGTGTGTGTAGAGTTTGCGTGTATGTGCGTGAGCGACTTTAGGATATCTGGTACCGAACAACATGTAACAACATTTTTCGATACTCGACAGTATCGAGGCAATTCGGTTGGTACCTAAAAAGTATCGAACTCGGTACCCAGCCCTAGATCTGAATAGAAGCTCTTTATGAATGATTGACGAATGAACAAAGATGTTGGCCAATCATAGCAGTTAGTGTTTACGGTCTCACAGCTGACTTGCCCTTCCAACAGAGCATTTAAATCAGAGGGCTAAATCGGGTATGAAATGGCCTTTTATTTTATCATTCATTTTTAACTGGAGTCACTGATAAACTGCAGATGTCTGATTGACAGGTCCAGCTATTATTAAAGGGTTAATTCAAGGGATACTTGCCCTAATGTCATTCCAAACCCATAAGAAGTTTGTTCATCTTTTAAACGCAATTGAAGCTTTTAATTAACGCTTTTTAATGAAATCTGAGAGATTTCTGTCCCTTTATCGACAGCTAAGCTACGCAACTACCACTTTGACACATCAAAAAGTTCATGAAGAGATTGTAAAAACTAATCCATATGAATTGAGTGTTTTAGTCCAAATTTTCACATCACTTTATTTGATGAACAGATTTATTTAGGTTTTTATTCACATATAAACATCGGTCAGCAAACACAAACAAACTCAACCAGGCCTGCTTGACGCACAAGAACAAACCTCATTGGTTCTTGAGAAAGCTCAAACAGGCTGCCTGGTTCTCGCATGTCAAGTGAACATACTTGAGCTTCTATTTACCACAACTGATGTGTAAGCTGATGAATGTTTATATGTGAATAAAAGACTAAATTAACTTTGTTCATCATATAAACGATTGTGTCTGCAATTTTTTGGAATAAACCGTTCAATTCAGATTACTTTTTCAATCTCTTTCAACTTTTTGAAGCAAAGTTTCAGTTGCGTAGCAGTCAATGTAGGACAGATATCTCAGATTGCATTAAAAAATCCTAATTTAAGATCTTAAGACGACTTAAGAAAGAATTAAAGTCTTACGGGTTTGGAACGACATGAAGGGTAAGTAAACAATGACAGCATTTTTGGGTGAACTAACCCTTTAATACCTAAAATATTTTATTTATCTTGAATAAAGAAATTTAAGTTATTTTTTCTGTTAATAAAACTATTTTATAATTAATAAGTTGCCTGTTTTTCTTCTTTCCCAAGGTGTTTTTTCTCCATCAACCCAGAGAAGGGCACCAACGTGGAGAAGACACAAACTTCACGTCTCAATGTGAACCCAAGAGTCCTTTAATTCAGGAACTTTCAGATCATGAGTGGCGCGATGTCTGAAACTATGGACATTTGTTTGGACTTTACTCTGAATAAGGTTTGTTTCAGCTTCTATGCTCAGTTCTGAAGATATTTTTTTCAGGTGAGTTTGTATGCAACTTAGTTCTTAGTTAAGTCAGTTCGCAGAGTGATATTGTTCTGTAAGTGTGTTTGCAGAGTGATATTGTCCTGCAAGTCAGTTCGCAGAGTGATATTGTCCTGTACATCAGTTTGCAGAGTGATATTGTCCTGTAAGTCAGTTTGCAGAGTGATATTGTCCTTTAAGTCAGTTTGCAGAGTGATATTGTCCTGTACATCAGTTTGCAGAGTAATATTGTCCTGTACATCAGTTCGCAGAGTGATATTGTCCTGTAAGTCAGTTTGCAGAGTGATATTGTCCTGTACATCAGTTCGCAGAGTGATATTGTCCTGCAAGTCAGTTTGCAGAGTGATATTGTCCTGTAAGTCAGTTTGCAGAGTGATATTGTCCTGCAAGTCAGTTTGCAGAGTGATATTGTCCTGTAAGTCAGTTTGCAGAGTGATATTGTCCTGTACATCAGTTTGCAGAGTGATATTGTCCTGTAAGTCAGTTTGCAGAGTGATATTGTCCTGTACATCTGTTTGCAGAGTGAAATTGTCCTGTAAGTCTGTTTGCAGAATAATAATAATGGAAAATGTACCTCAGAAGTGCGGGTATTTCGAGGAGCAACGAATGCAGCTGAGCTGAGGAATACGGTAGTAAGTTTTTTCATTCTCAAGTGAATCGCGTTTCTGTGTGTGAATGAATGAACGGCAGAGATGCGCGCTGTTTACCACAGCTCGCAAAAAGATAGTTTAAATTTGAATCGCGTTTCTGTGTGTGAATGAATGATGAATGATGATTTTGGATAGATTATACATTTTTACTGTCAAATATCTGCCACCTCAAATAAGCTTTTGTTTGCCAATTTTTGCTCATATGTTAAATATAGTATGTTTTGTCAAAAATAAAGTAATCAAATAATATGTTATTATGTGTTTGTTCCAATGTAGCCTAGGCTATATTTAAAGTAATAAATCCTTAACTTTGAAATATGTATGATAAAATGTATACTTTAGTTTTTACGAAGAAAGATTACACTTGAATTGTTGTTGTAATTGTAACATTTTTAATTAAATAAAATCTATTTACAAGGTAGATGTAAACAAACTATTAAAAGGAAAATATAAGCCTTTTCTTTAAATAATATTTATTGTGTTTTATTAGTGACAAATTTGGGGAGAGGATAAATATTCCAAAACTGAAAATACAGTATGAGAATTAACTGCACAATTACTAGACATGTTTTCCTTGGATATTATACAATTTGCAAGCACAATTTGTGGAAAAATATTAAAAAATGAGATGCTTCCAACTGTGAACCAATTTGGTAGAATATATATATATATATATATATATATATATATATATATATATATATATATATATATATATATATATATATTCACACACATACATTTTGCTCTTGCATTCTTTCTTGTGGCTCAGTGACACACCTGAATAAATGGCTCATTAAGTATGCGGGCCCCATTGTCTCCTCAGGTGCGACCCACTAAATATGCATGATGGTGTTAGATCGTTGACCCCCACTCGCATATTGCCTTTCCAAACAGAAAGTGTCTTGCAAAATTTAAATTAATGTATTGTTTTATTTGAATGATTAGGCAGGATGATTTTCAGATCATTTTGAAGAAAAAACTCTAGGCGACAACATCCATTAGTCAAAAGTCGTATTGACACATATTTAGTATGTGTTTTGTGGCCTTATTTCAGAAACTTTAGTTTTTAGTTTTTTCAATAACCATGCATAAACATTATTCTCTCAAAAATACAAACATGTACATACATGTTGCTCACATATTATGTATAAATAGTGATAAATATATTTTTGTGCTAAATAGAGTGTAATTACACCTTTGCCATTAATATGTTTATAAGCAACTGAAAAAAGCACAAATGTCAGGGCATGTCAGAACATCTCAAGGACCCCAAAAACACCTTAGACCCAAGAGGGTTAAAACAATTAAAATACTATTTGACCTGTGGAAATTAATAAATCAACACTATTCTAAAAACTTTATTTGAGAAATAGTTTATACAATACAATAGTTTTTATGTATATTTTAATATTTATTCTAAAACATAGCAAGGATATTGGATGAGTTTTAGCAATGTAATGTGAACAGCACAAATGCCATTTATATTCCGTATCTAATATTTTCCAATGTCTTGTAGTACCTTTGATGGTGTTAAAACATGGTATAATCTGGATGGAAATATGAATGAAAATGATACAGATAGTTAAACTAGGCACTGTAAGCTCCATGTATGGTTATTTCGGGGAGGGGACGGGGATTG
This sequence comes from Squalius cephalus, assembly GCF_949319135.1. NCBI lineage: Eukaryota > Metazoa > Chordata > Actinopteri > Cypriniformes > Leuciscidae > Squalius > Squalius cephalus. Next base: position 13,210,236 of record NC_137125.1, read on the forward strand.
AGATGCATGTACAAACAATCTTCCGCTGACTGGGATTTTTGAGCAGGTTCTGGCATGCATGGTTTTATAAATCTGAAAACTTTTTGTGCGTACGCAGACTTTTAGTATGAAATCTACAGAAAGTTTTATAAATGAGGCCTCAGCTCAGTGAATATCTGTCTCATCTCCTGCTTGTGTGTGATAGTATGGCTTTAGATGTTTAACTCTCAGGGATACCTTATGATGAGTTTGAGTCTGGGATGCACTAGTGTTAGGTCTTCTGTTTAGTGTCCTGTATTTTTTATCTTTTATGATTTCCTGTCCTTTTGTAGTCTTGTACTTGGTCTTTGTAGTTCTTCCACTGTTTCCCCACCCTCATTTTCCCAGAGTTCTCCTTGTTTCCTCGTCTAGTCGTTTTTTTAGCCCTGTGTTTTCTTTTGTCTGGAAGATCCAGCTTCCTCACTTCGTTTTTAACAGCATACTAAAGGTAATGAATTTGGCTTATATGCCCATAATTAACACAAATGATACAGTATGATGCAAAATTTGTTGTTTTTTACAATCCAAAAACAAGAAAGTCAATTAGTTTTCTCTATTTAAGTCTTGAACTACTGATTATTTGGCCAAATTTGTTCCAAATAAGGTAAGATAAATGGTTTTGACTGTGCTTATTATTGTTATGTCACATGTTTTGTACAATATTTACAAGTCTGTTTCCAAACCAGCATGCAGATTACAATAAATACAACAAAGACAAATTAAGTAAGATTTAATTTAATATTATTGTTATTGTGAAAAGAGATTATATTACAGTAGTGTGTCAGACTTGATTTCCTGGAAACAGTGTGTAGCTTTGCCACCCCTCCTAAACATCTGAGCTCCACCCACTTTAACTTTCATTCTGGGAAACAGTATTACACCACAGAATGCGTTATCTATATATCTCTATAAGAACACACAGCAAAAAACTACTGAAGAGTGCATTCAGTTGCATACCAAATCAAGAATCCATAATTTCTTTCTGTATATTTAAAACATTTTCAGACCTTTTTTTCCTCATAAAATTGAATTGGTGTTATCTTTTGAACTCTTGCCATGAAAACAAACTGAGGTTTCTCATTTTTATTCTTCACATGTTTTTACATGTCTTTATTCTGTACAGGTCAATTTCAGTTTCAGAATCAAGAATGTCTAGTACCGTCATTCCCACAAACTCGTCGACGCTGATCATCCAGTTTCAGGCCCCACAACAAACGGTTCCAGCGACTGTTAATGTGCCACAGACAGCTTCAGCTCCTCAAGGACTTCAGGCTTTCCTGAAAGGCCAACCAAAAGCACTTGGGGTGAGAAATCTTTCAATAAAATTTATTTTTATACGTGTGAAGGAAAGGTATGGAAAAAAACAAACAAAAAAGCATTAGGATGTCACCGGGTGACGAATAGGAACTACGATGAACGGAACGAGTTCCCTGTAACACCAGGCCGGTTCCGGCGACCTGTCATGGCCGCCCATATTGATGAGCAACAGCTGCGGTGGATAATCAAGTGGCTATTTGAGCGTGCAACCCTGCTCAGCTAATAACTGTGATTCACTATTCCCCTGCAATAAGAACCTGTTTTCTGGTCTTCCTCAGACTGTCCAGATAATGATCGGTCTGCTGATTCTCCTGTTGGGAATCGTGTCTACAGTCAATGCAGAATCCTTCTTTGTCTTCAGTGGTATTCCTTATTGGGGATCTCTCATCGTAAGGAAACAATGTACAATTTAAGTACAGTTCTGTCTTTTCTAACACAAGTTAAATATTCTAACAGAAGAATCCTTTCTCTCTCCTCTCAGTACATTATCGCAGGATCACTCTGCATTGCTGCAGAAAATAAACTCCAAGGCAAAGCCTCCTCCAGTTTGTGTTTGGTATATGCAAATCACTTGTTATTTTCAGGGGTCCAAGCAAAAAACTTTTTTCAAACTTTCACTCAATTGAGGCTAAAGCAAAAGTTTTTTGATTACTCACTCACTCTTGAGCGTCTGGCGCGAGTGATTTCAATGTTAAGTCAATGTAAAGACGCGTTTACGCGCGTCTAGAGGTCCTGCAGCGCAAATGAGGCTTAGCGCGGCGCGGTAGACCAGCCTCATAGGCGAATTGACTAACACAAATAATGCATCTGTCTTTTCTACCATTTCACTGTAGCTCAGCATCACGATGTAAAATTAATGTTATTACTTTAACAGCAGCAGTAAAAAAAAGAAAAAAAAGATAAGCTATTAGAGTAAAAATATTGCGTTACTTCATAAGTTAATAAGAAAAAAGATTTTACAATTTCTGCAAATGCAGTGATGAGTTCATGATTTATTTTAATGAATAAAAATGTTTCAAAACATCCCCACTATGCATAAAATCCATTATATTCTCATAAAGAGCAATGAAGTCTAATCAAAATCTAATCAGTTTGCAAAGAAATCGGTGATCTCCAAATTACCTTTAGTTTTACATGATACAGAAAACATGTCAAGTTGCCAGACATGAATGAATGAATGTATTGCTATTCTATTAAAGAAGAATAGTTCTTGGGCCTTATAATTGCAACTTGCAACTTTATTATTATAGTGCTCCATATATATTGTTTCATGATCTGCTTTAACACACTGGGTAAAGTGCTTTCTAACTAATTAACTTGTTTTTCTGTCTATAGGTGAAAGGTTCACTTGGAATGACCATCTCAAGTGCTATAACTGCAGGCATTTCCATTATTATCCTTTCATTGGAGTTGTCTATAGGATATATCCCTTACTGCTATAGATATAACTGTTATAATTACAAGGTATGTTAACAACTTTTCTAGTCACAGTTTTACTTGCATTTAATAGAAGAATTTAATAGACCACTTACTGTTACTAATAATTTACGTCTTGATATTAACACCCGTCAAATGCGTGTGTATTTCAGCCGTGTTACAGTCACTCCTACTAATCGCTTCGGCGGACTGAATTTCATATATACATTTATCAATTGTAGTCTTTTAAAAAATCATCTGAAATAAAAAACTAAGTGCAATGTAGTGGTCAAAAATAGTGACAGCGAGTTACACACAAACCCGCCTCTCCTCTCTCATTTAATTTGCTCCAGAAATATATTCAGACACCTTCAACATTTCTCACATTATCAGTTTATTCGCTATAGTTTAGAAAATGATAATAACTACAAGAACTCAGAGTTATCAAATCAGTTGATATTTCACTGGTTTTGTCCATCCTTCTGTTAGACTATCTCACAAATGAATTAGGTTGATTAGCTGTCATCTGTTAAATTTAATTACACAATTACATAATACCAATTTAGGTCAACCAATTACCAAGCGATGCTTAATTTTGTTCAGTCTGTGTGTAAAAAGGTCACATTAGCAATTAAAGAAAAACACTAAAGCAAAACATGGTCAGGTCAAAGTGTCTGAATAATTTGGTAGTCACTGTATGAAGAATATTTGGATGAAGAATTTCACAGTTACTTTATTTTGCTATAATTTGTGGTTTGACTGTAGCCAAATTATGAGATAGTAGTAAAAATATCTATATGGCAGTTTTTCCTCATGGATTTGGTAAAATTGTTGCCTGTGAAAATGCTGAGTGTAACTTCTGAAAACACGACACAGTGGCTAGTGAGCAAAAAATGTAATGTCAAGCCCTGTTTACCATGCAAGAAGGCTTTGACATTATACATTAAGTTTGATTTGTTATATTACCATACATACATTACCTCAAGGATTGTACATTCTGCACTTGCAGCCAGTGTATGAGTGAGTAACTATCATTTATTTTATTGATATTAGTGCTAATGATGAGTGTTTTCTCAGACCCTCTTCCGGGGGATCCGTGGTGTGTCCTTGGTATTCACTATCCTTGAGTTTATCATCTCCATCGTTCTGTCAGCATTTGCCTGTAAAGCCAACGCTTGTTCTCCACAGGTGAGTGATGTGTTCAGGGCTAGAAGCTGAGTGGCCGCTATGGTTGCTAAGCAGTTGCTAGGGTTTTCTGGGTGGTTGCTAGGACATTTTTCAGATTGACAAAAAGACGGGTAGTTTTTCAATTTCTATTGTTTTCAATAATCTGCACAAGTTTCGACACCAAAATATTTCAGCAGGATTTTTGTCTTTTCCTTTTTCCATTTGAAATAGTGTTGACTATAAACCTGTAATACTAGAACTGTCATCCAATGTTATTAAATTTATATTGCAGTAAGAAGGTATAAAACGCAACGTGTATTTTTCCGAAGGTGCTTCCACGTTACCAAGTTGTTATTCCACAGTCCTATGCCTTTAGACCCAATCCATCAGAGGTAAGAGAAGCTTGTAGCACCAGTCTAATGGGACTTTGTGGAAAATATATGTGTGTGTGTGTGTGTGTGTGTGTGTGTTCAAGAATTGATTAGAATGATCAATAAATTAGCAATAAAGCTGATTTGCATACCTGTTTTTCTTGCAGGTACCTCTGGTGAGCGACTCTTCCATGAATCACGATCCTGCAGATGTTCCCCCACAATACAGTGAATGTGCTGATCCTAAATATGAATATTAAAAAGTGGACAGAGCTGTGGTCCTGCTGTTGGGTTTGATGCTTTCACAGGACACACGGGTTCTTCCAGTGATTCAGGCCTTGTCCACACTAATACGTGTGGCATCTTTTAAATGCTGTTTAAACTTGTGATAAATAACATTGTTGTTAAAAAAAAGAAAAAGCAGTTTTTTCTCTCTGTTTTGTCCTTCTGTCCACACTGAGACGCATTTTTATTAATAAAAAACATTCTCCAAAGTGGATGAATTTGAAAACACTGTTGTGGCGTTGTAGTGTGGACTGTCAAAACTGAGTTTTTTTAAAACATTGACGTAAGTTTAGTCATGTGACGCATATAGTGATATATTCACCTTATTTTCCACGGCAACAAGGGCGGCGCCATTACGCTCATTTTGTCATCTTACTTCCGGCTGAGCGGGACTTCAACTTCCGGCTGAGAGAACATACCGGTACGCTAGTTTCTAGACGTAAACAATATGTTGAGTATTATATGTTCAGTTAAAGGCTGCCATAATAATTGGATCAAGAGACGAGAACAACTGAACAAACTGTGTTACGAACACAATGTGATGCGATCTGAGTGTTGTGGTGCAGTTTACGATTTACACCCACCAACCAAAGACAAGGAGCACCTGAGGCAATGGCGGAAGGCGCTAAACTTGAAGTGCCCACCCAAGCGCCCTTATGTGTGTTCATATCATTTTATGGACGGGAAGCCGACTGACGAACACCCTTACCCCGAGAAATGGCTCGGCTACGAAGTTCCGGCAAAGAAGTCCCGCCGGGTGCTGAATCGGTTGTCAGATTCAGGTAAGCTAACTTACCTAACTGTTATCTATGTGCTTGTTAGCCTAACGTTAGATTCGTGATTCAATGATTACATTTAAGATCAGTAACGAGCCGTTAAGTAAGGGATAATGTATAGAGAGGCGGTCGTTATAGCGAATAACAAACCCGACAGGCTGAACGAGACCCCGATGCGAAGCGGAGGGGTCTTGACAGCCTGAAGGGCTTGTTATTCGCTATAACGACCGCCTCTCTATACATTATCCCGTTTATTACATGGCTACCTACAAAATAAATAATTAATTTGACACAAATAATTGATTTAAAAAGGAGTTTATTGTTTTAAAAACGATTGTATTGCTTCCGCCAAAGAAAATAGTCCGTTCCGCGTCCATAGCAACGCGCTGTTTTGCATGGCAACGGTCTGTTATAGCTCGCAGCGGTCTGTTATCAAGAAATAACAGACCGCATTCTACATTGGAATTCAGCCGAGCCATGTAATAACAAAATACAACGAACCTTGCATTATTACCATTGCCCAACTATAACGTTAAATATCATATTTCTTATGTTTCGTTTACTTTGTGATATGGACCTACGGGTCTGAAATAATTAATTAATTAATATTCACGATATTATAACATATTATGCTACATTTCAGTCTTATAATAGCTCACGTTATTCCTGTAAGCAGGCCAGCTAGCTACATCTCTCTTTCAGATATTGATATTGACTTAAATAGAGGAGATTGTGTGTGTATACTGTCTTGTGTTTGTAATGGATCTCTCTTTTACACACTGTTCTCTGTAACTATGGGTCCATCATACATTAAATCTCATGATCTATTTTAAGTACTAATGTAAAAAAAATTGTATAGTTATATTTTTTCCATAGATGCATCAATGAGCGTCAGTGATGCAGTGGACAACTGTGAGGATGATCACAGCCACATGCCCCAGACCTGTGATGCAGAAACACAATGGGAGGATCCATCTGTCTCTGACCACAACTACACTTCACAATCTAAACTCAACCTGAAGCCACCAACATCTGAAATGGGAACACAATGCGTTGAGCCAGTGCCATTGTACATAACTCTGCTGAGAAACGACCACCTTTGTCAGCTCTACACAGGGTTGACACTGGATGCGTTCCATTCAGTGATTTCGTGAAATCACCAACACGGTGATTTCGTGTTGGCTTGACATCATGGAGGAGAAGATGAGGTGTTACATACCATGGCTTCCCAGGGAGACAATCCAGGCAACAATGCCTCAGTGTTTCAGAGAGCAATTTCCAAACACAACATGTGTGATCGACTGTTCAGAGACACCCCTTCAAAAGCCACGCAACCTTGACTCGAGAGGTGAGTCCTACAGCCATTACTATGGCCAGAACACCATTAAATACCTGGTCTCCATTACACCATGTGGACTGATCATGTTCATCTCACCAGCATATGGAGGAAGGTGCAGTGATAAATTCATAACCGCAAATTCAGGGTTCCTGGAATACCTTCGTCCAGGCGATGAAGTAATGGCAGACAGAGGCTTCACCATTACCGATCTCCTCTATGAAAGGAAGGTGAAACTTGTCCTTCCAGCATTCACCAAGAGAGGCATGCAACTCTCTGAAGAAGACACCACTAACACTAGGCGCATCGCCAATGTACGTGTCCACGTTGAGCGGGTCATATGTCGACTTAAAAACTTCAAAGTCCTCTCTCAAACCGTTCCAATTAACCTCACCCCTAAAATAGATAAAATTCTAAGAATTTGTGCAGCCCTGTGCAACCTTCGAAGCGACATCATTTCTGATATAGAAGATGGATAAATGTTTATTTGTAGTTGTGTTGCATGTCTGTCGATACTTTTTGCTTTCATTCTGCTTGAACTAATCAGTGTAAATAGTGTAAGTAGTTATTTTTATAAACCTTTACAATGTGAATAGTTATTTTTATAAACCTTTACAATGTGACCAGATGTTACCTTTGTGAATAGTTATTTTTATAAACCTTTACAGTGTGACCAGATGTTTAATAAACCCTTACAATGTGACCAGATGTTACCTGTCAGTAATTTATTATAAAACCATATAATGTGAGCTCTGTAGATTTCCCCTTAAAACTTAATTTAAGTCTTCTGGTTAGAAGGAATAAGTCATGTCAAATTTGCAAATGAATACCATCTTGGTTTATTACTGATGAAAATAAAATGGTGAAATATATCTACATTAAGGTCAGCAGAAGGTGTCTCTAGCTTCCTGAAAACATCAAACACAAGTGATTTTCTAAAACTTATTTAATCATTTATATTTTCTAAAACACTAAATCACAAATATATCTCGTTTAACACAACCAATTTAAAATGCATCCCACCCCAATTATCTAATATACTATCCTTAAAGGGATAGTTCACTTTAAAAATAAAATTCTGTCATCATATACTCACCTTCAAGTTGTTTTAAACCTGTATGAATTTCGTTCTTCTGCTGAACATGAAGATATTTTGAAGAATGATCTTCCTTTGTGTTCAGCAGAAGAAAGAAATTAATTCAGGTTTAAAACAACTTGAGGGTGAGTATATGATGACAGAATTTTATTTTGAAAGTGAACTATTCCTTTAACCCTAATTATTCGCATTCCTGCTTATTTACAAAGCTGCATGTATCTTGTGGATAGCAAAAGACGGCCTGCCTGAAACTCATCTGACACATGAGGGAGCATATACTTAAAATAAAATGCTTTCAGTCTATCTACAGTCTTGGCACAGAATTGCTCATTGTATGGGACTTGTAGCAGAACTTGCTGTGATGGAGCCCAGATGAGCAGCTTACAGGCCCTCAGCCCTGTACAGAACATTCCAAGCTGCACTTGCACATAGAAGCCCCGTGGACCATTTGGCTGCAGCTGAGGTGTCCCCTCCACCATCTTCACATCATATCTCTGACTTCTGAAGAGATCCTCCAGAGTCTCGCCACTTTTAAGGAGAGGGGATTTGATCTCCAGCAGTTCCTCCGAGTTCAAAACTCCATCTGGGCTTGATGACAGCCAGGGCTCGCTTGCACACACAACTGTGCCTCTGCGGCTGACTGAGAACCTGCAACCCTCTAGCCACTGTATCGCAGACGCCTCGCTTTCTAAGCCATGGTAAGTGGCTGCATTCCCATGGAACCTGGGGTAGAGGTGCTCTCTGAGGAAGGTCTGAGGGTTGACTCTGCTGGGGACCTTCTTTGCTGTGCTTGCCGTGATTCTTACTTTGCGAGAGTCATGCCACAAGTGAGAGGGACTCTGTTCAAGAGTTACACGCTCCAATGCTGTACGCTTTAAGAGATCAATGGCCACGAAACTGTCATAAAACACCATGCACCTCTGGCAGATGTTGGTGCCATCATGGTCAGCATGTGGTAAGGAGGATGCAGGCTTTTTTGGCTCCTGTGTCTGAGCAGCACTCAGACATTTGTGCAGAAGGCTTGACACAGGCAGTTGAAGATGTTTGAGACCCTCTCTCAGCTCACCCTGGGAGCAAAATGAAGGAGTGGGAGGCAGAGGGACATTGTTGGGCATTACCTCTGACGTCAGTACATCGGTGGCTCGGTGGTGGGAAAAGGTGATGTCCGTTAACCGCTTCGGGCAGAGGTTCCTCTGGGTCCCCACATTCCAGAGCCGCTGCTCATCTGTGCAGGCAATGCCAGTGAGCCCACTGGACACAGCATTTTCCACCTGAGACCAAACATATGCACTGATGAGCTTGAATACTTAAAAGATATTTCAAAACTTTTTTCCTTTTCCATTTTCAGTGCATGCATATTTTTTTCCTAGCACATTTTACCAATTCCAAACCACATTAATCGTAATAATTAGCATTAATTTTGTATTTAATTATTTATAAGTGATATAAAAAAACACATTCTATTCATATGTGCAAAAAGAAAACCTGCTTAATATTTATGCACATCTAAAATACACAATTAATAGTAGTTGTTAAGATTGATGTGGTTTGGAATTGGTCAAATGTGCCATCATAAAATCAAATTGCAAAATAATGATGCATGCACTGTACTTACCTGGACTCCATTCACTTACCTTACTCCAATGTACAATTAAGAGATTTGACAAGATACTTAGCCTGCCGGTGGTCATCAGGTCATCATCAACTGTGTATGTCACAAACATTATGTTAATATACCTAAATATATACATTTATAACATACTTATGTTAACAACTCGAAGGTTGCAAGATATTATCATGAATAATAAATACTAATAATGAGTGTGATATAGTCTTACCTTCCATAATATAGAGCAGGGGTCGGCATGTAACTTTGGCCGCGGGCCAATATTTTTTTTAGCCAGTAGATGGCGGGCCTGCTACACAGAGTAGGCCTATGGATACAAATGAAATATTCTTATATAGGCCTATAATCGCGGAATATGATGGGTCCGTCACCGTCCGTGGACCATTAGTTCAATCGTTTTTTTTTTCAAATTAAAACCAAAAATAAAAAGATGAAAAACGACTTGTTTTTCCATTATTTATTTCCTGAACTAAAATGAAAAAACTAATAACAACGGGTTTTCTGATTTTCTGATTGTGCTCAGATCAAAAATAGAAAAAAATAATTACTGGATTAGACAAATTTTAATTTTGATTTTTACTTTAACACCTTAGGCATATATCAAGGAAATCATTTTAAACAGATCAAGTAGGCTACTATTGTGGTAACAGATTACAGCAATTTTAATAAAGGTGTGGATAGCAATCATGCCTCATTCGCTTATAGTCCAACTTTTGAACTTTATTCCTTTTTTTTTTTATTCGGGACACACTCATACACACCTAAGGTTTAAGGAGGTCTGCGCGGGACTGTTTTGTTTTCGTCCCACTCCCACAAGGTTCTATTCAGCAACCGCTTAAAATACACTCGGTGTTCACCCGCTTTATTTCCCGACCTGACGGGTCCGCAAAATTTAGATCTCGTTTCCATAATCTCACATTCAAATGTCTCTAACGAAAAGGAGATTAAGTAGCCTATAATATTTATAAATGCTATACAAAAAAAATGTGTTCGTGTCAATATAAATATTAGGCTATTTTAACATTGTAGCCTACTGTCAGCAGAGAAAAAAAATGCCACAGAAAAAAATTATGAAATATAAATAACATAAATTAAATAGGACAAAGCCTATCACTCAAATTTCTAAGCAACATAAACAAAAATCATATTGCCCTACTGACAAATGAAGTAGGCTATTTTCTGCCGAACTATTTCAAACATCCTTGCAAAAAAAGAATGTTGTTGACTGACAATGGTTTCCAAACAGCTCCTCAGAGCTAGCTGTACAGGTGGTCAGAATTAAGTGCGGATACGCTGTCAAAAGATGTCGGGAGTGGGCTATTGTCAGTCAGACCGCACGCTCCGTCCAAAGTACACCAGGGTTCTGACCGCAACCGTCTTTTGACGCGCGAATGGATACAAAGTGGTCAAGCGTATAACTAGACGCGGCAGGCGCGAATTTGACGCGCTATTCGCGTCCGGTGTTAACGCACCGTTATACTTTAAAATTTAATCCCGGTGAAATCGCCGCACGACTACGGCTTTTCTCAAGTAGTGGAAGAGTTTTGTGCAGCATTTAGGACTTCCAAAATAATCCGGCGGGCCAGAAAATATTGCTGGCGGGACAGTTTTGGCCCGCGGGCCGCCAGTTGTCGTTCCCTGATATAGAGGCTGCGTGGCTACAGGACCTTCCCAAACCAGCGATGCACGAACATCCAGTAGTCTCCACTGATCCCAGGCTGCTAACTAGCACCCACGCAGAGTGGTGTGGACTGCTCGACTGGCTGGGGAGCACGTTTGCTTTTAAAAATACAAAGTCACCCTCACGGTGTAAGAGTACACGACCCACTTTCCCACTGTGTAAATACTGATAGGCCTCAGTACTTTTATAGTTTTTCATGGGGCTATTGACAGGACGAAGTAATTAAATATGACAGGACGAAGTAATTAAATATGTCCACATAGGTAACCTCAGGCCACTTCTTCATATCGTCTATCCACGTTAATAATGACGATGGATGGGACAATATGAGACACAAGTTTTCTCCGTGCTCCCAATTTAAAACAGAATTAATGTTATTTGTCATTTTGTCAAGTTTTAGCTAGCTATAAACAATCTTCTATTTACTGAAATAGCTACCGGATGCGCCGTGTCAGTTTACCGGAAGTCGGATGAAAAAATGCGGAAGCGCGAAGAATTAAAAGTGGGCGGGGCGGAATAAGGTGAATAGGATGGGTGTGATCGCTACTGAGGGAGCCACGCCCTAAGCGGGGGTTTTGTACTCTGCAAGTGTTGAATAAAGTTCAGTTATGTACCTGCTAAGCTGTGTGATCACTGTCTCGGCTCTTGGCAAACACAACATGGTGTCAGAAGCGGCTAGAACAGTCTCCAACGAACGATAAACTGTTGAATAAGCCAAAAAGCATTGCTGCAAGAGAAACGCTACAGCAGGATCGCATTGTATGCCGTTTCCAACGAGAAAAATAAACGGAAAGACTGCACGAGAATCATCACACTCTCATCCACCGCATGTCCACATCGTAAGTTTACAGCGGGGGAGGGGTACGGTTGTGTGCAGGCAGAGAAGGCCAAAGAAGTGTATATTAAGTTTAATAAAAGTTAATGCTGAAGTTTGAAAAGAGCTCAAAGAAGCAAATATAAAAAAAAAAAAAAAAAAATTCTAAAAAGCAAATGGATGAATTACCAGTACCCACAACTTCATATCAAATCCGACCTCCTGATCCATTTGATTTTACAAAGCCAAACGACTTTGAAAGATGGCTCAGACGATTTGAAAGGTTCAGAGTTGCGAGTAACCTTGCATAAGCATCAGATTTGCACCAAGTTAATACACTGATTTATTGCATGGGAGACAAAGCAGATGACATTTTGTGCGGATTAACCATGACTACAGAAGAGCGTGGAAATTATGAAACTGTGCAGAATAAATTCAAAGAGTACTTTACTGGCAAAATAAATGTGATCTATGAGAGAGCAAAGTTTAACTCCAGGAAACAAGAACCAGAGGAACCAGTTAATGATTTTATCACTGCACTGTATTCATTGTCGGAACGCTGCGCTTTTGGAACTCTGAGAGAGGAACTTATTAGGGACAGAATTGTCGTTGAATTAAAAGATATCAAACTGTCAGAGCGCCTTCAATTGCATGCTAACCTAACTTTGGGAAAAGCCATAAATATGGCCAGGCAAAGCGAAGCAGTGAGAAAACAGCAGGCAGAACTTAGGCAGGAAGAAGACGAAGACCTAAAGCTAGACGCTGTACACAAAGAGATGTATGGTCAGGATTCAACCAAAAAGCCAAAGTCAGGAAAAGCTGGGGGTTGGAAAAATTTCCAGAAAAACCACAAAGAGAAACCAAAGAAATCAATCTGCATGAGATGTGGAAAATCACCATACCATGTAAAGGATCTCTGCCCAGCCAAAGAAGCTGTATGTCATCAGTGCAATAGGACAGGGCACTATATGAGCCAATGCCATTCAAATACTCAAGGCTGGTGCACAACCGTTCAGATCTTGGAGCAACCAGTGAAAATGAAAATGGACACTGGGGCAGACGTCACACCAATACCTGAATCCATATTTGTGCTGCTGGCCTCAAATAAAAACACGGGCCTTATGAAAACGCGCAAAGTACTGATGGGACCAGAGGGTTGTTCCATAAAACAAGATTAGAATACAAGCCAGGCTTATTTTGGTTAGTCAGACTTATTGTCGGTGGATTCTGTTTCATAAAGCAAACTTAAAGGGACACTTCACCCATTTGCATTAAGCTTTGCATTGTTAGAAACCCAGTCATATATTATAATAAACGTGGATTTTTCATTAATTTTTCCCTGAGATGGGAGAAATAAGGATTTAAGTGTTTTACTTCCTGCTTATTATGACGTAAAAATCATCATTTTGCGTCATAATAAGCAGGAAGTCACATTTCATTGAAAAGTGTATGAGACTACAAACACTAGCTCCTCATTATTCCAGGGGGCGGGACCCGCTCACGCTACAGGCCTATTACAGATCAGTGGGTGGGACTTCACTTTCTGAAACTAAAAGCAATATCCTCCATCTTGTTTGGAAGCTAAGCTAACAGGCGCTGTGGAGCCAGCTGTGAAGATATGACAATAGCGGTGGGTAACGTTACACAATATGATGTAGAAGAAGAGGATTTCGGAAGTCTGATGCTCGAATCAGGTGTTTGTGGCTACCTTTACAAGCCGCATAGCGAAGAGCAGCCGAGGCAGAAGACCTGCCTGCCGCGGACGAGGAGCCCGGACTGGCTCGAGCTGGGGGCGGACTGGTGGCGCCGGTGATCTCACTATGCAACTACGAACACAGAGATAGAGTCCGTCTGCTGCAAAGAATTTAAACGATGCCAATTTCTCCTGGACGAAATCTCTGAATCAGACCCATCCTAGTTTCGCAACGCATCTGACTGAACATCCTGGTAACGTTACCATGCAATAATTCACCAGTTCGAAAGAAATACAAATGAGGAGTTATTCACTAATGAGTTCGCCAACTAACTAACGTTAGACATTTTGTGTGAAATGAATTTCAAGCTCCGGTGGTAGCTAGCCTTATAGACGGATGAGGGATTCATGCTGTTCTGGATTAGTGGGAGTGGCTTGCGCAGCTGTGCAATGTGGTGCATTGTGGGAGTTGTTGTCTTTCATACAAATGTGTCCTGAAGTTACTTTCTTTCTTTCCTCGGTCAAGAAGGCACCAAATTCAAAATTTATTTTACATTTCGACTACATATATGACCCACTTTCAATAAAGATCAATGTTCCCATGGGTGACATGCTCCTTTAAAATAGTTCAAACGCAGTTACCCTGGCAACTTATGCTGGGAAACTAGCCTGGTCCAGGGCAGGCTAACTGTCAGGCTAAGCCTCAGTTGTTACACAGATCCTCTAACACTGACCAATAGGAACACAATGATATGACCACTAGGAACACAATGATATTACCACTGACACTCTCTCATACCATTATTGGACTTTATTAACCACTATTAGTCCAAAAATAAATACACAGTATACAGAAAATCAACTTAAATAAGGCTACAATGATAAATTAGACAATATAGACCTATATATATATATATATATATAGGCCTAAATACAATATATATATACTACAGGTTTTCTTTTTTTACTGGCTGAATGTTTTGTGCCCAAGATTTAATTAGATTGTTTTAAAGATTTATGAAGATCTCTCTGGTTTTGTTTGGCAGCTGTAATACATGTTTATGATTAGAAGAACATTAGAACACAATCTGAAAAAAGCTTTGTAAAGCATAAGTTAAAATCACAAAATTAAAAATAAATAATTATTTACATTTGATTTACCCCATTACAATAGTCCCTTTACAGTTATTGCTATCATAAAAATATACACACAGGTTTAAAATTCTAAATAAGGCACATCTAATGTCCAAATAACAAATATTTTAGTATATATATATATATATATATATATATATATATATATATATATATATATATATATATATATATATCTAATGTACTTTATTATGTCTTTTAATTCAAACACATTTAACACAATTATACAAATTGACAGTTCCTTTAAAGACATCATATTTCCCCCCAATAAATATTCCTTATTTTTCCTTCTACTTTTTTTCTTTTGTGATAATACCCACTAACACATAGCCTAAAAACACACATGATTAGAACAATAACCAAAAAGTACATAGACACTTTTATATATGATTTAACAATAAATAAATAGCACTACAAATTTAACATTAACATATTTATATCAAACTCTTATAATGACACATAATTCCTAATAGTATTTTAATATTAATTGAATATCAAATATTCAATATTAATTAAGTAAATAAATAAAATAACAAATAACTAGAAATAAAAGGGAGGGAGGGTTATATAAAAATGTAGTTAATGTAGGCTAATATATATTCCTTTATTTTATGGAATATTCTTTGATTTTAGAGTTGCACATATCTTTTCCAAATGTATACATTTGCTCTTAATTTAATGTTATCCTCTCCATAATGTACTTTATAGAAACTAAATCTACTCATTTAAAACTGGGGATTCTTGCTTTCTCCAAAAAAATATTGCATTAAAAGCTGTAATTCTCAGCATTCTAAATAAGTATACATCATCTTTATTAAGTAGCATAGGTCCTATACCCAAAACTATATTTTGTATCTTTATATATTTAGTTTCTTAAAAAAAATCTTCCCTGAATTATAGGCTACTTCTGTTTGCTAGAAGTTCACTGCAACTTATCCAACATCCTAAAGATAAATTATTATAATTAGAAGATATTTCTAGTGTTATAAAATATCGCATATTAATTTTCCAAGCAAAATGTATATTTTAGTCAGAATTATTGCGCTCCTATTTGGCGCGCAGCAGCGCTCGTTCAATATGAAAATTAGCAGCAAAATGGATACATTTGCATGACTTTCGAACATTTACAGATGGAGAATATAACTGTAAAATGTAAGTTTTGAACTGAGGGGGGGAAAAAACATGTCACAAACGCATAAAACAGCACAAAATATACGCTGTTTGATGGTGGATCGATTTGATCCACGATCGACCTCTAGGGCTGCTTAAGAAACGCGTGGAACCACTTTAGCCCCAACTCATTTGTTAGGCTCATTCAAGTCCGGTTTTGGAGTTTAATCCCCGCTTTTCTAAGCGTCTTTTATGGAACAACCCTCAGGACTTAAAGGCTAACTAAACCCCTGGTCAGAGCCTGACTCCACCCACTGGCAATATTTGAAAAATTCTGGAAAAGTGGGCAGACCCCAGCGGAGATAGAGGGGACGAACCGAGGGCGGGGCTGAGCACCTGAGACCCGCAGTGACGGATTAATTGACAGCTGCTGTCAGACTCTAAAATGGAGAGGGACTCACAGGGTCGCAAGACGACATAAAGTACATGCATCTGATGAGTTTTATCGAGTTGATGTCAATAGTGCACGCTCTCTGTAGGCATATTCATATTTTGCCTCTATGTGGAAAAAAATCCACGCTAATCTTGTTGATGTTCTTGATGAGACAACATAGTCCAAGCGAGCTCGAACAAATCAGTGTTAAGGCAAGCTGGAGCTAAACTGTAACAAATCCACTGGAGGCGAGTTGCAGAACACTAGTGCAGTTTATCCAAACGTGATCAAAATTAGTCATGGCAATTTCAAAACACTGCTTCATGATGCTTTCGAAACCTTAACAAATATTTTGTTCTGAATCAATGGTTTGGAGCATGTATCAAACTGCCAGAGTCACGTGATTACGTCACAACTGTTTCTAAACGTTTCCAAACACTTCAAAATTTCAGTGGTTCACCACTAGGGGCGATGATCTCTGTCAACCCATTAATCATGAGGAGTCACTGAGAACCATTGAACAAGTGTCTATGGGTTTTACCTGATCTCTGATCAGTTTTATACATTTTTAGACGTTTTAATTAGACATAGTATAATTAAAATGATTAATGGTAGTTAATAGTCTCTTATAGATCTGTTTAGAACAAACAAAACCTGACAATTGATAAAAGAACATATAGACACTTGATAATCTTATTAGATGATTAGATAATAGCGTTTGAAAGATTTTACTGTCAATAAAATCTGCAATAGATTTGTAAAAGGTGTTTTTCTGCACGTTTTGCCAGGGTTTTGTTGCATTTACACTGTTCTGACCACTAGGGGAGGAGCTGCAAACGGAGACGTGAAGTCAGACACTTTCTGGTTCCCGACCGCTCACGTGGTGTTTGCATACTTTACCACAGCTGAAGTGAAATGAATGCAATATTTGCCAAATACACAGATGTTTCAGAAACATTTTCATTCAATACTTTATGTACTGCTTCATACAGCGTCTGTTTGAACAAGAATAAAGTTCAACGTAAGCCTATAGGGATCTCCCAGTCAAGTGACCCCTAGCCATTTTGACGGAATACATCCATCAGCTACTCAGAGGCAATGGATCTATTATTAGGGGTGGGTAATTTATTAGAGAGTATATTATTAAATGTGTAGAAAAAACTTCCTGACATTGAGTTCGGTGACATTTACAGCTACCTTATTCACTTCCCATCACGCTACACCGGAGCTTCATTAAAAGCATACAAAAGCTTAGCAGGCTATCGGTTGTCATGGACAAGTTACAAAAACTGAATAGACGTAAAAAGTCAAGTAACCTTGTATAATTTCATCTAAACTTTATTGTATATTTTACATGCACTTTTATAATTTGTTTACATTTTACTTCTTGTACCTTATATCACAAACAGTGGGAAAGCCAAACACCACCATCAGCGTTTTGCCTGTTTATTGCCGCCAAACACTTATTTCTTCGTTTTTTTTTTTTTTGGGATACGGTATAAAGATATTCCTTTTGTATGATCACGTATCTGATCGCATCCAACTGCACAGCATCGCTCGGGCATGATAGGAATATTTCGCGACGAGCTGTGGTATCACCGGCGGTTTATATACTGTCTATGGAGGTTTAGCATTTTCTATTCCGTCAAGATGGCTGCTCCAAATGGCGGGACGTCCCTATATGTACTATCATTGAAGTGGAGTCTAGGTTTTTTAGTCAGTTTTATTTTGATAAACATGACACAATATAACATTGCGACTACATGAAAAGAGTCTTTACTGTTATAAAAAACTGATTTGTGAACTTTAGTGGAACTAAAGGTGTGAGAATAAACACAGACACACGTGATCGTTGTCATGCGGTGGAACAGCTGTGTCTGAGTTGTGCTGGCTGAGTCCTCCGGCTACTCTCGAAACGCTCTCGCGGTACTTTGATGGCATACGTCACGTGGCGTCGGCGCTGTATCAAGTCGGACAAAATTTCTAACCAGCATGCACTGCTTTAAGTCAGCCGCCGATCGGTCTGTGCAGAGCTGTATGAAGTCCAACAAGCCTAAGGACTAATCACTAAACAAGACACACCGTTAAACATGATTAGACAATTAACCAATGACAACATGCCACAAAAGACTAGGGAAGCTCATGGCAGGATCACATGAGGGCAAGGGAATCACATGACAAGACAGGAAACATGACTGACATGAAACATGAACCCAAAGCTTTACATAAACTCTGCAGGACGCAATTCCTTGAATTCAGTTCCCTATCGTTCGGTCACTACGACGTACGTCGTGGTGAACGACGAATAGGAATCTCGCTAGAGAGGCCAATCTACTTCGAGTGAAACTAAACAAGCCAATGCACATTGGCGTGCAATCATTTGCATCAGCTGTGCAGCCTCGCAGCGCGGGTATTTAACGAGCAGCTGGTGAGATTGCACTTCAGCTTTTTGCTTCGGAGCCAAGCACTTCGATGCGTTCTACACAGAGTGACTTTGACAAGCCTTATTTGGACCTCTCCTTCCGGTGCGGGCGTTACAACACGGCAGCGCGAGCAGTCTTCTTTTTCCTCTCTCTTCTTTTCTCTGTCTTTTTTGTTTTGTTACAAACTGAGCAAACAAAAAAGCTGTTATAACAGCTGGTAAGGTGCGCCAGCAGAGCGCTCAAAAGCTGTTTTTACAGCTGGTAAGACCTGCCAGCGAGAGAGAGAGAGACAGCGCACAGACAGGTGCACATTCCTGTCTGTGTTCGCAGTGACTGTTCCCCTGCGTGTTTCAGCACCAGTGAGAGCAGTCCCTAAAAGAGCTTACACAGATAGAGAGCGTCTTTTTCAAAAAGAGAAAAAAATGACTTTCTATCTGTGTGTTTCTGGATGCGGTCGTTACCTGGGCTCACAGGATGGTCACAAACGCTGCCTCGTGTGTCTGGGCATTGAACACGCTGAGGCAGCGCTTGTGGATGAGTCATGTACCCATTGTGGGAAGATGACCATCGCGGAGCTGCGGTCGAGACTCACGTTCCTGCAAAGGGGCGGAGTCCCCGTGCCGCTGCCTCGATCCAATCCTCCTCAGAGGATGGCTTCGGGCAGCGACATGGGTGACCTGAGGATCACGGTGAGCGCGTCTCCTTCGGGGAACCAACCCCCTAGGAGCCCTCACCCCTCTCATGCTCCGCAGCCAGTTGAGCCCCCATTGGAGAAAGCTGGACCATCCTCGCGGTGTGTACCGGTTGTCTCCTTTGGGGCTCCCTGTGAGGATCAGATGTCGATC
Source organism: Squalius cephalus (assembly GCF_949319135.1). Taxonomy (NCBI): domain Eukaryota; kingdom Metazoa; phylum Chordata; class Actinopteri; order Cypriniformes; family Leuciscidae; genus Squalius; species Squalius cephalus. The sequence continues at coordinate 13,229,799 of NC_137125.1, forward strand.
GCTGCATCGGAGGGTGGGTCAGACTTCTCTGCGGATGACGACTCGGCGCCGTTGCCTCCTTCGGGGGTGTCAACGGTGCCTGAGACGGACCCGGAGATGATGGCCATGCTTTCCCGGGCCGCCAACGGGGTCGGGCTCGTGTGGAATCCTCCACCGTGTCCCGAACCCTCGAGGTTGGACGATTGGTATCTCGGGGTGGCGCGCGCTGGTTCTCAGCAACCCACCCCAGTGCCTTTCTTCCCGGAAGTGCATGAGGAGCTTACGGGGACGTGGACGGCACCTTTTACTGCCAGAAACCGTTCCGGTGGCTCCTCCTCCCTCACCACCCTTGATGGCGGGGCAGCTAAGGGATACACACGCATCCCGCCAGTGGAACGGGCCGTTGCTATGCAACTGTGCCCTAACTCCACTTGGCGCGGAGAACCGTGTCTCCCTTCACGGGCCTGTAAGTACTCGTCGGATTTAACCGGCAAGGCTTACAAGGCCTGTGGGGAAGCTGCCTCTGCCGTGCACGCCATGGCGTTGCTGCAGGTTCATCAGGCCAAGGCACTGAAGAACCTGCACGAGGGTGGTCATGATCCCCAAGTTCTTCAGGAACTTCGTATCGCGACGGACCTCGCGCTTCGTGCGACGAAGGTGACCGCGCGGTCGGTGGGTCGTGCGATGTCCACCATGGTGGTCCAGGAACGCCATCTCTGGCTGTGTCTGGCGGACATGCGGGAGACCGATAAGCTCCGGTTCCTGAACTCCCCCGTGTCCCAGACCGGCCTCTTCGGCGACGCGGTCGAGAACTTCGCCCAGCAGTTCTCGGCTGTACAAAAGCAGACTGAGGCCATCCGTCACATCCTGCCGCGGCGGCCAGCTGCTGCTCCCACCCCTGCGTCTGCGGCTCCTCAGTCTGCTCGTCGCCGAGGGCGGCCTCCTGCGTCTGCCCCTGCTCCCGCGCCGCAGCAGCAGCCTCCATCCAAACGGCGCCGTGGAGCCAGTCGCAGGCGGTCCGCCCCGCCCGTCCAGGACCCCACCAAGAAGGGCGGCAAGGCCAAGGGCAAGCGGCCCTAGGACGGGCGACCCAGAGATGGCAGGGACTGCTCTCCAGGAGACGATGACGGCATCGCTCCATCCCCCGGAAGAGGGCCGGGTGGAAAATCCTTGTTTTCCTTTTCTTTTTGTTCCGCCGCTGGCCTCAAAACCAGCGGTACCCAAAATTTCAATAAAAGAGCAGTTTCTTCCGTCTCTGGGTCCGAAGAGGGCCCGGAGAGCAGTGGGGGGAGAGAATCCTTACCACTCTCATCCACCTCTTCTATCGCCAGCAGGCAGCAGTGTGCAGCTCGAGAACGCAACCAAGCCGTCTCCTGCACCTCCCGCCTCGTGGAACCAGGTAAGTGTTGCGCAGCACACTCAGACTCCGCTACGGGCCGCCTCCCAGAGAGAGCCACCCGAGCCGAGCCCCTGTGTTCCACCTCGCTGCCCCACTCCGGGTATGCCTACGGTCCCTTTGGTCCCGCTTGTACGGTCTCTGCGAGCCTGGCTAGCGCTCCCCAGTCCGTCTCGCTGGCTCATTCGGACCATCAGGCTCGGCTATGCGATTCAGTTCGCCCGGCGTCCCCCCAAGTTTCGGGCCATCCACTCCACTACAGTGAGAGCAGCCGATGCCCATGTCTTGCGCGCGGAGATCGCAGTCCTACTGGCGAAGGACGCGATAGAGCCGGTCCCTCCAGCCGATATGAGGTCAGGGCACTACAGTCCCTACTTCATTGTACCCAAGAAAGGTGGTGGGTTACGACCGATCTTGGACCTGCGAGTTTTGAATCGGAGCCTTCACAGGCTACCGTTCAAAATGCTCACGCAGAAACGCATTTTCGAATGCATCCGTCCCCAAGATTGGTTTGCAGCGATCGACCTGAAGGACGCGTACTTTCATGTCTCGATTCTTCCTCGACACAGGCCGTTTCTGCGCTTTGCGTTCGAGGGTCGAGCATATCAGTACAAGGTCCTACCCTTCGGGCTGGCCCTGTCCCCCCGTGTCTTCACGAAAGTCACGGAGGGGGCCCTTGTTCCCATGAGAGAACAGGGCGTTCGCATTCTCAACTATCTCGACGACTGGCTCATATTAGCACACTCTCGAGATCAGTTATGCGAACACAGGGACCTCGTGCTCAGGCACCTCAGCCAGCTGGGCCTTCAGGTCAACTGGGAGAAGAGCAAACTCGCCCCTGTGCAGAGGATCTCTTATCTCGGTATGGAGTTGGATTCGGTCGCACAGACAGCGCGCCTCACAGAGCAACGCGCTCAGTCGGTGCTGAACTGCTTGAACACGTTCAAGGGCAGGACGGCGGTCCCACTGAAATTCTTTCAGAGGCTCCTGGGGCATATGGCAGCGGCAGCAGCGGTAACTCCGCTCGGCCTGCTCCATATGAGACCGCTTCAGCACTGGCTTCACGGCCGAGTCCCGAGATGAGTGTGGCATCACGGCACTCACCGGGTGGCAATCACACCGGCGTGCCGCCAGACCTTCAGTCCGTGGTCAGACCCCTCGTTCCTCCGGGCAGGAGTCCCCTTGGAACAGGTGTCCAGGCATGCTGTGGTTTTCACAGATGCCTCTGCCACCGGCTGGGGTGCCACGTACAACGGGCATGCAGTGTCAGGGGTGTGGACGGGCCCCCAACTGCAGTGGCACATCAACTGCCTCGAGTTGCTAGCAGTACGTCTCGCTTTGAGCCGCCTGAAAAGGCCGCTACAGGGCAGAGACGTGCTGGTCCGTACGGACAACACTGCGACCGTTGCGTACATCAACCGTCAAGGTGGTCTACGCTCCCGTCGCATGTCGCAACTCGCCCGCCATCTCCTCCTTTGGAGTCAGAAGCATCTGAGGTCGCTTCGAGCCATGTATGTCCCCGGTGTGCTCAACCGTGTGGCCGACGAGCTATCACGAGCTGTGCTCCCGGGAGAATGGCGACTCCACCCCCAGGTGGTTCAGCTGATCTGGAGAGTGTTCGGAGAGGCTCAGGTAGACCTGTTTGCCTCCTCAGAAACCTCCCACTGCCGGTTGTTTTACTCCCTGACCGAGGGAACACTCGGCACGGATGCACTGGCACACAGCTGGCCCCGGGGCCTCCGCAAATATGCATTTCCCCCAGTGAGCCTACTTGCACAGACACTGTGCAAAGTCAGGGAGGACGAGGAGCAGGTCCTTCTGGTGGCTCCCTATTGGCCCACCCGGACTTGGTTCCCAGAGATCATGCTCCTCGTGACAGTCCCTCCCTGGCCCATTCCTCTGAGGAAGGATCTTCTGACTCAGAGACGGGGCACCCTTTGGCACCCGCGTCCGGACCTCTGGAAACTCCATGTCTGGTCCCTGGACGGGACGCGGAGGTTCTAGGTGACTTACCCCCAGAGGTACTTAACACCATCACTTCTGCGCTAGCGCCGTCTACGAGACGTGCGTACGCCTTTAAGTGGAACCTGTTCGTCGAGTGGTGTTCCTCCCGCAGAGAGGACCCCCGAAGATGTTCGATTGGGTCAGTGCTTTCCTTCTTGCAGCAAGGGTTGGAGCGGAGGCTGTCTCCCTCCACCCTTAAAGTACATGCTGCTGCTATTTCAGCCTATCATGACCACATAGATGGCAAAACAGTTGGAAAGCACGACCTGGTCGTCAGGTTCCTTAGGGGGGCGAGACGATTAAATCCTCCTCGTCCCCCCTCCATACCCTCTTGGGACCTTTCCCTGGTGCTCCGAGCACTTCAGGATGCTCCCTTTGAGCCTTTGCAGTCAGCAGACTTAAAGCTTCTCTCCTTGAAGACTTTGCTGCTGATTGCACTGGCCTCGATCAAGAGGGTAGGGGACCTGCAAGCATTTTCGGTCGACGAGTCGTGCCTAGAGTTCGGGCCGGGTGACAACCATGTTGTACTGAGACCCCGGCCTGGCTATGTGCCCAAGGTTCCTACCACTCCCTTTAGAGATCAGGTAGTGAACCTGCAAGCGCTGCCCCTGGAGGAGGCAGACCCAGCCCTGGCTTTGCTCTGTCCCGTTCGCGCTCTGCGTATGTACGTGGACAGAACCCAAAGCGTCAGGACCTCAGACCAGCTCTTTGTCTGTTACGGAGGCCAGCAGAAGGGAAAGGCTGTCTCCAAGCAGAGGATGGCCCACTGGATAGTGGATGCCATCGCCTTGGCTTACGAAGCTCAAGGCGTGCCCTGCCCGCTCAGGTTGCATGCACACTCCACGAGAGGCGTTGCATCCTCCTGGGCGCTGGCACGTGGCTCCTCGCTAACAGATATCTGTAGAGCTGCGGGCTGGGCGACACCTAACACGTTCGCTAGATACTATAGCCTACGTGTAGAGCCTGTGTCCTCCCGTGTTCTCACCCTAAACGGGTAGAAGCACTGAGAGTACCGGCTCTGTCGGCTTGCTGCACCCTACTGTGCACCCTTATTGCTCCAGAGTCAAAACCTGTCGAGTCCTCCAAACACCCTCGGCCCGGATGTGGCGGAGCGTCCGGTGCCAGGCCTTTATCCGCTGAATCCCTGAGAACCGGATCTAGGCTGGGTCCCATATGTGTGACCCTACAGGGATCCCATATGTGTATATCTTCCACGGCTGCTCCTAACGGAAGCCCGTGTCTTTCCCTTGGGCTAAGTCACCCATTATTCATATGCAGTACAACCCTTGGGTTAGTCCATATGTGTTTCCCACATAACTCTTCTTAAGAATGTGGTTCCCGCAGCGTTCCCCTCCCTCAGTTCGGGCACGCTTTCCCAGTGTTATCCAATATCTCACTGTAGAGGTTATCATGGAACAACAGTGTGGATACTCTTGGGGTAAGCCCTCTCCTATCGTCCTTCCAGGCAAGAAGGTGTAGAGGCTTGCCCAGGGCGCTGGATGGGGTGCAGCAGCTGTGGCACTTTGGTAGGGATTCCTATTCGTCGTTCACCACGACGTACGTCGTAGTGACCGAACGATAGGGAACGTCTCGGTTACATATGGTAACCCTCGTTCCCTGAGGGAGGGAACGGAGACGTACGTCCAGTTGCCACATCTGCCGCTACCCGCCGGGGCGACCAGCTTTTTCAGGCTTGGCTCCTCAGCAAAAAACTGAAGTGCAATCTCACCAGCTGCTCGTTAAATACCCGCGCTGCGAGGCTGCACAGCTGATGCAAATGATTGCACGCCAATGTGCATTGGCTTGTTTAGTTTCACTCGAAGTAGATTGGCCTCTCTAGCGAGATTCCTATTCGTCGTTCACCACGACGTACATCTCCGTTCCCTCCCTCAGGGAACGAGGGTTACCATATGTAACCGAGACGTTTTGGGTTGCTTCTAGAGGGCGTGCCGTTGTCCTGCGCAGAATCTGCTTGTTTCTGTTTTTGACTACTCTAAATAAACTCTGACCATTTATCACTGGAAAATAACAGATCCAATCCTGAGATCCAGAAAGAAAAGAAACGAGACTTAATCAGGGTAGACTGCTCTTTGTGCTACTCTAATCTTTAACTGTGTTTTTCAACCCCTAAACAGGAAGCCTGCTGAAGGACACACAGAGGACTGAGACTTTAGGGAGTTTTATGAATAATTTTAATATTTGCTTTTACTTTGCAAGTTTTAAACATTCAGTTATATCAGCCATTTGCGTTTATTTATTATCTTTAAAGAGAAAAAGAGTTTCACTGATGATTAGGCAGCATTGTTGATGTAAAAAAGTGTGAAGCAGTATCTTGAATAGTATTTTTACTCAAGTGTCTGTACTCACAAATCTGTATTTACTATTTCATCCAGTGATTACATTCGTGTACTCTTTTTAGTGAAAGGAAAGCAGAGATAAAGGACAGTAAGGGCACGTCTACATTCATCCGGATACATTTAAAAACGTATAAAAACGCTCTCCATCCACACTAGCGGTTTCTTTTGAAAAACTCCTTGTTACGTACATATACGTATTTAGAGTGTTGTAATAGGGACATGTGGGTAGTTTGTTGTTGTGTGTGTGTGGGTGTGTGTGTTTCAGATGCTCATTGGATCAATCTACAGTCTGTCAGTTTTCCTGAAGGATGATGACGTCTCGGTTCACCCATCCAATCACATTACACCACCTTCCTCAAATACCCATATCTCTTCCACGTCCCCAGCTTTTTGCTCACTTTGACATTTGCATTTGTTTGGCTCGCTGTTGTTTTCTGTGTGTCTATCCTTTGCATTAATCAATTGTCATAGTGGTTGTGAAGTGTTTTTGTTTGTTTTACTGTTCATCCTAGATCAGTCATCACGGTACATGTGAGGCTGGGAAGGAGGGAGCAGGTTAGTAAGTCGCGCGACATACATTGCGCACCACGTAGGACAATTTTGATTTGAATTAGACACACTAGTTTAGGAGAGTGCCACACCCTGTAAGTTTTTGTTATATTGTAGTCAGTGTAGTTTTGTTAGGGCGTCTTGACGCCGAAGACTTTTCTTTTCTACATTTTTCGTTTGGTTGTTAGTTTAGTTGCATTAATCTTCTAGCTAGTTTGTTCTGTTTTATTTATTTATTTCATTTGGCATCTCTCGAGCTCGCCTTCCCGCCTTTGTTTGTTTTTGTTTAGTATTGTTAATTGTCGTTCTTCTCATTGTTTGTAAATATTGTAAATATTATTTTCTCTTCATTCTTTCACTTTTGGGTTCTGTAAAATAAATACTTTTGAGCAGAGTTTTTGAGTTGATCTTTTTCCTTCTATTGCCCGGTCCTTCATATTAGGTTATACGCACATCTTTATTTAAATGTTATACTCCCTTACCCCTATCTAAAATCAAAAAGGGACGTAACACTCCTGAAAACGCTGAATGCACCTTACTACGCATGCGTAAAACCTCACAAAAGCTCACTGAGATGATACAGATGGAAAAGTAAATGATAAACTTACTAATTCTTCTGACAGGATTATTTTATTTAGCAAAATATCTCAGCATTCACTGATGCACTCAGTCACCATTATATGTTTGGTCTAAAGCGAGACTGCTCTCATGTTTTACTGAAGGACAGCAAATGCAAGTAAATTTTCTGTCTTCCTTGCAGGACTGTGATATGAAGAGTGTGTAAAGTAACATATTTTAGCAACAGTGTGAAAGTGGATCATACATAACAGGCACAATACTGGTATAAACATGAATATGTGTCACATGACTAAACTTACGTCAATGTTTTTAAAAAACTCAGTTTTGACAGTCCACACTACAACGCGAAAACAGTGTTTTCAAATTCATCCACTTTGGAGAACGTTTTTTATTAATAAAAATGCGTCTTAGTGTGGACAGAAGGACAAAACGGAGAGAAAAATATGCTTTTTCTTTTTTTTTAACAACAATGTTATTTATCAAAAATTGTCACAAGTTTAAACAGCATTTAAAAGATGCCACACGTATTAGTGTGGACAAGGCCTGAATCACTGGAAGAACCCGTGTGTCCTGTGAAAGCATCAAACCCAGTGGCAGGACCACAGCTCTGTCCACTTTTTAATATTCATATTTAGGATATTCAGCACATTCACTGTATTGTGGGGGAACATCTGCAGGATTGTGATTCACAGAAGATTCGCTCACCAGAGGTACCTGCAAGAAAAACAGGTATGCCATCAGCTTTAATGCTCATTTATTGATAATTCTAATCAATTCTTGAACACACACACACACACACACACACATATATATAAATTAGGGCTGTCAAAAGATTAATCGCGATTAATCGCATCCAAAATAAAAGTTTGTGTTTACATAATATATGTGTGTGTACTGTGTATAATTATTTTGTATATATAAATACACACATATATTATTTAAACACAAACTTTTATTTTGGATGTATTTTAGACTGGTGCTACAAGCTTCTCTTACCTCTGATGGATTGGGTCTAAAGGTATAGGACTGTGGAATAACAACTTGGTGAACATTCAGCACCTTTGGAAAAATACACGTTGCGTTTTATACCTTCTTACTGAAATTTAAATTTAATATCATTGGATGACAGTTCTAGTATTATAGGTTTATAGACAACACTGTATTTCAAATGGAAAAAGGAAAAGACAAAAATCTTGCTGAAATATTTTGGTGTCGAAACTTGTGCAGATTATTGAAACCAATAGAAATTGAAAAACTACCCGTCTTTCTGTCAATATGCAATGTCTTAGCAACCACCCAGAAAACCCTAGCAACTGCTTAGCAACCATAGCGGCCACTCAGCTTCTAGCCCTGAACGCATCACTCACCTGTGGAGAACAGCAGGCGTTGGCTTTACAGGCAAATGCTGACAGAACGATGGAGATGATAAACTGAAGGATAGTGAATACCAAGGACACACCACGGATCCCCCGGTATACGGTCTGAGAAAACACTCATCATTAGCACAAATATCAATAAAATAAATGATAGTTACTCATTCATACGCTGGCTGCAAGTGCAGAATGTACAATCCTTGAGGGTCATATGGTATTATAACAAATCAAACTTAATGTATAATGTCAAAGCCTTCTTGCATGGTAAACAGGGCTTGACATTAACTTTTTTTTTACTTTTTTTTTTAACGCTATTTTTGACCACTACATTGCACTTAGTTTATTATTTCAGATGACTTTTTAAAAGACTTCAATTGAAAAATGTGTATATAAAATTCAGTCCGCTGAAGCGGCTAGTAGGAGTGACTGCAACACGCCACTGCTGAAATACACACGCATTTGGCGGGTGTTAATATCAAGACGTAAATTATCAGTAACATTAAGAGGTCTATTAAATTCTTCTATTAAATGCAAGTAAAACTGTGACTAGAAAAGTTGTTAACATACCTTGTAATAATAACAGTCATATCCATAGCAGTAAGGGATATATCCTACAGCCAACTCCACTGAAAGGATAATAATGGAAATGCCTGCAGTTATAGCACTTGAGATGTTCATTCCAAGTGAACCTTTCACCTATAGACAGAAAAACAAGTTAATAAGTTAGAAAGCACTTTACCCAGTGTGTTAAAGCAGATCATGAAACAATATATATGGAGCACTATAAAAATAAATAATAAAGTTGCAATTATCGGGTCCAAGAACACATGATTCATGAAGACAATCCAATTACACAATGGCAATATCTCTCTTCAAATATAATAAGAGTCTTATAATTTCAAATATAATACGGGTGTCGGTGTGTGGAACTATTCTTCTATGTACTATTGTACAATAGACAAATAATATTGTGTCTTCATTTTAATAGAATAGCAATACATTCATTCATGTCTGGCAACTTGACATGTTTTCTGTATCATGTAAAACTAGGTAATTTGGAGATCACCGATTTCTTTGCAAACTGATTAGATTTTGATTAGACTTCAATGATCTTTATGAGAATATAATGGATTTTATGCACAGTCAATCAAATTAACCATTTACAGAGCATCCGGAAAGTATCCATAGCGCTTCACTTTTTCCACATTTTGATGTTATGTTATGGGCTTAATCCAAAATGGATCTGAGCCTCGACACAATCCTGTCTCAGAGCTGCACAGACACTTCATGGCTTGGTTTGTGCTCTGACATGCACTGTTAACTGTGGGACCTTATATAGGCAGGTGTGTGCCTTTCCAAATCATGTCCAATCAACTGAATTTACCACAGGTGAACTCCAATCCAGCTGTAGAAACACCTCAAGGGTGATCAGTGGAAACAGGATTGCACCATGGAGTTTTATTTTTAATAAATTTGTAACGATTTCAAATAAACTTCTTTCATGTTGTCATTATGTATTATTATTTATTATTTATTTATTAATATATAATATTAGTATTATTAGTAGAATTTTGTGGAAAATAATTAATTTAATCCATTTTGGAAAAAGGCTGTAACATAACAAAATGTGGAAAAATGTATTATCTCGGGACAGTGCAATATTTTTTTAATGTGTAACAATCTTAATTTAATCGTAATCTTAAAGTAATAATCCTTAGTGTGTGGGCTTATTTGACATAGGTTTGTGCTGCCCTTCGTTGACTGTATCTCTGAAAGTCTATTTATTGTGTGTAGTGTGTAGTTTGCTAGTTGGTCTTCTATGTTTACTTCTTTTTTTTAAATGCTGACTAAACGAGCTCTGCTACAAAAATTCCTTATCTGTACCGGTACAAATGGCAAATAAACTTAGTACCAGTTAAAAGTTTGGAAACATTACTACTTTTAATGTTTTTGAAAGATGTCTCTTATGCTCATCAGGCCTGCATGTATTTGCTCAAAAATACAGTAATATTGTGAAATATTATTACAATTTAAAATGATAGTTTTCTATTTGAATATACTTTAAAATATAATTATTTCTGTGATGCAAAGCTGAATTTTCATCAGCCATTACTCCGGTCTTCAGTGTCACATGATCCTTCAGAAATCATTACTTCCGTTCAAAAGTTTTGGGTTCAGTAATATTTTCTTTCTTTCTTTTTGAAAGAAAGTAATACTTTTACTTTCATCCAGTATTGTAAAGTTTGTTTAGTCTTGCCCCTTACCCCTGAAAATAACAAGTGATGTGTACTTACCAAACACAAACTGGAGGAGGCTTTGCCATGGAGTTTATTTTCTGCAACAATGCAGAGTGATCCTGTGATAATGTACTGAGAGGAGAGAGAAAGGATTCTTCTGTTAGAATATTTAGCTTGTGTTAGAAAAGACAGAACTGTACTTAAGTTGTATATTGTTTCCTTACGATGAGAGATCCCCAATAAGGAATACCACTGACGGCAAAGTTGGAATATGCATTGACTGTAGCCACGATTCCCAACAGGAGAATCAGCAGACCGATCATTATCTGGACAGTCTGAGGAAGACCAGAAAACAGGTTCTTATTGCAGGGGAATAGTGACTCACAGTTATTAGCTGAGCAGGGTTGCCAGATCTGCACAACAGTTTGTTAATGTTTGTACTACTGCTTTTTTTTTTTAGGGCCGAGGAGAGTTGCTGCTGCTTCAGGGCTTGGCCCCTGTATCGCTGCTTGCAGCTATATTTGGATTTGTTCCTGTCCCTTTCACACGTATAAAAATCAATTATTGAAAGATTTCTCACCCCAAGTGCTTTTGGTTGGCCTTTCAGGAAAGCCTGAAGTCCTTGAGGAGCTGAAGCTGTCTGTGGCACATAAACAGTCGCTGGAGCCGTTTGTTCTGGGGCCTGAAACTGGATGATCAGTGTCGACGAGTTTGTGGGAATGACGGTACTAGACATTCTTGTTTCTGAAACTGAAATGGACCTGTACAAAAACAAGACATGTAAAAACATGTGAATAATAAGAATATAAAATAGATTTTCATAAATAATCTTACCAGTGTATTTATTAAAATATTATATGTTCATATAAACAATCTGTGGTCTTCAAATTCTGGAAATAATGAACGCAGTTGTGTCACATAATTATTGGTAACTAGAATAACTCTTCACAGAAATTATATTACAAACATCTCGTTTAAACTGATCTACAGCTGTCACCATCTCACAGGTGGGACATTTGCCAGTATATATTCAAAACAATAATATCTTTGTAAAAACCTAAAGTAATATTGACAAACTATTTATCATTTGAAAGCTTACAATCTCTAGTTTTCATATTTGGTGACTTTTTTTAAATAAATTACAGAGGAGCAGTAATTTATCAAATTGCAACAAGAATATTTCATTCTCATTAGGCGTGTTCAGGCCTTTATTTTGAAATAGTGATGAACATGAAAAATCATGAAAGATTGGTAGAAACCTCAGTTTGTTTTCATGGCAAGAGTTCAAAAGGTAACACCAATTAAATTTGATGAGGAAAAAAAGGTCTGAAAATGTTTTAAATATACAGAAATAAAGATAGATTCTCGATTTGGTATGCAGTGTTGAGCTATAATGCACATACATGTTTTTTATTGCTTTACTTATAGGTTGAATACAAATCAAATACTGCCAAACCGCCCATATTACTTCTGGATAGGATGACTACTTCATACATTTTATGAAAATTATGGAAATATATGGTTCAGATGAGATCACTCAAACCATATATGGAAATGGAGGCGCCCTTATATGGTCAGTAATAGAGCTTGTCTGTTATCTAGTGAAAAAGTGTGTTACTGCGCCCAAACAAACTTACTGAAAGCTATTTTTTGAGATATCAGCCTAAAATTTGGATCACAATTTGTTCAGATTTGCGGCTTTGATTGTCTTGCAGTTTTATGGTAAAAATTATTTTATAAAACAAAAGTCTTACGGGGTTGGAACAACATGAGGGTGAGTAATTACTGGCAGAAATTTCATTTTTGGGTGAAGTAACCCTTTAACAAAAGTGCCCTACTGCCATTACAAATCCAAACATTACTAAATAAAGTAATAAACTACTCATTAATACAATTTTAGTCTTAAAAAACAACAAAAAGGGAGACATAATGCAAAGATAAATTTTTTTATAAAAGTAGTCAGATGAGATCTAATTTGTTTTACCGGGGGGAAAAAAATGCACTCTTCAGTTGGTTTTTCGCACTTGTCTGTGTGTTCTTATAGTTCACTCCTCTGAGATAACGCATTCTGTGGTTTCCCAGAATGAAAGTTAAAGTGGGGGAGCTCAGATGGTTAGGAGGGGTGGCAAACTACACACTGTTTCCAGGAAATCAAGCCTGACGCACTACTGTAATATAATCTCTTTTCACAATAACAAGAAGATTAAATTAAATCTTACTTAATTTGTCTTTGTTGTATTTTATATAATCTGCATGCTGGTTTGGAAACAGACTGGTAAATATTGTACAAAACATGTGACACAACAATGATAAGCACAGTCAAAACCATTTATCTTACCTTATTTGGAACAAATTTGGCCCAATAATCAGTAGTTCAAAACTTCTAAAAAAATAGAGAAAAAATAGAGAAAACAAATTGACTAGCTTGTTTTTGCATCATACTGTATCATTTGTGTTAATTATGGGCATATAAGCAAGATTCATTACCTTTAGTATGCTGTTTAAAATGAAGTGAGGAAGCTGGATCTTCCAGACAATAGAAAACAGGGCTCAAAAAACACGACTAGACGAGGAAACAAGGAGCACTAGGGAAAAATGAAGGTGGGGAAATAGTAGAAGAACTACAAAGACCAAGTAAAAGACTACAAAAGGACAGGAAATCATGAAAAATACAAAATACAAGACACTAAACAAAAGACCTGACACTAGTGCATCACAGACTCAAACTCATCATAAGGTATCCCTGAGAGTTAAACATCTGACAATCTAAAACCATACTATCACACACAAGCAGGACATGAGACAGATATTCACTGAGCTGAGTCCTCATTTATAAAACTTTCCGTAGATTTCATACTATAAGTCTGCGTACGCACAAAAGTTTTCAGATTTATAAAACCATGCATGCCAGAACCTGCTCAAAAATCCCAGTCAGTGGAAGACTGTGTGTACATGCATCTTAGTCCCCGTCCCCTCCCCGAAATAACCATACATGGAGCTTACAGTGCCTAGTTTCACTATGCATAACATCATCTGTATCATTTCCATCCACATGATACCATGTTTAACACCATCAAAGGTACAAGACATTGGAAATTATTATATACGGACTATAAATGCCATTTGTGCCATTCACATTACACTGCTAAAAATCATCCAATATCCTTGCTATGTTTTAGAATAAATATTAAAATATACATAAAAACTATTGTATTGTATAAACTACTTCTCAAATAAAGTTTTTAGAATAGTGTTGATTTATTCATTTCCACAGGTCAAATAGTATTTTAATTGTTTTAAAGGGGGGGTGAAATGCTCATTTTCACTCAATCTCCTGTTAATCTTGAGTACCTATAGAGTAATATTGCATCCTTCATATCTCCAAAAAGTCTTTTGTTTTATTATATTTTTAATTGAAAGATTGGCTGTACCGAGTCTTTCCGGAAAAAAACGAGCGGCTGGGGGCGGGCCGTGTGGGCGAAGTTTAGCTGTGCTAACGCGCTGAGCTAGTAACAACACACAGAGACATTTGTTCAACAGTTTTACTCACCGTTCCAACGCACGACGCGAACCTTTATCGTTGTGACTGCTCGATCCTTAAGCATTAGACGATCTGCAAATCCGGCGATCTGGGCTTTGTTTATAAAACAATCATCGTCGAAATGCAGGGAACAACAGTCTTACACAACTCCGTTTATGCTCAGGAAAACAAACTCCATCCACTGGTCCCTTAATGCTGTTTTTGTTGGTAATTTGTGCAGGTTTGACTTCCCCTGGCAACCAAAAACACACTTCTTTGGAGACATTTCGCTCTCTCGCTCTGCTCAGTGAATGTCTCTGTCTGGTGTACGGGCGCGCGCGCGTCTTTCCGGGGGAAGTGCCCTTAAGAACCATATAAGGAAATTCCGCCCTCTCTTACGTCAGACAGAGCCATACTCGAAAAAAACTTTCCGAAACTTGTGACAAACCGGAAGGACAATTTTTGGAACAAAAATACTCCTTCAAACGTACAACTTAACTTTTGAAACTTTGACCATGTTTAGCATGGGAATCCAACTCTTTAACAGTGTAAAAAACTCAGTATGCATGAAACAGTAATTCACCCCCCCTTTAAACAAACAATGCTGCTCCTCTCAGCCATTCACTGAACAGGGTAAACGCAGCTAGAGAGAGTGACGGCAGGGAGAAAGCAAGAGCTCGCGCTCGCAGGACATTACTGGCAACATTTGGAGGTTATTGAGGTTTGTCCAGAAAGTCGCTAGATTTGTCGCTAGTTGCTTTTTTGAAAAATTGACGCTAAAGGGGTCTGAAAAGTTGCTAAAAATAGCGACAAAGTTGCTAAGTTGGCAACACTGGTTGATAAATCTGAAAACGACACCCTTGCGTTTTCGTGTGTACAGACAAAGCCAACCAATCCGTTTATTTCATGAAACGATGATGTCATCAGCCCACGTGTCAACCCTAGTCAGACACACGCTACGTCACGTAACAGCAACAACAACTGCAGACTGCATGCTTGTGTTCGTGTTGCAGAACCCTCTTTTATTTCTTTATTTATTATTTACTTGAATGTATTCATATTTTATTTCTTATGATATGATGCTTGTCTGTTGTCTGATCAAGACATTTCATATTTTGTACCAGGCCATTGTTTAAACTGTTCAATAAAGTTCTTGGTAAAATAAAATAAAATAAAAATAAGAAGCTACTGTGCCTAATATTAGTGTATACAGCGCGCAAGGTTTATGCGCATGCTCCAAGTCTTCTCCGTGTTTAGTGTATCTCTGTGGCAGAATCACAGCGCCACATACTGGTGAGTCAATATTACATCGTTCTGAGTTGATTTCAGTGGTTTCGTGTGTACGCAGATATTTCTTCAGACGACGCTGTGTTTATGAATTTTTTTTAGAACAAGGGAAAAAAAGATTGGATAGGGAAAGCTCTGACGTCGTGTGGATGTGGCCTGCATTTACTAAACATA
This sequence comes from Squalius cephalus, assembly GCF_949319135.1. Classification (NCBI taxonomy): domain Eukaryota; kingdom Metazoa; phylum Chordata; class Actinopteri; order Cypriniformes; family Leuciscidae; genus Squalius; species Squalius cephalus. The sequence goes on from NC_137125.1 coordinate 13,245,254, forward strand.
TTTATTAATGGAAAACAATTTTTTTGTGTGTATTTGACAACGTGTATTTTTTTGTGTATTTGATTATTACATATGAATATGTAATAATTATTTAAACTGATTATTCATTGTATGAACTGAAATGGTCCCATGAATTAAACCACAGGAAAACAAACAATAACTACACATATCAGATTGAAACGGCCAAAAATCACATGAAATGTGAATTTTACAAATCCTTTTTTGAGCTACATTGATACAGCCAAACTCATCTCTGTGTGAATAAGGCCTCAAATGATGTTAAAAATCTAAATGTTAACCCTCACAAACTTCAGACATTGTTATAGGAAACGTGCTGAAAGTCGCTGCAGAAACAAGGTTTGTTGCAAAGTGCCGGACGAGCAGAAAATGACAATATATCGGAGACAACAGCCGAGCAATATTTTAATTCAGAACAAACACACACACAAATGAAGGCATGAGACTATAGAACATCCAACTCTCTCTCACACACACACACACACACACAGAGAATAGAAGGACTACTGCACTTGACAGTGCGCATATAAGAACGAGCAGAGAGAGCGCCCCGGGCGCGCGCACGCACTCTCACCGTCTTCAAACAACACGAGCGCTGTCTTGCTCTCTCTCCCTCTCTCCCTCGCGCACATTAATCTAAATCAATTGACACGATAGTAAAAGGTCGGAAGACCGAAGTTTCACGTGGAGCATTCAGAGATTTTTTCTCCTGAATTACCACGGGGTGTGAATTGTGCTAAAAACGTTGCCTTATCTTCTCTGAAAAGAGTTCCGCACATTCAGCTGACATAAACCACAATTTCAATAAACGAAAAAACCTATTCAGTGATGAAATGTTTTCTGTGTTGACACAAATCTTGTGCGGCGGCCTAAACTTCTGAGATAATCACACGAGTGGATTAAAAAAAAATTTCAGCAACACCGGGTGATCTCGCGAGATCCCGCACAGAGCACGACATCTATTGCCGGAAGAGAAACGAGAGAACAGCAGAAGAGATCAATGAAATGGCAGAGACTGAGTTTAGTATCGAACACGACAATGAGTGGCTCAATTTCCAAGGTCATCCGTACCTATTCGAGTCTGAATACATATTACTGAACACACTAGGTCTCTCGATATCCTTACCAAATATAATGCCTGTATTTCCACTGCCCTTGATTGACATGCGCCTCTTAAAAGTAGAGTTTTACCTTCTACACACACGTCTCCCTGGTTTACCCCTGCACATCTAAAAACAGCTGGTCGTCGTCTTGAACGCCTTTACAAGAAAACTGGTTTGACTGTTCACCTTACTGCTTTCACTGACCATATCCAGTTGTACAAATCTGCTATAAACACTGCACGCTCTAGCTACTACTCTACTATTATTAATAATGCATCCTCTCGACCTAAAACACTTTTTTCTGTAGTCAATAAACTCACCAACCCTCCAGCACCTGTCATAAGTAACTCAGCAGACCTCTGTGAGTCATTCCTGCATTTCTTTCATAAATAAAATTGATAGCATTCACAATCATTTCCCATCCATGATCTCCCCTGTCTCCACACACAACTTCCCCACTGCTTTTACACCTGGTACTCTCACTGATTTTGCCACCCCAACCCTGCTTATATCTCTGAGCTAATCAACAAAGCAAACGCATCTTCCTGTCATCATGATCCCGCTCCTTCTACTTTACTTAAAAAATGTGCAACTGTAATTTCACTGCTGATTTCACTTCTCATCTCCCAACTACTAAGAACTTGTGCTGTTCCAATGGCATTAAAAACTGCTGCTGTCACTCCTGTCCTAAAGAAACCTGGCCTCGACCCCTCTGACATGGCCAACTACAGACCAATCTCAAATCTACCATTTCTTTCGAAACTGCTTGAGAAAGTGGTCACTGCTCAGCTTCAAACACATTTGTCATATAACAACCGCTATGAATGTTTTCAATCTGGTTTTCGCACTCTCCACAGCACTGAGACAGCATTTCTTAGGGTTGTCAATGATCTCCTTATGGCCACTGACTCCGGCTCCACCAGTATTCTAATTCTTCTAGATATTTCCTCTGCATTCGACAATCTCTCACAGTATTCTCATCTCACAACGGTATTTCTGGAACTGCCCTATCCTGTCCTGGTTCACCTCCTACCTATCTGATTACCAGCATTACATCTCTATCCGCCAGGCTAAGTCCACTACTGCCTCTGTCCCACACGGTGTTCCCCAGGGTTCTGTTCTTGGGCCTCTTCTCTTCATCATCTACATGCTCCCATTAGGTAACATCATCCGTCATCATGGCTTTAAATTCCATTGCTATGCAGATGACACCCAATACATCCATTCTCAACGCAATGCTCCTTTCCCCTCAAATTTCATATCAGCTTGTATTGATCATATAAATGTGTCACAGGTAGGGGCGGGCCAATCAGGCTGCACCCACCCCTAAGACCCGTACCACCCTTGGGGAGTCAGACAGAAGCCAGGCAAGGACGACAGACAACAGACTTCAAGTAACACAGTATTTTATTGAGTATAAAAATGGATAAAATAATCTAAAATGGTGAGTCTTCTGGGCAGGGTCGTTCCGTCCTGCAGACCCGCCGGAGGCCCACAGAGTACGATGAAGAGGGGGTGCTCTGGTGAGTAGCTTCGCAGTCTTCCGATGGGAGGGACGAGTCGGGGCTCACGACTGGGAGGAGGCTGCTGTAGGACCGCTCAGGTGCGTATTTCGGGTGACGTACTCCCTTCTTCTTCCCAGGGGGAGGACGGGTCGGGACTTACGACCGGAGGGACTGTGGTGGAACAGTTAAGGTGCGTGTTCCGGGTACGTACTCCTCTTCTTCTGCAGATGACAGGCAGGGAACTTACAGCTGGAGAACTTCACTGTAGAGCGACCAGGTGAGTGTACAGGTACGTAATCCTCCTCTCCTACGGATGACAAACAGAGAACTTACGGCTGAAGGGCTTCACTGCAAAGCAGACAGGTGAGTATACAGGTGCGTAATCCTCCTCTTTTACAGGTGGCAGGCAGAGAACTTACGGCTGAAGGGCTTCACTGCAAAGCAGACAGGTAAGTATACGGGCACGTAATCCTCCTCTTCCACAGGTGACGGACAGAGAACTTACGGCTGAAGGGCTTCACTGCAAAGCAGACAGGTAAGTGTACAGGCACGTAATCCTCCTCTTTTACAGGCGACAGACAGAGAACTTACGGCTGAAGAGCTTCACTGCAAAGCAGACAGGTAAGTGTACAGGCACGTAATCCTCCTCTTTTACAGGCGAAGGACAGAGAACTTGCAGTGAAGCCCTCAGCCGTAACGCAGACAGGGAGTATTCAGGTATGAACTCCTCTTGAAGGGCTGGCAGACACAGAGCTTTTATGACAGGGAGACGTTACTGCAAAGCAGACAGGTGAATATACAGGCACGTAATCCTCCTCTTCAGTAATGACAGACAGAGAACTTACGGCTGAAGGGCTTCACTGCAAAGCAGTCAGGTGAGTATTCAGGTATGAACTCCTCTTGAAGGGCTGGCAGACACAGAGCTTACGACAGGGAGAAGTTGCTGCAAAGCAGACAGGTGAATATGCAGGCACGTAATCCTCCTCTTCAGTAATGACAGACAGAGAACTTACGGCTGGAGGATCTTCACTGCAAAGCAGTCAGGTGAGTATTCAGGTATGAACTCCTCTTGAAGGGCTGGCAGGCACAGAGCTTACGACAGGGAGAATTTGCTGCAAAGCAGACAGGTGAATATACAGGCACGTAATCCTCTTCTTCAGTAATGACAGACAGAGAACTTACGGCTAGAGGATCTTCACTGCAAAGCAGTCAGTTGAATATTCGCCTACGTGTCCCTCTTCACAATGGGCTATCAGATAGTACACTCAAATGTCTGTGGAGTACAACAGTGTTAGCCTCTTCTTACGTCTTAGAACATGATAGAAAAACTCAGGTAAGTGATGGACATACAGCGGGTTTAAGTTCACACTTCACACCTTAAGACAGTGCATCACATCACTTCATCACTGCAATTCAACACTCAGTGGAAAATATATAAATGGCCGTCGCCCATTTTCTGACCTGGCATTCACATCAGGGAGTCCCATAGACGAGAGAGAGAGGATGGAGATCGATTGGACTACTCACAGTCTCTCACAAACAATCTTACTGCCCAGCGATTTCCTCCTTCCGGTTGAGTCACTGTGCTCTTTCTCCCAAACTCACAATGTCATGCCCGTTTGCCAGCCCCGCTTCCTCTTCTCCGCCGCTCACGCTTCCTCTGCCTCACACAGTCCCAAAAACGACTTCCTTTTATCCTCCCCTAATGGCAACGTGTCCCAATTGCGGGGCTTCAATCTCCTCGTGCACAGCTGCCAGCGATTTTGGCTACTCACCCCATTCGCGGGGATTTTGCGCTACCCCGGAACTAGCCCGGTGTTCCGTTGTTATGGGTCCGGCGGGAGGCAATCTCGGCGAACATTAGTTCCGCCTTGCAAGGGGGAAAAGCTGGAATTTCGTCACCTCGTGACAAATGCTTGGATGACCAGTAATTTTCTCAAACTCAACACTGATAAAACAGATCTACTTCTTATTAGTTCACCTCAAATTACATTCCGTTTCTGTGTTGATAATGTTAACATTGCTGGAGTTTTGGTTCAACCTTCCACCACTGTCAAAAACCTTGGTATAATCTTTGATTCCTCTCTTTCCTTCCTTCCACACATCTCCTCGCTCACCAAGTCTGCCTTCTTTCACCTACGCAATATCGCTTGCTTACGTCCATTTCTGAATATCAATGATGCTGAAACTCTGGTTCACGCTTTCATCACTTCACGGCTTGACTACTGCAATTCTCTCTTTTATGGGTAACCCAATTCATCTATAAATAAGATCCAATATATTCAGAACTCTAGGGTCCTCACATACACAAAGAAATCTCACATTACTCCAATTTTACACAGACTTCATTGGCTACCGGTACGCTTTCGTATTCAATACAAGATACTCCTTATCACATTCAAAGCACTCCATGGTCTCCTGAAAGGAGCTATATAAAATAAACGCATTATTATTATTATTATTATTATTATTTTGTTTTTGCCCCCATTTTTCATGAGCTGAACTCAAAGATCTAAGACTTTTTCTATGTACACTGTTACGATATTTAAAGGTCTAGGAGATGTAATGCAACATTTCGATATTATATTACTACTGGTAAATGGGATACAGCAGAAGGACACATGATAGACTGATTGAAGTGTAATCAACTGGATAATTTATTACAAAAAGCCGTAGCCACTAGATCCAGTGAATGCGCTATGTACAATGTAGATGACAATACTCATGGGAGAGCAAACATACAAGTAATAAATGGGAAAAGGAACTTAAGTGGCGCCAAAGAAAAACCCCAAATATAACCAAAATAATTCCCTAAATCTACTCCTAATCTGCCAAAGTAAAATGTAGAAAATAAACCGAATTCTTCGGCGCATCCGACGCTCAAATAATCCTAAGCTAAGAAAAACAAAAGTACAGAGAGTGGCGCACACTTCTTACCTAGTGTGTCTAACACTTACAAATACTACGGGCACAGTGTATATCGCGCGATATACTGACCTGTTCTCTTTTCCCAAAGGCGTAAAAGCCATTAAACTCCGAACAGTAATGCAAGACACAAAAGGACTAAGCAATTAAATGCTAGACTACACATAAGGACTCTGATACAAAGTACATCTCTCAAATCACTGAACAAACACGCACACTTTCTTGAATGAGACGCGCTGTCTTTTAAAACAGCTGGGCGACATCAGATTGGACGTTGAACACCGCCTTGATGATGATGGACAGCCGACACAGCCAATCACAGCAACCTGAGAGCAGATAGAGAGCGTACCAGAGAGGGAGGAAATAACGAGTGCAACAACAAACACGTGTGGAACTTACCAGCGTACACGAGAGGGAGGGAATAATGACAACAAAAACAGACACGTGTGGAACGTAGCATACACAAAAGGCCTATTTCTCTCAAATATTGTTCACAAATCTGTCTAAATCTGTGTTAGTGAGCACTTCTCCTTTGCCGAGATAATCCATGCACCTCACAGGTGTGGCATATCAAGATGCTGATTAGACAGTATGATTATTGCACAGGTGTGCCTTAGGCTGGCCACAACAAAAGGCCACTCTAAAATGTGCAGTTTTACTGTATTGGGGGGTCTGAAAAAAAAACCCGTTGTTGATTGTGGCCTGTGGAATGTTGGTCCACTCCTCTTTATTGGCTGTGCGAAGTTGCTGGATATTGGCAGGACCTGGAACACGCTGTCGTATACACCGATCCAGAGCATCCCAAACATGCTCAATGGGTGACATGTCCGGTGAGTATGCTGGCCATGCAAGAACTGTTTTCGGCTTCCAGGAATTGTGTACAGATCCTTGCAACATGGGGCCATGTATTATCATGCTGCAACATGAGGTAATGGTCGTGGATGAATGGCACAACAATGGGCCTTAGGATCTCGTCACGGTATCTCTGTGCATTCAAAATGCCATCAATAAAATGCACCTGTGTCCGTTGTCCACAGAGATGTATAAAGTACTAGAGACCCAGACTTGAGTAAAAGTACAAGTGCTCTATCAAAAAAGTGACTTGAGTAGAAGTTGAAGTGCTAATTAAGCAGAATACTTAAGTAGAAGTACTAAAGTATTCAACATTTTTTGTACTTAAGTATTGCAAGTAGTTTATTTTAAAATTTACTACTCAAGTACTGAAAGTAAAAGTACAAGTATTGTGTTATGAAGTTATTAAAGAAAACAGTCAAAAGTTTGAACATCATATTGTTTATATAATTTCAAATGTTTAGGACACTCACAATTAATTTGGCTGAAGCAGCAGTACAAGGACATGAATGTTCAAGAACACCTTAACACACTGAGCTTTTCTTTGTAAAGAAAAACAGATCAAATATGTCCCTTCCCCCTTTAAAGCATCCCTCTCTTCTCTTCCCTGCTTGTGCCTTTTTTCTCCACAGCTTATTGGGTATTTATCAGCATGTAACAGCGATCTCTGGAAGCTTTGTTTATGTCAGGGAGTTCCCAGGGGGGCAGGGTTTTCTATTATTTTGAAGGTACCCCCGGGCGCCGCCATTTGATAGCGGACCCCCACCTGCTGTTAGCATCCCATTGACTCCCATTCATTTTGGCGTCACTTTGACAGTGAATAACTTCACATCTGAGGCGTTTTAAGACTCCATTTGTCCATTATTTATTTCTAAAGAAACATGAAAATGTATAAAAGGCTTCATTACCTTGTAGCTTATGTTATGGCCCCGTAGAAGCAATTTTTGTAAAAATAGGCTAACGATTGCGTCATAACCACACGACTCTCTGTCGCACAGTAGAGAGATTACCGTATGGACAGGAGGAGAAGCTCGCGGGCAATCAGGGGGACGTGGAGGCAAAGTGACAAAATAATTAATCAGAATACTTAGCAAAAGTTGCTCCTGCTCCAGCTCATGGACACCTCCTACTCACACTCTCCGTCTCCTCTCCGCAAGATTCGGAAGGGAATGATTCAGATTTCTCTCGGCACAGCTACTAGAAGACAGACGGGTTGTGTCACATCTATGTCGTCAAGCTCAGTTTGAGTCTGCGCAGTACGCTCGACCCCCAGGAAGTAAGAGATTCTAATTGACTTCACTTTGTCTCCATTGAATCCAATGGGGTAGCTGTGTCCATTTCTTTTACTGTCTATGGGAGTTCCTGGAATGGCTCTTCTTCATGTGTTCCATATGTGGTCTAATGTGCATAGGGCGCCCTCAGGCTGCCGGTATGGACTGAAAACACAGTACATCGGAGTATCCAGCGCTCATAATGATTACATCGGCCCATTTTGGTTATAATAATTTAAATAAATATTATTCCTCTCTATAGAAATCTAACGTAAACCTATGAAATCTATCAATCTATCAAAATCTGCACATTTTTGAGCTAAAAGCCCTGAGGGACGTTGTTTGGTCAAGCGCTTTCATGACGACCGCACAAGGTTTTTTTTTTTTTTTTCTGAATGGGTGCGGCTGACGCTCATAATTCATATTAAAGGTATCGACTATTTTTTCCTGATATATAACTGACACAAATTAAGACATAACTGTCCCTATAAGTTTCTCAGAATAAAATAGTGCTCAAATACTGAAACTTGAGTCTTATATCATTTTAATGATGTATAGTTTGTCAAGGTAATGACATTACATATAATAGTAGCCTAACTTTAAACTATTTAAACAAGTAACGAACGATTCAGTTCATCGGCGTCCTCATGACAGCTAACAGTTATGCACTTCAATCTATATGAATTGTCTTTCACTCCGACAAATGAAAACATGGACTCTAAGTAGGGCCAGGAGTGGTCTCCTTCCTCACCCTCACCGCCACCGCCACGATCACTCGAAGTTCTGGTTCTTCCATCTCGAAACAAATTAACAAAGCTCAAGTGTTCTCACTGGAGGCAGGCAGCAGAGCGAAAGGTAGAACGGGAGCACGCACGGTCTTCTTGATCGTATGATTCGCTGGGCCAGCTTCATCAAACCTGGTGACAGAGCCATCTACCGCTCTGGCAGTGATAATGTGGGTTTGAAATGATTCGTAACATTTTTATAATTGTAACGAGTAACGAAGCAGCACATAAAAAAAGTATCGGAGTAAAAGTATTACACTCGCCGAAAATATGTACTGAAGTAAAAGTGGAAGTAGGAGAAAAAAATAATACTCTAGAAAAGTACAGATACAGCCTTTTAGTACTTAAGTACAGTAGTGAAGTAGTTCTACTTCGTTACTATACATCTCTGGTTGTCCATAACATACGCCTGCCCATACCATAACCCCACCGCCACCATGAGCCACTCGATCCACAACGTTGACATCAGCAAACCGCTCACCCACACAAGACCATATATGTTGTCTGCCATCTGCCCTGTACAGTGAAAACAGGGATTCATCCGTGAAGAGAACACCTCTCCAAAATGCCAGACGCCATCGAATGTGAGCATTTGAACTACAGTCAGGTCGAGACCCCGATGAGGACGACAAGCATGCAGATGAGCTTCCCTGAGATGGTTTCTGACAGTTTGTGCAGAAATTCTTTGATTATGCAAACCGAATGTTGCAGCAGCTGTCCAGGTGGCTGGTCTCAGACAATCTTGGAGGTCAAAATGCTGGATGTGGAGGTCCTGGGCTGCTGTGGTTACACGTGGTCTGCGGTTGTGAGGCCGGTTGGATGTACTGCCAAATTCTCTGAAATGCCTTTGGAGACGGCTTATGGTAGAGAAATGAACATTTAATTCACGGGCAACAGCTCTGGATCGGCATATATGACAGCGTGTTCCAGGTCCTACCAATATCCTGCAACTTTGCAGAAGCACAAGTTCACATAAAGCTTGCTAATCTTTAAGAGTCTAAGGAGAAAATAATAATTATGTCATCTACTACAACATTTTCAACATGAGATTTTTTAACCCGTTTCTCAGAGACCTGCTCATCCTGCTTTTTTCTTCTCCCCCTTTTTCCTTTAATTTGCAACCCCTTACACACTAACTGCAGCACTGGAAGGTTGTTGTTTCTTGCATTTGCAGCTTCAGGTACTTGAAATTCAGATGACCTTACCTCAGTAGTCACAGATTCACATACCTTGGGTGTATGTTTTAAGACGTCGCTGTAAAGCGCTTTACCAGAAGACTGTAATAAACTGCTGTGTTCTGCCTCCAGCGAGTGAGACTTTGTAACTCGTTTCTCTGAGAGTTCATCCTGATTTTTTCTTCTCCCCCTTTTTCCTTTACTTGGCAACACAGTGCTTTATCAGAAGAGCATGGAAAACTGCTGCGGTCTGCCTCAAGTGGGTGAGAAACTTCAGCATCTGTGTGATAAAGTCACATTAGCTGCCACCGCTGGGGAAGCAGCACTGGCACACACACACATACACACATATATACGCACATACTGACCTCATTCATCATCGTCTCGTTGTCCTATCATAGGAGCGGGTGCACACGCGATGATGATAGCACATGGACATTCATCCATTTCTCCACTCTCCCTTCCATATTCATTCCCCGGTCATTTCATACACTTACACTGCACTGTTTTGTCGTTTCGTCCGTGTTGTTTGTCTGTGTGGGGGCGTAGTCAATCTTCCAGCGGGAAAATTGCGCCGGCCAAACCGAACGATCGAAACCGGAAGCTGACAAAACCATTGTCTAGTGTGAATAGTTGTTCATATGTGTATTCAAATGAAAAAATTATGTGTTAAATGTATTATGTGTGAATGACTTATGTGTTTATTATTAATATGTATATATTGGGAATGGATTATTATGGATAATCAAATAGATTAAGTATTTGTATGTGTATTAACTGTTACATGTTCTATCACTGCTGAAGAAGAATCCAACTCATCCCCTAACTGTGGATATAAACAAATGTAAAATATATGATTCAATGTGAGAAATCACTTCATCATTTTTAATTTAAATGACTCCTTACATTCAAGACTATCAATTCTTGAGGAAGTAGATGGCACTTCTAGGGTCCTTTTATGTAAATCACAGTTGTCAGACATGGTTGCATTAATAAGGATAACACAAAATAATTGTCTTGTACCAATTAAAACAAGTAGTAGACTTACAGTCAATCTGACTTGTGTCTGATGTGTTAATCATGTTAAATCAATTATTAAAGGGGGAATTATACATTATTCAGAAGTTAAACTGGTATATGCATGACACTGAACAACCTACACTGGCATGATCATCCTCCACTTTTGTGAAAAATGAAGGCACTTCTTTACACAGCGAGTAATCTCTAGGCTCCTGTAACAAATGAAATGTTAATTTAAAAATTTTGACAATTGTAAATTTTACTTCATATTTTATTTACTATGAGTGAAATGAAAACATTATTTAAAAAAAATGAAAGTGACTTTACTGATTCACAATCACTGATGTCGATACACATGTCTGTCTCGCACTTCTGGACGTACACAGCCAGCAGCTGAACGGGCATATCTGTGAGACATTTAGTGCATCATGCTTTCTGCATTTTCTCAAACTCTTTTGCAGAGTACAGTAATGGAGATATGTCTAGAGTATTCTGTAGAGGCATGATATTTAGACAGCTCTTTCCTCCTGCAGTTTTGATGAGATAGGACCCTGTGTGTCCTTCAGCTTCCAGCGCAACAATGTTCAGCTTTCGCTGACCTGATCCACCTGAGTGAAAAAGATCAGAAGCCATTATCAGCTATTTAGATCAAATAAATGTTTCAGAAATTAATGAATATTCTATTTCACTCTAACATTGTGTCAGGCTTCCTGGGTAGGCTGAAGTAGGAGGCAAACTCGAAGATGAAGTATTCCAAGGTTTTAATTCTCAAACATAACAGATACACAAAAACAGGGAGCGTGTACTCAGAGCAGGAACCTAACATTAAACATTGACCGACAAGTGAAGACTGAAACACTCAGGGCTTAAATACAGGGGAGAACAGATCAGGGAAACAAGACACAGCTGACAAGACTAACGAGGAACCAGGTGATACAAATGAACTGAGGGTAACCATGGAAACCAAGGAGTGGCGGGAAAACAGAACAAAGGAAGACATGTGACCAGTGACAAAAACACTCAAACAGAACAGGGGCTCGTTCTTCGTACGTCGCTAACTCAGTTAGCTGGATTTGATTGTTGACGATTTGGCATGATCTTGGATCGTTTGGTTCTTCGAAGCTCATCCTGGACTTGCTGTCATAGCAACAGCTGCGCAAGCTTAAACCTGCTCGGGAGCAGGCTTATTTCATGTAAACAGGATTAGATCGCGGCTTCATAAGCGGAGCTGATACGGGACGTCCAGCGCAGCGCGATAGTGCACTTTCTGAGATGTTTTTTTTTTTCTCGTGACTCGTGAGATTGTCGTTTACATTATTAAATTGTTGGAAACGCACATTTATTTTCGACTTGTCGGAGTCTGGCTTTAAATACAGCACAAACTGTTTGCATTGCCCTAAGATTATTTGCGAGTGGCTCTTTCGATGCAGAGAACTTGATGGAAAGTGCTGTCTGTCGTGTCATTTGGAGTTTACCTGGCGCTTTTAGGTTTAAAAAATTTTTTTTTTGTTGTTTTTTTTTTTTTGTGGCATTTCCAAGCCACTTTTTTTTAGGCTATCATCATTTTTTATGAAGATCATACAATCATGACCATGCCGATTACAGTATATGTCACTCAGGCTTCACTAACGTGATACCATAGACTATAGGCTGCCATCAAGGCCTCAATGAAGGGGATTATGTGAACAGAAAGGGGGATTATGTGAACAGAAAGGGGGTTCACAATGTAAATGTGCAGCCCAGTTACAATTGGGATTCTTAATATTCCAGATTAATAATATTATATCAAATAAAAAAAGGCAGTTGACTAAAATCTTCCATAATCACAAATGTGAAAGCAAAAAGGCCAGGATCTGTGCATGACTTAAGAATTTTCAGAGATTCACATTCCTGCACATTATTTGAAAGTGGTAAGGAAAGTTCCACAATTAAATATCAAGCTCACTGTATTACATACACTTATTGATCCTAACAGAACTGCACTTTTTCATAGGTGATTATGACATGTTCCTGCAGACAGGTGTTTTATGACCCCATTCCCTGACCCAAACCAGTTACAATGCAGCACCAGGACAAGGGCACACAATGAAATGAACTTTGGCTAACTAAAGGGAAGATTTCAGAGTCTGAGAAGTCTGAGGGTTGCACACCTGACAGGGCCTGTGACATTGTTGCATGTGCCATATTACACAACATTGCAAAAAAAACCCCAACACCTTTCATTAAATGTTTAATAAAAGACAAATATGCTTAGTTCCTTGAGTTTTATTTCAATTGTTCTTTGTAAAGAAAAGCCAGTGGTAAAGTGCCTGCAACAAGAGATATTAGACACATGCCTCATGCAACAAATAAAAAGGAAAAGTTGGCTATACACTGCCCACCTGTAGGCCTATGTCTCCTCTGTCTGTGCAGACTCTTCTGTAGGCCTTTCTGTAGATGTGGAATCCTGCAACTTATATTGCAGCCATAAAGCATACAAGTATAAATTAAGTAAAGTTATTTATGCACTTGCAGGCTAGTTCCTCCATATGACATGTTATCTTAGAGGGTTTATTCACTGTCCAGTGCAATGGAAACAAATGGACATTACAAAGTCTTATACTTTCTTTCCTTTGGAAAGTTAGAAAATGTCCACTTACTGCACATATTTCAGCCACCACTTTCTTGGGAACAGATACAAGTGTTGATGTATTATGTAAAAGTGCACAAAAGAGGAAAACACAGTGTCATACAATGAACTACACTCGGGAAAATGTGATCAATAACTCATGGCAAAATATTTTTACATTAACATAAGTTTATCAGTTTTCACTTTCACAAGTCAAAGCAATTCATCATTACTTTTAATGCGGCCTTCATTTAATGCAGCAATATTTGTACAATTATTTTACAGTGTAGGCTACTAAGATCTTTTCTTTTTTTCAGCCTTTTTCTTGGTTGCTTTTATAAACAGACAACCATTTATTTAACAGTGCCTTTTATAGAAGAGAAGAGACTATAATATAACTAAAAATTACCATTAGGCTATATGTAGAATATTTTTATACTTCACTTTTATTTGTTCCCATGTTCTAGTGTGGTGACTCTGACATTACAATGAACAAAGTAGCCTAATTATGCAATTATTAAAATACAAAAAAGGCTAATAAGTGATAAAAACATCTAACATGGCCACTTCTAACGGATTTAAATTGTCTGCTACTTTTTGCCAGCCCTCTCTCCTGGCTTTTGCAGACTTTGAGGTGTTCCCTGGCGTTTTGATTAAACATTAAAATTCCGAATAAACTTCGACTATTAGTTCTTGCTCTGCTGAGGAGAAAAACTGTGCGCGCTCTTTGGCCACGCTGAACAGCCAATAGCAGCGTTGCTGATCAATGTTTCTACGATCGATACATATCCCCTTTTAAACCAGCGCATGAACGCGCAGTTATCTCAGATAACTCAATCCAGCTATACTAATCATAAACAACAGGTGAGTTCGAAGAACCCAATTAGCCGGATCATGATTAGCACGATGATATCATCTTGGATGTGTCATTTGATCTCGGATGTAATAAGCAACGTACGAAGAACGAGCCCCAGAACTGTGACACATTGATAGCCAATGTAAACAAACTAAGACAAGCAAACAAAGAACAAAGTAGCAAGAAAACCACATGTATATAGTCTAAAATAGTATTGTAATTATTCCACTGTTACACTGTTAATCTATTAAAAAAGTACTGGGAACAAGAATTTTCTTGTTACTAGTCTATTTATTTGCTTTATGATAAAGAATCAATGCTCTAAATTTGCAAATATTTCAGAAACATTTATTTTTTTACAACTACTACATACATAAAGCATAGTAATATTATGATTGTTGTGGTTAGCTGCAAGCTAGTTAGATAACTGGCTTCATAGAATACTGAACAGAAATCGTGTCTTACTATGGTCAGCTAATCTGCACATTTACAAGGTTTTCAAACAAGTAATACAAAACATAACGTGTCAAAATAACATTTTAATTTGGCAATCACTGTACCTCTCTTTGATTATCCATCTTTCTTACCGAATCTTGATCGTTATTAACAGCTCTCTGGGTCGTGCCTTAGCCGCTCTTGATTGAAAATCACAGGCGTCCAATCACAACTGACTTCCGGAAATGGGGAAGTAACCAATAACATTTGAGGTTATAAAAACAGTAACCCCTCGACTGCCAAAAATAAAAGTGTCCGAGCAAGCAAAAGCAGCAGGTGAGAGCAGATCGAGTGCGAGAGCGTGGGGAATGATCACGCGTGTGCTGTGAGACATGTCCGAGCGCGCGGGCTTGTATTGCGTGCAGGGGAGATGTCATGCGCACACGTAGGATTTGAAATGAGCTTGCGAGTTCACGTTTCCTCGCGCGTAGATCTGTAATCCTCTTGCGGAAGCAATTTAGCGCACGCACCAGCATCATTTGTGCGCTCGGTTAATTTTGTCATTAATTGTTCCGCCATAAATTGTCTGCTTTGAGACTTCAGTGTAAATGCTGACTGCTGTGATTGGCTGACATCATTGCATATGAAATAGCCAGCATTACATGTGGAAATCTATCGAATACTTTTACCAAGTTTTCACTATTACAGCTATCGAGATTAACAAATCGTGAAAAGTATTGATTAAATCATTATATTTAGATCTATTCCATCAAATGAAGGGTTGCAGTGATGAGCATTGAGCAGATGACAGTCTGTTGATCACGTGAATGAAGTGATCTCATCATTGCAACGCAATTTCTGCACTCTCACGAATGCTTTGACCAAATAACAATGTAAAACAAGATGTAATACAGTAAGAGCTTCGTTGTGCAGTGTAACAGCGTCATTGATTTCATAACGAGTTTTGGCAAAGTACCCAGATAAACTCGCGCTCGTGTGAAGATAAACAATAAACTCGTGTGATTGACAGCTTGGGCCATTGGAAAGGGAGCGTTCTTTAAAGGCTTTCTGTATGAATCACAGTTTAAATAAGATTATTTTCATCCTACTAAGAGAAACGATGTGAAGTTGATCTTTTAGTCCCTGGCTTGATTTACTGATGCATAAACAGTATTGAACGATTTTGAGAGAAAGATCATGTGTCTGAACTTGAATAATTATACATCAAAAATCACTGATCATAGATCAGACATTAGAATAAAAAACATATTTGGAGCTTGATTAAATAAATGCTTGTTATAATAGGGAGGACAACTTAAGCTATTAAACTTGCAGGAAGTTTTAATGGTAAAAAGACCTCTTATATGCCAAAAGATCGAGGTGTCATCACCCCTTTAAAAGAAAACATGTCAGATGGATTTTTGCATTGAACTCTTCATATCTGTATCCATAACACAGCAGCATTTTGAACGCGTTACAATACCTTCAAAATTAATTGTCTAAAATTTTGTTGAAAATAACGAATTTTATTTCCAATTTTATGACCAAATGTGAGGCCTTTCAATAATGTGTGATTATTATGGAAGTAAAATAATGACAAATGTTTTTGAAACAAAAAAGCTTGTTGAATTGCATTACTTGAAAAAATATGCATTGCATTAACCCTGCTTGCATTTTAAAGCATTGTGTTTTTAGGGCTTGCATTTTTATGGGCTGAAATTCAACATGGTTGTATATTTAAGCTGTGAATATTTCAATTCAAAACATTTCACACACGTTTTCATTATTAAAAATTCAATAATCCATATTCACCTTTCAGATTTCATTTTCAAAATATTCATTCTGTTTAAAAATACAACCTATAATATTCGACAGGCAATTTTCGGTCCATGTTATTTCGCTTTACAAATTCGCTTCCACAAATTCAATGGTTCAAATTCAACAGAAAATTCAACATTTGACATCTGGGAACGGCAGGAATATCAATGGATTGCCGATTGATAATCTCCATAGCTGTTAGTCGACCTCACCAGCAGGGGGTGCAAGCAGCTGCTGACAAAGAAAACTATAGAGCAGGGATGTCCAATCCTGCTCCTGGAGGGCCACTGTCCTGCAGAGTTTAGCTCCAACCCCAATTAAAAACACCTGAACCAGCTAATCAAGGTCTTTCTAGGCATTCTAGAAACTTCCAGGTAGGTGTGTTGAGGCAGGTTAGAGCTAACCTCTGCAGGACAGTGGCCCTCCAGGACTGAGTTTGGACACCCCTGCTATAGAGCAACGGTGAGAGAGTCATTAATTCATAAAAACGATTTACAAAAATGGAGCAAGCGGTAAGTATTTGTGATGATTATCAGGGCCAGTATATATATATATATATATGGAAAAGCTGATAAAGACACAAAAGCGTCTCGGTTACGTATATAACCCTCGTTCCCTGAGTAGGGAACGGAGACGTTACGTCGGATGATGACGAATGGGGTTTCGCTTAGAAAGCCTCTCACCTTCGAGTATATAAAACGAGCCAATGGCAATGAAATGCCATGGGTCTGCGGAATTTGCATAGTGTAGGTCCGCCCCCCTCTGGGGGTACATAAGGAAGTACACTGGCAACATGCAGATATGTCTTCGCTGAGGAGCCGAGACTGAACTCAGGCGTTCCTAGCGGTACAGCGGAAGTGGCAGGGAGACGTAACGTCTCCGTTCCCTACTCAGGGAACGAGGGTTACATACGTAACCGAGACGTTCCCTTTCGTGGTCACTCCGAGTTACGTCGGATTACTACGAATGGGGTCCCCAGTCTAATCACTCCACCTCGGCTGTCTTCCAGTGCCCTGCGTAAGTCTGAACTCCCTGTCCTAAGACTAGCACGGACGAAGGAGTCCTACTTAACACAGGAATACCAAGGTACACTGGGAAGCATATCTCAGAGGAAATATGCAATTACGCCCAGCCCGAAGGGGGGGGGGGGGGGACTTGGAATACACATATGACCCCAAGGGGCTGCATATGGAGTACACTGGGGTGTCCAGCCGCAGGTGGAATTTTTCAACCCCAGGGGTGGCAAGGTGGCTTGCCGAGGGAAAGACACATGCTCAGAGAGACTTACAGTGGAAATACACATGTGGGGGTCGCCCAGAGGGGGAACCATGCACATGGAGGCACCTAGTCAAGCGCGAAAGCTGCCGGTGGCATAACTCTGGCGTTGACGTCGACAGTGCTGGAGGAGACTCAGGGCTTATTAGGCTCACCTGCGGAAAATATTGCACGTATCCCGTCCGTGGAGAGGAATGGCGAGCAAGCGAAGACACCTGAGCAGAATCTAGTACCGGCTAGTTGAAGCGAGTACATGAGAAGAAACTAGCTCCACTCTGAGATTATAGAATCTCGCGAATGTGTTGGGTGTCGCCCAGCCTGCAGCTCTACAAATGTCTGTTAGCGAGGCGCCATGCGCTAGAGCCCAAGAGAATGCCACACTCCGAGTGGAGTGGGCCGTCACACCAAGGGGGCATGGTCGACCTTGCTGCTGGTATGCCAAAGCAATGGCGTCCACTATCCAGTGGGACAACCTTTGCCTGGAGAGAGCCTTTCCCTTCAGTTTCCCACCACAACAGACAAGAGCTGGTCTGAGGTCCTGAAACAACGCGTTCTGTCTACGTAAGCACGGAGGGTGCGTACTGGACAGAGCAGTGCCAAGGCTGGGTCTGCCTCCTCCAAGGGCAGCGCTTGCAGGTTCACCACCTGGTGGGAACCTTGGGCACATATCCTGGCCGGGGTCTCAGGATCACGTGAGAGTTAGCCGGCCCGAATTCCAGGCACGCTTCGTCAACCGAAAATGCCTGCAGGTCCCCTACCCTCTTGATGTAGGCCAATGCAACCAGGAGCGCTGTCTTAATTGACAGAAACTTAAGCTCCACTGATTGCAGAGGCTCAAAGGGAGCACTATGCAGGGCAGTTAGAACCACTGAGAGGTCCCAAGAGGGTACGAGGGGAGGACGAGGAGGATTCAGTCTCCTCGCTCCCCTCAGGAACCTGATGATCAGGTCGTGCTTTCCCAGAGACTTACCAACGACTGCGTCGTGATGTGCGGCAATGGCGGCAACATACACTTTCAGGGTGGAGGGAGACAGCCTTCGCTCCAACCCTTCTTGCAGGAAGGAAAGCACGACACTGATCGGGCATTTCGTGGGTTCTTGATGTTTAGAAGAACACCAGTTGACGAAGAGGTTCCACTTCAACGCATAGGCATGTCTTGTGGACGATGCTCTAGCGGAAGTGATGGTGGCCACCACCGCTGGTGGTAGGGTACTCAAACCTGCCTCGTCCCGTCCAGGAGCCACATGTGGAGGTTCCAAAGATCGGGACGAGGGTGCCAAAGGGTGACCCGTCCCTGAGAAAGGAGGTCCTTCCTCAGAAGAATTGGCCAGGGAGGTGCTGTCGCGAGAAGTACTAGTTCTGAGAACCAGGTCCGGTTGTGCCAATACGGGGCAACCAAAATGACCTGCTCCTCGTCCTCCCTGATCTTGCACAAGGTCTGCGCAAGAAGGCTCACTGGGGGAAACGCATACTTGCGTAGGCCCAGTGGCCATCTGTGCGCCAGTGCATGCCCTCGGTCAGGGAATAATACAGGTCGCAGTGGGACGAGTCCTGGGAGGCAAACAGGTCTACCTGTGCATCCCGAACTGATCCCAAATCAGCTGGACCGACTGGGGATGGAGTCTCCATTCTCCAGCGAGAGGCCGAAGCCGAGACAGCTCGTCGGCCGTCTGGTTCAGGTTTCCCGGGATATAAATGGCTCGAAGCGACCTCAGATGCTTCTGACTCCACATGAGGAGGTGGCGAGCAAGTTGCGACATACGGCGGGAGCGTAGACCACATGGCGCCCCAGCCCGTGGTGGAGGCATCTGTTGATACAACAACATGCCGGGAAACTCGTTCTAAGGGCACTCCGGCCCGTAGAAAACTGAGGTTCATCCACGGGGTGAAGGTCTGATGGCAGGCTGGAGTCACTGGGACTTGGAGCGTGTCGTGTTGCCATGCCAACCTCGGGACTCGATCGCGAAGCCAAAGCTGAAGCGGTCTCATATGAAGCAATCCGAGCGGCGTTACTGCGGCTGCGGATGCCATATGCCCCAGGAGCCTCTGAAATAATTTCAGTGGAACCGCACTCTTGCCCTCGAATTGGTGAAGACAAGTCAGCAGTGACTGCGCGACCGAATCGATCTCCATACCGAGAAAAGAGATCCTCTGCACGGGGCAGAGTTTGCTCTTCTCCCAGTTGACCCGAAGGCCCAGACGAGCTAGGTGCCAGAGCACTAGGTCCCTGTGTTCGCAAACCTGATCTCGAGAGTGAGCTAGGATCAGCCAGTCGTCGAGATAGTTCAGGATGCGAACCCCGTTTTCCCGGAGGGGAACAAGGGCTGCCTTGACAACCTTCGTGAAGACGCGAGGAGACAGGGCTAGCCCGAATGGGAGAACCGCATACTGGTATGCCCGCCCCTCGAAAGCAAACCGAAGAAACGGTCTGTGTCGAGGTAAAATGGAGACATGGAAGTAGGCGTCCTTCAGGTCGATCGCTGCAAACCAATCCTGCGGCCGCCCGCACTGGAGGATGCGTTTGGCCGTAAGCATCTTGAACGGCAGCCTGAGAAGGGAGCGGTTCAAGATGCGCAGGTCGAGGATTGGCCGTAACCCACCGGATTTCGTCGGTACAATGAAGTAAGGGCTGTAGAAGCCGGACTTCATTTCGGCTGGAGGGACAGTCTCAATCGCACCCTTCGCCAGTAGGGTGGCGACCTCCGCTCTCATGACAGGGGCATTGCCACCGACCATAGTGAAGCGGACTCCCCTGAAGTGGGGAGGAGATCGCGCGAACTGAATCGTGTAGCCGAGCCTGATAGTTTCTCGCGACCCAGCGGGACAGTCTGGGGAGCTCTAGCGAGGCTCCCAGAACTGCGCCAGCAGGGTCATTCGAACCATAGACGTACCGTCGGTGGTGCAGCGAGGCGGAATGACCGGCCCAGGCGAGGGTGGCATAGCGGCCCTGTGCGGGGGCACGGTCATTAGCCGCGTCCTGCCAGAGGAGGCCAGGGGAGGACCAGCGTCCCGTGGGGGCGTGCTCTGGCAGGTGTCTGGCGACAGAGGGGGATGAGAGGAGCGTGGCCCGTGGGCGGCGCGTGCTGTCATCCACAGCCTCTTGGGGCTCAGAGAAAGAGCATCAGTTCTTTTTGAATGAGATTCTCCCCCAGCCCTCCACCGGGGGAAGGAGTGGTCCTGCTACCAACTCCTGAAAGAACTGAGCCCTAACTCCAAGCTGCCCGTCTCAGGAGTGCTGCTTAGCCAGGTGTTAGCCGGCTAAGGGGCAGAAACAGGCGGTGCCAGCCTCCAGCGACCTCCTCGTGCTCGGGCCGTTGAAGGCTCGAGGGGAGGAGCCGCATGGAGGCGGCGTCGGCGGGAAGCGTGGTCGAGTTTCCGCATTCTGTCAGTGTTGGCCAGGGAAGGACTAGCGTTCCACTGTGGCCGGTTCTGACAGAACTCCTGAGTCAGCACTGCCTCGAAGGCGAAGGCGACACACAGCCCTGCATGCCTGTGTCACAATAGTGACAGAGAACATACAGCCCATGATCGCCACGTGATCGAGTGCAGCGAAGGCGGAGGACGCCTGCGGGCCGCGACAAGTCACGGGGACCCTCGCGAGCCGGAGGCGTCCTGATGCACGTCCGCGAGAAAGGCGCTGGGAGCGAGTGCTGTAGAGCAACCAATCGTAAGCCTACAGCGCTCGGGGGGAGGGCCACTCCAACCGATGCTTTCAGCTGCCCGGGAAAGCATGGCCATCAGCTCTGGATCTGACTCGACTAACGCTGACACTCCCGAGGGAGGCAGCGCAGTCGAATCCTCATTTCCAGAGGAATCAAGCCCGCCTTGTGATGCTGTGAGTGACATGACACCATCTGCTGGAGTCCCGAATGAAAACATTGGGTCCCGGAGAGGAACCAGGCACACACGGAAGCCCCACGGTTTGCGATGTAGAGGGGGGCGTGGCCCGAGGAAAGCTCATCGGAATTATGCCACACCATAACCCTCAAATCACCCTGGCCACCAGCCAAAGTATCCCCTCTCGAGGAAGAGATAGATTGGGGTGTGGCAGAGGGGACTCTCACACAGAGATCATTGAGTCTCGATCTATAAACATCGCGATGGTCATGTTCCCGCAATGAAAACATGACTCATCCACAAGCGCTGCCGAGCGTGATTAAGCCCAAGACGCGAAACAGCGCTCGTGACCGTTAGGCAGATGAATCACGCGCTCACATCCAGTAAATACACGGGCAAGCCATCTTGAAAAAGACATGCCGCGTGCAGCTCTTTTAGAGAGGAAAAAGCTCAGCAGAGTGCTGAAGCGCCCAGGGAGAAACACACTCACTGTCGGCAGATCACTGCACAGATCAGCAGCAGGCAATGCGATCTTGCTGGAACGCGCCATCACTCCAACACACTGAAGAGCCGCTCGTCTCGTAGAGTGAAGATGATTCATAATGGCTTGCAGGAGTGAAGAGAACTCTTGGCTCCGAAGCGAAAACATCTGCATGTTGCCAGCGTACTTCCTTATATACCCCCAGAGGGGGGCGGACCTACGCTATGCAAATTCCGCAGACCCATGGCATTTCATTGCCATTGGCTCGTTTTATATACTCGAAGGTGAGAGGCTTTCTAAGCGAAACCCCATTCGTCGTCATTCGACGTAACTCGGAGTGACCACGAAAGGGAACTGTATTTACATTTAAGTCTTCACAGTGAGTTTTGTACATGTAAGCAACTTTCTCTACCGTGAACAAGATTATAATGTTATTCACCGATGCTGATGTATAGATGTATAGATAAAACGTTAAATCTGAGGTAGTAGACATATGTTTCTTTCGGTTGTTTAGTTTTCTTAACTTTATATCACTGCTCTGCTGCAGAACTGGGGATTCCCTCAATACATCATTCTCCAGGATTCCCCAGCGGCCAGGACACTTATTGCTTGCTTTGCAATAATTTAGAGTATTATATGTGAAACATTTGTATCTATTGTATTATTACATATAATAGTCAGACACAAGGCTGGACTGGGACAAAAAATCGGCCCTGGCATTTTGGCCCATACTGGCCCACTACATATGATCATAAACAGCACCCATCTTTGCACTCCATTGAGTATACCAACACCTTTTCCTTAAAACCACTAATGCCATGTAATGAGTGAGTAGGAACGAATACATGCCTGGTCAGACATTTATATTCACACTGCAATAAATAAGTAAGCCTATCTATTTCCACTAAAAATAGCCTATAAACATCCTAAAAGATATGTTCACCTTAACAAAACTGCATACATTTTGATTTGAATTGTTTAAAACAATTAAAATACTATTTGGCCTGTGGAAATGAATGAATCAACTCTATTCTAAAAACTTTATTTGAGAAGTATTTTATACAGTTTATTTTTTATGGATTTTTAAAATATATTTATTCTAAAACATAGCAAGGATATTGGATAATTTTTAGCAATGCAATGTGTATGGCACAAATGGCATTTATATATAATATTTTCCAATGTCTTGTAGTACCTTTGATGGTGTTAAACATGGTATAATGTGGATGGAAATATGAATGGAAATGATACAGATGTGTAGTAGGAAATGTGAAAAAAATTTTTTTGGGTGATTTTCCTTTTATTGTGACAGGACACTAGAGAGATGACAGGAAACGAGGTGGGAGAGAGACGGGGGATGGGATCGGGAAAGGTCCACGAGCCAGGACTCGAACTCGGGCCGCCCGAGCGCAAAGGCGCTACATGTCGGCGCACTGACCACGAGGCCATTGGC
Organism: Squalius cephalus; assembly: GCF_949319135.1. NCBI lineage: Eukaryota > Metazoa > Chordata > Actinopteri > Cypriniformes > Leuciscidae > Squalius > Squalius cephalus. Next base: position 13,268,671 of record NC_137125.1, read on the forward strand.
GCAGACAGGAAATGTGAATTTTAACAGGTATTTTGGACCTACAAACACACTTCCAGATACATATGCACGCACACACTTACACAGAAGTCCAAAGCGCAGCCCAGACAGCATGGTAACATTGATTCAATGTTGAGTTTTGATCCAAACCATCATTTTGGTTGACATCAAAATTTCAATGTTTAAAGTGTGTTGGATCAGCAAGATCTTGCAGGCATGTATCTGTGCAAAACACTACTGGGTGTTTCCCAATCAGTGGGGCGTTTCAGTTCATGATGGGCACTTTCAATGGTGTTACCTCATTTGCTCTAATACACTGGGGGTTTGGTTTAGGGGTGGGCCCTCATGATTTTAGCAAGTCTATTGAAAAATGGTTGAAAAACACCAATTGTAGTTTGAAAATTGGAACTAATTGGTATATGCCCATTTTGGTTTTGCATGTGGGCTTCTCAGTAGTTAATTGATTTAGGCTGTTTAATCCGGCCCGTCGAGTATTTAAAAAATTGTCTTAAGATTGCTTTCATTATGCCTTTTTCTTGCAATACTTTGCGTTATATATATATATATAGCGTTGCATATATTTGACAATCGGAATATCAGATATTTCATGCCATAGCTAACAAATGTAAAAAAGGAAAAATGACATAAAAGCAGATTATCATTCATTCAGCGCTGTTGTGGCTGCGGTGTGTCATGTAGCGCGTCACCATGGAAACCAAACAGACAGCGACTTAAGCGCATAGACTTAATGGTCTGATCTGCCTTTGCTTTTTGTTTTATTTTATTATTCTTAAAATAAATTTGTATATTCGTTTATTTCATTTTTTTTCCACAAATGTATGACTTTTGGAAGTGCAAATTGATTGCCATATGCAGTTTTAATAAAGTTGAATTAACGTAACCTTCTGTCATTTTTACTCTTCTAAGTGTACACTTGCAGGTGTTTTGTTTCTAATTTACTGTTAGGCCCATTAAATAATAGTAAGGATAAACAATATTTAAAAAGTATAGGCTATAATTATCTAACATCTGACTAATTAAAAATTAACCTCAAAACATAACATGCTAAATGGGGGATATCTAGCATAAAAAATGTAACGTTGTTGTCAGAATGTCGTCTTTCAGTTGTTGAATTTCGCGCAGACGTTGCCACAACGTAAATGTGTTTGCTCAGCCCGATCTCATGAAAGTGCGAATACCAAGAATTGTATTTCTAGTGCTTATGATACGCAGTTTTCGCGTGCATATGATACGCACTTTATGGCGTGTAATAGGCACGCACTCCGCACCCCTAATCCTAACCAAGGGGTTTACAGTGCGTAGCATATGCACACAAAAATTTTTTTTGGCGTATAAATGGCACGAGAAATTAAATTTGTGGTATAGATACGCACTTTCATGAGATCGTGTCTCATAATCTGCTACTGGGCCGACCCTCTGTCAAATTTTAAAACCCAGTGTGGCCCTTGAGCCAAAAAGTTTGCCCACCCCTGTTCTACAAGATAAACTTGTTTCTTGAATGCTATGTATGTAGTTTCACAGAAAATGAACTGAGATATAGTTAATGGCTATAGCTCAGAGGTGTTTGTTCCTCTTCATGAAGAGTTTAGCTCTAACACCTGCCTGGAAGTGTTCATTGATCCTAAATGACCCTTGATTAGCTTGATTAGCTGCTTCAGGTGTGTTTAATTAGGGCTGGAGATAAAATCGGACATCCCTGCCATAGTGCTTTCTTTTGATATTGAAGCATTAATAGATTTTAGAAAAATAAATGAAATAATCAGAATTTAACAATATTTTAATCATAGTTAAAATATTTTGTGTTCAGCAACTTTTTTTTCATATTGTGTTTAGTTTATTAACATTCTTGAACGTGGCAACTGAACTGACTTGTTCTCGAGTAACATGCTTTCTTTTTCAGATTTCAGAGAACCCAAAGGAAAAGAGGCAGTAGTCTGATGTAAGACAGATTTGTAAAAACCTGAACCGTTGGACCACCTCTAATTATGACATCAGACTTCTGAAGCCAGTTTTATTTTTAAAGGTTGAAATGCTTTTGTCTTATTTCTCCCCCTTTCTTTTTTAACTCAACTGCTGGAAAGGTGTCATTTATATTTTAAAAGGTTTTTTGCCAAATTTTGAAATGGTCAGGAATTTGTTGATGCATCATTGAAGTGTAGTTGAAATATTAATGTTGTTTCAACATTAACTTTGTACATCAGATGGCAACATTGGTTGACATTCCTTTTCAGATGTATTTTCAGTGTTTCAACAAACTGTATTTAGAGTCAACATCACATTGTAACATTGATCAAACCATATTACCAAAGATTATTTCTGTTAATTTCAGTGTTAATTCAACAGCAGTGATGTAGATTCAACATCATAATGTTGATTAAACAATATTACCATCGATTTATTTTAGTTAATTTCAGTGTTGATTCAACAGCAGTGATGTAGATTCAACATCATAGTGTAACGATGATTCAACAATATTACCATTGATTATGTTTGTTAATTTCAGTGTTGATTCAATAGCAGTGATGTAGATTCAACATCTTAGTGTAATGTTGATTCAATATTACCATTGATTATTTTAGTTAATTTCAGTATTGATTCAGCATTGGTGATGTAGATTCAACATCATAGTGTAATGTTGATTCAGTAGCATTACTATTGATTTTTTGTTCAACAGTTTCAATATTAACTGAGGGTGCAAAAGTGATGTTGATAAAATATCACTTTGTAATGTTGAATCAATATGAACACCATTGATTTGTGATTGAAATCTGAACATTATTTCAATATTAACTGAGGGTGCAAGAGTGATGCTAAAGCAACATCACTTTGTAATGTTGAAGCAATATGAACACTATTGATTTGTGGTTGAAATCTGAACATTATTTCAATATTAACTGAGGGTGCAAGAGTGATGCTAAAGCAACATCGCTTTCTAACATCATTTCAATGTAATCAGCGTTGACACATCAACACTGACTCAACATTGTTTCAGTGGTTACATGCTATCTGGGAGAGGACAGAAAGGACGCAAGAATGCCCATTGGGAAACAATAATGTCACCAAAAACCCCCTCGACTGAAGCAATAGAAGGTTAATGTTGCAAGATTTGTTTCCTCTGGAAAAAAAAACAAGAAACTGCATAGGAACAATGTAACCCAGTTCCGTATAAATATGACCGCATTTTGACTGTTAGTGGCTGCATTTTTTATGTTGATGTCGTTTGCATCCCTAGGGAGAATTCTTCTAGGGAGTTCTCTTCTAGTTCAGTTTTCTAACTGAAACTCTTTTTTGCTTATATTGCTCTGCTGTATTATCTTAGCTTGTAGACTTCTGAGGAGAACAAGTTATTTTTTACTCCTATTGCTTGAACTGCTTACAAGGTAATTAGCCTTTATAATATTCACTCATACAGGACTGCCCTGTTGAGATTGAATAAACTGAAATTTATAACCTGTATTTTTTTGATGATTTGCTACAAGTATTAATCCTTGTGTAACCAGTATTTTATCTTTTGTTTAAATAAAATTTTATTTCATAAAGACAAACACTGTAAAGTTTTACTTCAGCTTACAAAGACAGTTCTATTAGCGATAGACAGAGCATTGTAATAATCTTTGCAAGACCAAAGACAACAAAGTTTCCAGGAACGATTCTGCTGGAGAGTAAGCATGAATTTGATCCATATGTCTAGTTGTCAATGATTATTATTGTTTCACGAGAGTGTAGGGATTACACCTAGATTTGCTGGTATAAATTAAAACAAGCTAGTGAGGAAATAAATCCTATTCTGACCTGACAGCACAAGACTACCTAGCAACTTTGATACTATGGGGTTAATCAGGAAAATGAGATAAATACCAGATCTCACCACAATAGTGAAACTAGGCACTGTAAGGGGATTACTCCATGTATGGTTATTTCGGGGAGGGGACGGGGATTGAGATGCATGTACACACAATCTTCCGCTGACTGGGATTTTTGAGCAGGTTCTGGCATACGCATGGTTTTATAAATCTGAAAACTTTTTGTGCGTACGCAGACTTTTAGTATGAAATCTACAGAAAGTTTTATAAATGAGGACTCAGTGAATATCTGTCTCATCTCCTGCTTGTGTGTGATAGTATGGTTTTAGATTGTCAGATGTTTAACTCTCAGGGATACCTTATGATGAGTTTGAGTCTGTGATGCACTAGTGTTAGGTCTTTTGTTTAGTGTCTTGTATTTTGTATTATTCATGATTTCCTGTCCTTTTGTAGTCTTTTACTTGGTCTTTGTAGTTCTTCTACTGTTTTCCCACCCTAATTTCCCCCAAGTGCTCCTTGTTTTACGTTGTTTAGTCTGTTTTTTTTTTTAGCCCTGTGTTTTCTATTGTCTGGAAGATCCAGCTTCCTCACTTCGTTTTTAACAGCATACTAAAGGTAATGAATCCGGCTTATATGCCCATAATTAACACAAATGATACAGTATGATGCAAAATTTGTTGCTGTTTTTTACAATCCAAAATTCAATTCATTCTCTATTTTTCTCTATTCTCTAAGTCTTGAACTACTGATTATTGGGCCAAATTTGTTCCAAATAAGGTAAGATTAATGGTTTTGACTGTGCTTATCATTGTTATGCCAAATGTTTTGTACAATATTTAGTCTGTTTCCAAACCAGCATGCAGATTATATAAAATACAACAAAGACAAATTAAGTAAGATTTAATTTAATATTATTGTTATTGTGAAAAGAGATTATATTACAGTAGTGCGTCAGGCTTGATTTCCTGGAAACAGTGTGTAGCTTTGCCACCCCTCCTAACCATCTGAGCTCCCCCCCACTTTAACTATCATTCTGGGAAACAGTATTACACCACAGAAAGCGTTATCTCAGAGGAGTGAACTATAAGAACACACAGCAAAGTAGGAGAAACCAACTGAAGAGTCCATCGTTTCCTCCCCTGCAACTGCAAACTGCAAGAAAATCAAAGCCGAAAATCTGAACAAGTTGTGTTCCAAACTTTAGGTTGATATCTCAAAAAATAGCTTTCAGTAAGATTTTGTTTGGCGCAATACCACACTTTTTCACTAGATCACATCCAAGCTCCATTACTGACCATATAAGGGCACCTCCATTTCCATATATGGTTTGAGTGATCCCATCTGAACTATATATTTCGATCATTTTCATAAAATGTATGAAGTAGTCATCCTATCCAGAAGTAATATGGGCGGTTTGGCAGTATTTGATTTGTATTCAACCTATAGCCTAAGTAAAGCAATAAAAAACATGTATGTGCATTATAGCTCAACACTGCATACCAAATCAAGAATCCATCATTTTTTTTCTGTATATTTAAAACATTTTCAGACCTTTTTTTCCTCATAAAATTAAATTGGTGTTATCTTTTGAACTCTTGCCATGAAAACAAACCGAGGTTTCTACTAATCTTTCATGATTTTTCATGTTCATCGCCATTTCAAAATAAAGGCCTGAACACGCCTAATGAGAATGAAATATTTTTGTTGCAATTTGATAAATTACTCCTCCTCTGTAATTTATTTTTGAAAAACAGTCATCAAATATGAAAACTAGAGACTGTAAGCTTTCATTTTTTAAGCTTTTTTTTTTTTAGTTTGTCAGTATTACTTTAGGTTTTTACAAAGTTTTTGCTTTTATACTCACAACTCTATGACAACATCGCCCTCCTGTGGACATCACAACTTTTTTTGGTGAACTTCCAGTTTGTCACAATATTATTGTTTTGAATATATACTGGCAAATGTGAGATGGTGACAGCTGTAGATCAGTTTAAACGAGATGTTTGTAATATAATATCTGTGAAGCGTTATTCTAGTTACCAATAATTCTGTGACACAACTGCATTCATAAGTGTTTCCAGAATATGAAGACCACAGATTGTAATAATAATAAATATGAACATATAATATTTTAATAAATACACTGGTAAGATAATTTATGAACATCTATTTTATATTCTTATTGTTCACATGTTTTTACATGTCTTGATTTTGTACAGGTCAATTTCAGATTCAGAAAGAAGAATGTCTAGTACAGTCATTCCCACAAACTCGTCGCCGCTTGTCATCCAGTTTCAGGCCCCACAACAAACGGCTCCAGCGACTGTTTATGTGCCACAGACAGCTTCAGCTCCTCAAGGACTTCAGGCTTTCCTGAAAGGCCAACCAAAAGCACTTGGGGTGAGAAATCTTTCAATAAAATGTATTTTTATACATGTGAAGTAGGAAAGGTATGGAAAAAAATCCAAAAAAGCAGCAGTACAAACATTAACAAACTGTTGTGCAGATCTGGCAACCCTGCTCAGCTAATAACTGTGAGTCACTATTCCCCTGCAATAAGTGCCTGTTTTCTGGTCTTCCTCAGACTGTCCAGATAATGATCGGCCTGCTGATTCTCCTGTTGGGAATCGTGGCTACAGTCAATGCATATTCCAACTTTGCCGTCAGTGGTATTCCTTATTGGGGATCTCTCATCGTAAGGAAACAATATACAACTTAAGTACAGTTCTGTCTTTTCTAACACAAGCTAAATATTCTAACAGAAGAATCCTTTCTCTCTCCTCTCAGTACATTATCACAGGATCACTCTGCATTGTTGCAGAAAATAAACTCCATGGCAAAGTCTCCTCCAGTTTGTGTTTGGTAAGTACACATCACTTGTTATTTTCAGGGGTAAGGGGCAAGACTAAACAAACTTTCCAATACTGGATGAAAGTAAAAGTATTACTTTCTTTCAAAAAGAAAGAAAGAAAATATTACTGAACCCAAAACTTTTGAACGGAAGTAATGATTTCTGAAGGATCATGTGACACTGAAGACCGGAGTAATGGCTGATGAAAATTCAGCTTTGCATCACAGAAATAATTATATTTTAAAGTATATTCAAATAGAAAACTATCATTTTAAATTGTAATAATATTTCACAATATTACTGTATTTTTGAGCAAATACATGCAAGCCTGATGAGCATAAGAGACATCTTTCAAAAACATTAAAAGTAGTAATGTTTCCAAACTTTTAACTGGTACTAAGTTTATTTGCCATTTGTACCGGTACAGATAAGGAATTTTTGTAGCAGAGCTCGTTTAGTCAGCATTTAAAAAAAAGAAGTAAACATAGAAGACCAACTAGCAAACTACACACTACACACAATAAATAGACTTTCAGAGATACAGTCAACGAAGGGCAGCACAAACCTATGTCAAATAAGCCCACACACTAAGGATTATTACTTTAAGATTACGATTAAATTAAGATTGTTACACATTAAAAAAATATTGCACTGTCCCGAGATAATACATTTTTCCACATTTTGTTATGTTACAGCCTTTTTCCAAAATGGATTAAATTAATTATTTTCCACAAAATTCTACTAATAATACTAATATTATATATTAATAAATAAATAATAAATAATAATACATAATGACAACATGAAAGAAGTTTATTTGAAATCGTTACAAATTTATTAAAAATAAAACTACATGGTGCAATCCTGTTTCCACTGATCACCCTTGAGGTGTTTCTACAGCTGGATTGGAGTTCACCTGTGGTAAATTCAGTTGATTGGACATGATTTGGAAAGGCACACACCTGCCTATATAAGGTCCCACAGTTAACAGTGCATGTCAGAGCACAAACCAAGCCATGAAGTGTCTGTACAGCTCTGAGACAGGATTGTGTCGAGGCTCAGATCCATTTTGGATTAAGTCTATAACATGTTGAAATGTGGAAAAAGTGAAGCGCTATGGATACTTTCCGGATGCTCTGTAAATGGTTAATTTGATTGACTGTGCATAAAATCCATTATATTCTCATAAAGATCATTGAAGTCTAATCAAAATCTAATCAGTTTGCAAAGAAATCGGTGATCTCCAAATTACCTTTAATTTTACATGATACAGAAAACATGTCAAGTTGCCAGATATAAATGAATGTATTGCTATTCTATTAAAATGAAGACAATATTATTTGTCTATTATAAAATAGTACATAGAAGAATAGTTCCACACACCGACACCCGTATTATATTTGAAATTATAAGATATTTATTATATTTGAAGAGAGATATTGCCATTGTATAATTGTATTGTCATCATGAGTCATTTGTTCTTGGACCCGATAATTGCAACTTTATTATTTATTTTTATAGTGCTCCATATATATTGTTTCATGATCTGCTTTAACACACTGGGTAAAGTGCTTTCTAACTTATTAACTTGTTTTTCTGCCTATAGGTGAAAGGTTCACTTGGAATGAACATCTCAAGTGCTATAACTTCAGGCATTTCCATTATTATCCTTTCATTGGAGTTGGCTGTATGATATATCCCTTTCTGCTATGGATATGACTGTTATTATTACAAGGTATGTTAACAACTTTTCTAGTCACAGTTTTACTTGCATTTAATAGAAGAATTTAATAGACCTCTTAATGTTACTGATAATTTACGTCTTGATATTAACACCCGCCAAATGTGTGTGTATTTCAGCAGTGGCGTGTTGCAGTCACTCCTACTAGCCGCTTCGTGACCGTTAGGCAGACTGTCTCACAAATGAATTAGGTTGATTAGCTGTCATCTGTTAAATTTAATTACATAATACCAATTACTAAGAAATGCTTAATTTTGTTCAGTCTGTGTGTAAAAAGGTCGCATTAGCAATTAAAGAAAAACACTAAAGCAAAACATGGTCAGGTCAAAGTGTCTGAATAATTTGGTAGTCACTGTATGAAGAATTTTTGGATGAAGAATGTCACAGTTTACTTTATTTTGCTATAATAATTTGTGGTTTACTGTAGCCAAATTATGAGATGGTATTAAAAATATCTACAGTTTTTCCTCATGGTTTTGGTAAAATTGTAGCCCGTGAAAATGCTGAGTGGCTTGTAACTTCTGAAAACCACTCGACACAGTGGCTAGTGAGCAAAAAAGTTAATGTCAAGCCCTGTTCACCATGCAAGAAGGCTTTGACATTATACGTTTACCGGTAGTTTGATTTGTTGTATTTCCATATGAACCTCAAGGATTGTACATTCTGCACTTGCAGCCAGCGTATGAGTGAGTAACTATAATTTATTTTATTGATATTTGTGCTAATGATGAGTGTTTTCTCAGACCGTATACCAGGGGATCCGTGGTGTGTCCTTGGTATTCTCTATCCTTGAGTTTATCATCTCCATCGTTCTGTCAGCATTTGCCTGTAAAGCCAACGCCTGTTCTCCACAGGTGAGTGATGCGTTCAGGGCTAGAAGCTGAGTGGCCGCTATGGTTGCTAAGCAGTTGCTAGGGTTTTCTGGGTGGTTGCTAGGACATTGCAGATTGACAAAGACGGATAATTTTCAATTTCTATTGTTTTCAATAATCTGCACAAGTTTCAAAACCACAGGATTTTTGTCTTTTCCTTTTTCCATTTGAAATACAGTGCTGTCTATAAACCTGTAATACTAGAACTGTCATCCAATGTTATTAAATTTATATTGCAGTAAGAAGGTATAAAACGCAACGTGTATTTTTCCGAAGGTGCTGAATGTTCAACAAGTTGTTATTCCACAGTCCTATGCCTTTAGACCCAATCCATCAGAGGTAAGAGAAGCTAGTAGCACCAGTCTAATGGGACTTTGTGGAAAATATAATATGTGTGTGTGTGTGTGTGTGTGTGTGTGTGTGTGTGTGTGTGTTCAAGAATTGATTAGAACTATCAATAAATAAGCATTAAAGCTGATGGCATACCTGTTTTTCCTGCAGGTACCTGTGGTGAGCGACTCTTCCGTGAATCACGATCCTGCAGATGTTCCCCCACAATACAGTGAAAGTTCTGATCCTAAATATGAATATTAAAAAGTGGACAGAGCTGTGGTCCTGCTGTTGGGTTTGATGCTTTCACAGGACACACGGGTTCTTCCAGTGATTCAGGTCTTGTCCACACTAATATGTGTGGCATCTTTTAAATGCTGTTTAAACTTGTGACAAGTTTTGATAACATTGTTGTTAAAAAAAATAAAAAGCATATTTTTCTTTCTGTTTTGTCCTTCTGTCCACACTAAGACGCATTTTTATTAATAAAAAACTTTCTCCAAAGTGGATGAATTTGAAAACACTGTTTTCGCGTTGTAGTGTGGACTGTCAAAACTGAGTTTTTTTAAAAACATTGACGTAAGTTTAGTCATGTGACGCATATTCATGTTTATACCAGTGTTCTGCCTGTTATGTATGATTCACTTTCACACTGTTGCTAAAATATGTTACTTACACACTCTTCATATCACAGTCCTGCAAGGAAGACAGAAAATGTACTTGCATTTGCTCTCCTTCAATAAAACATGAGAGCAGTCTCGCTTTAGACATATAATGGTGACTGAGCGCATCAGTGAATGCGGAGATATTTTGCTAAGTAAAATAATCCTGTCAGAAGAATTGCGCGATAACTTTATTATTTATTGTATTCAGCGTTTTCAGGAGTTTTTCAAAAGAAAGTGTGGACGGAGAGTGAAAACACCGTTTTTAAATGTATGTATTTTTTCACTAAAAAGAGTACACGAATGTAATCACTGGATGAAATAGTAAATACAGATTTGTGAGTACAGACACTTGAGTAAAAATACTATTCAAGTACTATACTGCTTCACAATTTTTTTACATCAACAATGCTGCCTAATCATCAGTGAAACTCTTTTTCTCTTTAAAGATAATAAATAAACGCAAATGGCTGATATAACTGAATGTTTAAAACTTGCAAAGTAAAAGCAAATATTAAAATTATTCATAAAATTCCCTAAAGTCTCAGTCCTCTGTGTGTCCTTCAGCAGGCTTCCTGTTTAGGGGTTGAAAAACACAGTTAAAGATTAGAGTAGCACAAAGAGCAGTCTACCCTGATTAAGTCTCGTTTCTTTTCTTTCTGGATCTCAGGATTGGATCTGTTATTTTCCAGTGATAAATGGTCAGAGTTTATTTAGAATCGTCAAAAATAGAAACAAGCAGATTCTGCGCAGGACAACGGCACACCCTCTAGAAGCAACCCAAAACTGATTTAAAAGAATTACGTCCTACAGAGTTTGGGTTCATGTTTCATGTCAGTCATGTTTCCTGTCTTGTCATGTGATTCCCTTGCCCTCATGTGATCCTGCCATGAGCTTCCCTAGTCTTTTGGGGCATGTTAGCATGTTGTCATTGGTTAATTGTCTAAATGCCATGTTTCTGTTTCGAGAGTAGGCGGAGAACTCAGCCAGCACAGCTTCTCAAGAGCGGCTGCACAAGCTCTGATAATTCCCCCCAATAAACTCACTTGAAACTCACTCAAGTGATAAACACCACACCCCAAATAGAGAGGTGGGCAAAGTACCCCTTTACCAATGGCCACAGGAGTCCCCAAGCGCTTACATCAATTACAAAAAAAAAACCTTTATAAATTAACCCCAGGGGCAAACTTAGATACCCCCATAAATTGTTCAAACAATTGCTTGTTCTTCAGTAAACTTCCCCAATAGGAAGCACTTCGTCTACAAAATACAAATTATAAAAAAAGAAAAATCAAATCACACAGATTATAACAATTACTAATAAAAGAAAATGCCACAACACAAAACCATTAATAAAATAAAACAAAATTCAAAATAGAAACAAAACAGCAGCGTAATTTGGGTCCGTGTATCCTGCCATCAAAGATATGTTTACACCGCACAGAGCTGGAAGCAAGTCTGTTTAGGCACGTCCCTCCGACCTGCACGCGCACGCACACACACACAGCCGTGAAATGTACGTTGAAACGGTCCACCAGAAAAAAGATCATACTCACTGTGTTAGCAATGACTCTAACACGACCGTACAGGCTCTCGCTGCACTCGAACTGTGTAGTGACTAGGGCTGGGACGGTATTAATTTTTTCTTATCGCGGTTGAAAAGCAAGAAATTCCCGCGGTATAGTGGTAAACCACTTTAAACCTCAACCCCCCTCCCCACCCTCCCCCAGTTTTTTTTTCTGCGACATCGCGCTGGAACAACAAACAAAGTGGCAATGATAATCTCAGGTACTGTTTATGTGCTTTATTTAATGTTATATCGTAACGAAATGAATATCTTTAAGTGCTCCAGCTTTGTAGCTGTAAAAGCAACAATGGATAATTCACCTCAGATCTTGATGGAAATGGAAACAAGAACGTTAAAACTGAAGAAGTGTATTCTTTGACAAAGATTGTTTTAACTCAGTAGCCTATGTATTTTTAATAATGTTTAAATGGTGTAATATTTGTGAATTTGATTATGTAGCCTACTTATCCATTTTCTTGCAAGTGCCGTCAAGATTCTTCTCTGGTGCTGTGTGCACTTGCCGCGACTCTGTGAGGTTTGACAAACGCGGTCTTCACGTGAGAGAATTGCGTTAAATAAGCACGTGCAATTAAAAGCTGAGGTCCTGCTTTTGGGGCTTCAAATTATAGGCTATAAGACATTTGCAATATAATTGGGAGTCTGCACAGGGTGTTTTTTTTTGTACTTTTTTTGTATTTACGGTGCGGCTTGGACGCTGCGTCTGTCGAAAATAGACTAGGCGCCTATCTTTAGCGAAGCGGTACGGAGAGACGCTTCTGAAACGCGCCGCGTCGTGGCTGGTGTAAACACAAGCATTGACTAGAGTGGGCGCGATCAGCTCCGGTAGCTGCGTCGCAGCCATAACGCGCCACAGAGTGTAAATAAGGGGTTATAGTCAATAGCCTATGAATGAAATGTTATTATGTGTCATGGAACATTGCGCTCTCCAACTTGCGAAAGGTCGGACTTGCTCCATCTTTTGATAAGTTTTGTTTGTAAAACCTTGAATCCATGTAAGACACAATGTTATTAGACACAATCCATGTCATTAGAATCATTGAATCCATGTCATTAGACACAACGTGAACACATGGGCCAGTGTTTATTTTTGTAAAAATTATTTATTTTTTTGCGGTGATGACCGTGACGAGCACAGACCCGAGGTAGGCGTCAGGTGACCGGGGTATTGCGGTAACCGTCCCAGCCCTAGTAGTGACTGCAGAGCACAGGCTTTAAATTATACACCAATATTATAAAATCACATTCCACGTTCCACTCATTCACATACCTGATCAAACAATGAACAGAATAAATGCCCCGAACCACACCTCCACTAGGAACAGGCGACCAGGATGCAAAGAGTAACGCACACTAGAGATGCGCGGTTGGTGGTTACAGCCGTGGACTCCGCGGATAAACCGCGGATCGGGCAGATGATGTGACGGAAAATAATATTTTAATTAAATTCGTGCGGGTGGCGGGCGGTTGAACCAATCAAATGAAAAATATATGTATACACCAATCAGCGGATGGCGGGCGGGTGCGGTTTTGAAAATTGGTTGGTGCGGATGGATGGCGGACGGATGATGAGTTTTGTGATGCGGTTGCGGATGAAATAATAGCCCATCCGCGCATCTCTAACGCACACCCAGCCATTTGAACGTTGCACTTTTATTTCAATCGTTGTAATGATTAACCAGCCCGTTACCTGACATAATCTACTGGGCAGATAATTCAGTTCTCCACCAGGGGGAGGTATAGGGGGATTTCCCACTCCACTACAAATAATTTAGATAATACACCAATTGCTTCTTTCCAAAAGGAATGTAAGTGCTCACATTTCCAAATACAATGAAATAATGATCCCTTATGAGTTGTATATTTTCCACAGATATCTGGAATATTTGAATTTAATTTATTTAACTTTTAAGTTAAATAATGTTCTCATTATACAGTTATATTGGATCAATTTAAAACGAGTGTTGATCAATAATGTTTGTGCTTGGACACAAGTTTTTTCCCATTCATTTTATGTAACGTCCATTTGGAGATCATCAATCAAAGCCAGTCTTTTATGGTTTGTTGAACCTTTGGAAGTGTGGTGGCAAACAATTTTCTAATACTGAATAAGAGACAAACATTGATCAATTGTATTTAAAGATTATGTATTCCCTTGCAAGGAAAGGTCAGCAGTCATACAGTCATTACAAAGTGCCAGGGCACCCTTCCTTCTTTATTGTTGACTCCCTCTATGTCATCAGAGTGGATAAATGAACAACATGTCCCATAACTAACACATTGTTGCATCCTGCTACCCTTGAGTAAAGGCCCTTTGTCTCAGTCATACATTACTTTTTGTCAAGTCACGTATACAAGGTCATAAGAGTTAACCCCCTGAGGTCGGCTATCGCGCCGGCGCGATAGGCTCGTTTTTTTTCGTATGAGTGCAAAAAAAAAATAAAAAAAAAATATTAATTTTTATCTTATATGCTTGTGTTATACATCAATCGATCCTGTTTAGTGTGTATTTTTTTTGTGTATGCTCATAATAAAAACAAAGTGTTGTGCTTTTCGCCAAATAAAGAAAAATAAACATGATGCGAGTTCTGCCTACTCTCCGTCAGTGAAGTCAATTCTGAAACGCGTCCGTAAATGAACTGTAACTCAGCGAATACTCAGTCAAACAGGCATACAGTCACACAGGCATGAAGCTTGAATTATCTTCTTTCAAATGAAGTAATTTTTATAAAAAACAAATATTCACAGTTTATATAATATGTATGTAAAGAGAGAGATGTCAGTCGTTCTCATCTCAGCTAATTAAGTTTTAATGTGACTCCGCCTACGGAGACCGCGCTATTCAAACGCAAATGTGAGGCGATCCATACAAACCTGTGAAACGCCCACATCCGCTGGATAAGGCCGGTGAAACACTGGATGCGTGGCGTAAGCGTCTCAGCTGCGTGGCGTGTCCGTTTTTATTTCGGCTCCCATCCATGTTAACAGTTTAGAGTTTGCATACTGCCTGTGTGAGACGCGCGTCTCAGGCGCGGCACGAGCCGCGTGGAAAACGCGTGCATTCTAGAAATAGAACCGACGCCTATTTTTCACGCGACACGCAAGCGTCTTGGAAGCGTTTCCATGCAAAATTGAATAGGAAAATCTGTTTATTTGTCATTTTGACACGAATACATATTAATAAATGTCCTTTTGATGTTTAAAAGTGTCTAGGTTTTGACATAAATGCAAATATAAATGTAATTTTACAAAATATGATCGATTTTCAAATACTGCTGTATTGAATGAACAGCTTTTAGCAAACTCTATTGCTATACTGAGATGAGGAATACATACTGTATGTGTTTTGTCAAAAATAAAGTCATCAACTAACTAATGAATCCTTTACTTTGAAATACGTATGATAAAATGTATACTTTAGTTTTGAAAGAAGTTGACTAGTTTTGAAAAGATTATAAAGTATGTATGTGCATGCATATATATATGTGTGTGTGTATATATGAAGAGTTCAGATGCAAAAGCCTCTAAATGCCATCTGAAATTTTCTCCTAGAATGATCATTTTTATGAAGCTTGTATATTTAAGTTAGCTATAGGTGACACGTCACCTGAATGAATGGCTCATTAAGTATGCAGAGACGTAGTCTCACCAGGTGTGAACTACTACATATGCATGATGCTGTTGGAGCGTTTACGCCCCATCCGCATATTGGCTTTCCAAACTAAAAGTGTTTCACAAAACTAAAATCAATGTATCGTTTTTTTGTGGATGATTAGGCAGGATGATTTTCATATCATTTTGAAGAAAAAACACTAGGCGATGAAATCCATTAGTCAAAAGTCTTATTGCCACATATTTAGTATGTGTTTTGTGGCCTTATTTCAGAAACTTTAGTTTTTAGTTTTTTCAATAACCACGCATAAACATTATTCTCTCAAAAATGCAGACATGTACATTCTTGTTGCTCACATATTATGGTAGCCCTGTTTGTGCTAAATAGTGTGTCATTTTTTTTTTGCCATTAATATGTTTATAAGCAACTGAAAAAAGCACAAATGTCAGGGCATGTCAGAACATCTCAAGGACCCCAAAAACACCCCAGACCCCAGAGGGTTAATAACAGTTCTTTGTTCCATCAATATAGCAGACAATCATGGGACTCCGCATGCAATCCTCGTGTCATTTTACTACATTAATCTTATTACTATGAATATAAGAAAATTATACATATAGAACATATTAAATTTCTTCCACAGAAGCATTAACAAATTTGCTGTGTATCATAGAGATTTTACATTTATCATTGGAATTTTTAACTGCAATTTCTTCTAAACTGCTTAAAGGATTAGTTCACTTTTAAAAAAACTTTTGCTGATAATTTACTCACCCCCATGTCATCTAGGATGTCCATGTCTTTCTTTCTTCAGTCGAAAAGAAATTAAGGTTTTTGATGAAAACATGCCAGGATTTTTCTCCATGTAATGGACTTCAATGGGCCCCAAACGGTTCAAGGTCCAAATGACAGTTTCAGTGCAGCTTCAAAGGGCTTTAAACGATACCAGACGATGAATAAGGGTCTTATCTAGCGAAACGATCGGTCATTTAAAAAATAAATAACAAAGTTTAAGTTTTATAAGCACAAATGCTCGCCTTGCTCTGTTCTGTGATGCGCGTTCGTGACGTCACGTAATACACAATTATGCTGAAAAGGTCACGCTTGAACTTTACAGCCTGAAACAATTCCAAAGTCATTAATCAGTTTATTAAGAGTGGGTATTGAATCTTTAAGTTTCATTAAATATACAATTAAGTCGTCTGCAAATAGCGAAATCCATGTTCTAGGCCTGCCATTTCAATTCCCTTTATGCCTGGGCATGTTCTAAGCGTAATTGCCAGGGGTTCCAGGGCCATTACAAATAATAGCGGTGAGAGAGGACAACCCTGGCGAGTCCCGTGGTATAAATTAAAAGGTTTGAAAGTTAAATTATTTGTAATGACCTTTGCTGTCGGGCTATCATACAAAATCTTTACCCACTGGCAAAAGTTCTGACCACATCCAAAACGTCTATTTGAGTACATCAAATAAATAAGACAACTTGACTCTGTCAAATGTTGAGCCGTCCTTCTCATAAACACTATTAAGAACTCGCCTGATATTATGGAAGGCCTGTCTATTTCGGACAAAATCATTTTGGTCAATTCCTATTAGGGAAGGTAAATGATCCTCCAATCGAAAGGCTAAAACCTTGGCTATAACTTTGGCATCGAAATTCATTAAAAAAAAATTAGTCTATATGATTCACATCTGTCTTGGGGCTTATCAGGTTTGGGAATGAGTGTTATTAACGCATCTCTAAGAGAAGGGGGAAGGCAGCCCCTCGAGTAGAGATTCTTTATACATTTCTAATAGCGGAATCACTAATTTATCTTTAAAGGTTATGTATATATCAATTGTTATCCTACCAGGGCCCACTGTTTTACCACTCTTCATCTTCATTATATTATTTAAAACTTCTTCACTAGTTAAGGGTTCATCCAATTGTCTTTTGGCTTCACTGTTCATAGATGGGAACTTGAGATTGTCTAAAAAATATAGTTTGCTGCATACTCTGACCTGTAGATTCTGCAGTATATAATGATTGGAAATACTTGGTGAAAGTTTCATTAATCTCCACCGGATCTGATGTCAGATTTCCAGCTGTTGTGTTAATGCTGTTTATTGCTTTACTCCATTACCCGCTTATTTGTTGTCTAAATAAACATCCAGTTTGCTTAATCTCTGTCTTATGAGTCTGATTCCGTAACAGGTAGGGGGCCCAACCTCATTCATAGGGGCCCAAAATTTCAAGTGGCACCCCTGTAGGCAGGTGAGAAGTCTTGCTCCTCAACAATATGTAGGTTCAAGGGGCAGATGCCAATGCACACAATGCCTGATGTTATCTTGCTGGGTGTTGCTGCTCGTGGCAGAGCTGTGGCCACTAAGCTTGGAACGTCATAGATGGTCAAAGTCTTTCCAGGACGTGTTCTCATCCAGTGATCTGCTGCTCTGTTTATATATTGCTTCAGTGGACCAAAAACACTCCTGTCGAGCGGCTGGAGACGATGTGAGCAGTGGGGTGGGAAAGATAGTAGGACTATCCTGTTTTGACCGACAAAAGTCAATTGCTGCCACAGAGAGGTCTGACCAATGATTGTTGAGGAGGAGCAGCACTTTCGACTCCAGGGTCATACGGGTGTGTCAGGCAAAGTGTTGGAGAAAGGCAAGAAAGTCTACATCCTGCATCCACCCTGAACTATTAGCAGAACCAGTAGAGCCAATGGGACTATTCCTCACAAAGTGGTCCTGGAACTTCTTCCTGGGAAAGATGAAGAATGAGGGAATGGACCGTCATGGTACCTAAAATTTATTTATAAACTTTGATGAGCTTTCATGAACATTTGTAAGTCTTATATGCCTAGATGTGTGTGTATTGTTAGTGTTTGTTTATTGTTACACATTTATTTACATTAGTTTTATTATTTCTATATCTGTATTAATTACTTTTTTTGGTTTCTTTGTATGTTTTTATTATATAGGTGTGTGTGTAGTGATTTTATATAATTACATATTTATTTACCTCATAGTTTTATAATCTGTATATATTTATCTGTATAGGCTACAGCAGGGGTCCCCAACTGGCGGACCGGGGTCCAGACCTTTTTATCCGGACCTCTAAACATTTTTGTTAAAAAGTTTTGGAATAAAAACAAAAATAAATTTTTACCGAAAGTTATTTTTGAACAGGCGTGCGCGAGGGCAGCTATGTCTGTGTCAGGTCCTTTGCAAGAGCCGGGGTCCGGAGAGATCACAAACTTTGGCGCATACACACATTACTATGAGATTCGTGAATGGATTATTATGTCTTTGTCAAAAATTCGAAAAGTGGACTCTGAAAACCGCATCTTTCGAGATGAGTGGACTGAAGCGTACGCGTTCATTTTGCCGTCATCGAGCTCTACGAGGCCCGTGTGTCTTATTTGTTCGGAGTCCGTTGCTCTTATTAAAAGTGGAAACATCAAGCGGCATTTCGAGACAAGACACAACACTTTCAATGAAAATTACCCGCCAGGATCACCCGCGAGGACGAGGAAAATTAGTGAACTGAAAGGACAGTATGAGCGTGCAACACGGGTGATAACACAGTCCCTTACAGCACAGCAACGAGCCTACGAGTGCTCACTTCGAGTACAGTGGATTTTGGGCAAACATAAAAAGCCTTTTACTGACTCTGGAATGGTGAAACGAATTTTTGGAGGTGATGGCAGACACGCTGTTTGAGGGTAAAGAAGGACAGCAGCTAAAACAAAAGGTTCGTCAGATTCCTTTATCATCCACAACAACAACAAGAAGAGCTGAGCTGCTGTCGGAAGATGTGCAGTCCCAGCTTGACAGCGCTATCCAAAGTGCCCCGTGCATTGCGTTAGCTGCTGATGAATCAACAGACGTAAGTGACAACGCTCAGCTCTTGGTGTATGTCCGATTCTATCATGAGGAGACTAAAACATTTGTAGAGGACATTTTAGGCGTCACAGATTTAAAAACGCATACCAGGGGAGAGGACATATATTTGGCCATAAAGGAAATGCTGACACAGAGAAGAATCGATGTAAAAAATGTTGTCTCTATCACCACTGACGGGGCACCGTCTATGATGGGAAGAGAAAAGGGTGCAGTCAGTCGACTGAAAGAGGACAACCCAGAGCTCTTGTCATATCACTGCATTATCCACATGTCTGTTCTCTGCTCCACACTTTCAGAGCACCACGCAGAAGTTATGAACACCATCACCAAACTAGTTAACTTTCTCAGGGCTTCATCAGCTCACCAGCATCATCTGCTCAGGGAGTTCTTAGCAGAAGTAGATGCTCCTGCCAATGACCTGCTCTTGCACTCCAATGTCAGATGGTTGAGTAAAGGAAAAGTGCTGGCTCGCTTTTGGAAGATAAGAAATGAAATTAAAGATTTCCTTGCACAACAAAACAGTCACAAGGCTCAGGTGTTTTTGCACTTTTTAGAACAGGAAAGTAACATGGACACACTGGCCTTTCTGGTTGACATCACAGGGCATTTAAATGACCTCAATCTGAAGCTTCAAGGGAAAGACAATTCTGTGTGTGACTTGGTGGCTGCAGTCCAGTCTTTTCAGAGGAAACTGGACATTCTGAAAATGGATCTTGAGCAGGACTGTACACATTTTCCTTCATTGAAGGAGATACAGGAGAGAAATGTCACTGCTCATTCTGACTTTATCCAAAAGTTGATTGAAAACTTTAAGGCTCGCTATGATGGCTTTACATTGGGAGATCAGCTGATGCTCTTTGTTAGGAGTCCATTTTTTGTTAAGAATGTTATTTCTTTCTCAAAGGAGGCAGTACATATGTACAAATGGGCTAATGCACAGGCCCTTCAAATGGAGCTATTAGATTTACAGGCTGATGTTGTGTTAAGAGAGCAATGTGAATCCTCTGACCCTGTCACATTTTGGCTGCAGACTGTGCCAAAGGCAAAGTTTCCTGTACTTAACAAAGTGGCAGTGTACACATTAACAATGTTTGGCTCTACCTATAGCTGTGAGTCAGCCTTCTCTACGCTAAACATCATTAAGAATAAGTACCGCTCACAACTGACCAATGACCATGTGCATGCATGTCTGAGAATTGCTTTGACTCCATTCCTACCCAGATTTAAGAGATTGGCTGCCAGTGCCAATGCAAATTTCTCACACTGAGCTAAGTTTACAAACTTGCTTGTTTACAATAATGTTTACTTTATTTTTTGTTGCACTAATAGAAGTATTGTTTAACACTTTTTATATAATGCATTATGAGGTGCATTATTTGTTCCATTTTTGCACTTTTGAAATACAATGTTTGCAAGTTTATGTGCAATAGCAGCTGTTCACAACACTGAATGTATTTTTCTTTGAGTGGTTATGAAGGTAAATCATTTGCACCTAATATATTAAGATTCTGACTTTGAGTATTTATTTTTATGCTTCCTGTTGCTGTTATTGATGTTGAAAGGTTTGACATTTGAATATTTGCACTAAAATGAAATAACATACTTGAATGAATTTCAACAACATCAGTTGAATACATTTAAAGATAAAGATTGTATTGTCAATGGTTTTATTGTCAATTTGTTGACATGGTTACAATTTAATAAAAGGGAAGAAAACTGAATTATTGCCGGGTGTTTTTGCATGTCCGGACCCTCGTTTACTGGGCTGATCGGGTTAGTGGACCTCTTGCCAATTTAGTTGGGGACCCCTGGGCTACAGTATGTTTTTATTATTAAGGTCTATAGTTTATAAAATTTTATATAGGTAACAAAAGATTTGTCCCATGTATTTTAAACCACTGAATCATTGTAACTTTTTTTTAGTTTTAATGAATTGTAAACTTTACCTGTTTCATCTACATTCCAGATGTCCTTTGAATAACTGTCTACAAGTTGTTAAAAAAAGAGGACACATCTGTTTTGTTGAAGCTAATTGTGTTACAAATTTTAGGTTGATATCTCAAAAAATGCAATATTAACCAAATGCAGAACCTGTAACATAGTGCGGTTGAGGCAGAGATGAGGCAGGATCCAAATGCAGCACACGCTTTATTTAACAGACCACAAACTATATGTAGCAGTAGGGGAATTCCCCTTTCCCTTGTTTTGTGTTCGTTACCCTTATATGGTAATGGGTGGATGAGGTAATTAAGGCCGGTGTATTTAAGTGTGTAAACGGGAAGCCCTAGAATGTAGGCTTTGTCATACTCGCCCCCTCTTCCGGTTACCGGTGTCATGTTAGCCGAGGTAAGTGAGGAAGGTTATGCATGGCTTCGTGGGGTTTTAAAGAGTATGTGTTTTTCTATCTTTGAAGGATTGCTGTAACCTTTTTGGCTGCGTGCCCTGGGAGTTGCGTCAAGCGCTCATTGAAAGCTTTAAGGTAGGCGATCGCAATGTTGTGATGTGGGTTATATGGGGTTAGTCACGTTTAATGGGGTTTATTGTGTTTTAGCTGGACATTCGTGAGTGCATCCTGACTTCGTGATAACGTTATGTGTGGTTCGTGAGATGTGTGTGATTCTCGTGTGGTACGTATGATTTAGTAAATGTTCTATATCCTTTGAAGTAACGTTAGACTCTGATCTAAGTGTTATGTTTTGTTTGCAGTCTTCCGTGTACAACGTGATTAATTCAGGTCGTGCTGCTGTTTTTCATAATTAGGTTATTTTCTCGTGACTAGATAATAGTTTCTGTGTTTTGTTTTGCTTTCATTTTTACGGTTTGGGTTATTTTGGTTATTTCCTTACCTCGAGGTTTGCTTGACCAGTGTGATTTGGGCCGTTGGCCGTGTGGTGTAATTAATTATATTATATTATATCATATCATATCAGTAGTGTCTCTCTAACGGTCACCTGTTGAGACCAATAACGTTAATTACTGATTTGGTCAATCTTTCTATTTGTGTCGGATGTGATCATTTTGTATCTGTATCGGTCCACTAATCTTTCTTTGTTTCTTTTTTTTGTTTGTTTGTTTGAGTCAAGGCTGAGTGCGCCGAGGGGGAGGCTAGTCACCTGGGTGAACACATTTGTTGTGAGGTTGGAGCACCAGGGTTGAGCACCTCGACTTATTTAGTTTGCTGTGCACACATAAATGGTTGAGTGCACAGTTGTTTAGAGCTAGCTTGCCACCCCTAAAGTAAACTTTAGCCTTGTTCATATATATATATATACACTGCTCAAAAAAATTAAAGGAACACTTTGAAAACACATCAGATCTCAATGGGGAAAAATATCATGCTGGATATCTATACTAATATGGACTTGGTAATGTGTTCTGAACGAAAGGATGCCACATCGTTTGATGGAAATGAAAATGATCAACCTACAGAGGATTGAATTCAAAGACACCCTGGAAATCTAAGTGAAAAAATGTTGCAGCAGGCTTGTCAATTTTGCTGAAATTTCATTGCAGCAACTCAAAATGGTACTCAGTAGTTTGTATGGCCCCCACGTGGTTGTATGCATGCCTGACAACGTCGGGGCATGCTCCTAATGAGACGACGGATGGTGTCCTGGGGTATTTCCTCCCAGATCTGGACCAGCGCATCACTGAGCTCCTGGACAGTCTGAGGTGCAACCAGGTGATGTCAGATGACCGAAACACAATGTCCCAGAGCTGTTCTATTGGATGTAGGTCAGGTGAGCGTGGTGGCCCTTCAATGGTATCATTCCTTCATCCTCCAGGAACTGCCTGCATGCTCTCGCCACATGAGGGCGGGCATTGTTGTGCACCAGGAGGAACCCAGGACCCACTGCACCAGCATAGGGTCTGACAATGGATCCAAGGATTTCAGCCCGATACCTAATGGCAGTCAGGGTGCCATTGTCTAGCCTGCAGAGGTCTGTGCATCCCTCCATGGATATGCCTCCCCCAGACCATCACTGACCCACCACCAAACCGGTCATGCTGAACGATGTTACAGGCAGCATAACATTCTCCACGGCTTCTCCAGACCCTTTCCTGTCTGTCACGTGCTCAGGGTGAACCTGCTCTCATTTGTGAAAACCACAGGGCACCAGTGGCGGACCTGCCAATTCTGGTGTTCAATGGGAAATGCCAATCGAGCTCCCTGGTGCTGGGCAGTGAGCACAGGGCCCACTAGAGGACGTCGGGCCCTCAGGCCACCCTAATGAAGTCTGTTTCTGATTGTTTGGTCAGAGACATTCACACCAGTGGCCTGCTGGAGGTCATTTTGTAGGGCTCTGGCAGTGCTCATCATGTTCCTCCTCGCACAAAGGAGCAGATACCGGTCCTGCTGATGGGTTAAGGACCTTCTACGGCCCTGTCCAGCTCTCCTAGAGTAGCTGTCTGTCTTCCTGGAATCTCCTCCATGCTCTTGAGACTGTGCTGGGAGACACAGCAAACCTTCTGGCATGGCACGTATTGATGAGCCATCCTGAAGGAGCTGGACTGCCTGCGCAACCTCTGTAGGGTCCAGGTATCGCCTCATGCTACCAGTAGTGACACTGACCCTAGCCAAATGCAAAACTGGTGAAAAACAGTCCAGAAAGATGAGTAGGGAAAAAATGTCAGTGGCCTCCACCTGTAAAACCATTCCTGTTTTGGGGGTTGTCTCACTGTTGCCCATCTAGTGCACCTGCTGTTAATTTCATTAACACTAAAGCAGCTGAAACTGATTACCAACCCCCTCTGTTACTTAACTGACCAGGGGTGCGTTTCCCGAAAGCATCGTTGGCCAACTATGGTCGCAAGTTCATCGCAATGTCCATTGAACTCTATTGGTAACGACGGAACTTGCGACCATAGTTGGCCAACGATGCTTTCGGGAAACGCACCCCAGATCAATACCCCAGGAGTTTAACTGACTTGATGCTATTCTCTGATTAAAAAGTGTTCCCTTTATTTTTTTGAGCAGTGTATATATAATTTTTTTTTTTAATTCTTTTTTTATATTATTTTGTGGAGACAATACATTTGTTTTTCTGGTTGTGATGTTTGTTTGATGTGATAACTTGCTTGGATCACGTATGCCTGGAGGAATGTTCTTTTAACATTGTTCTTAGTATTGTTACAATAAATTTGCTAGTGATTTATACTATTTAAAGATACAAGCAGAATATTTTCCTGTCAAATAAAATTATTCATTTGTTTGCTGAATTACACGACTCTGACTTTTCTCTGCACCACCGAACCTGGGTTCCTTTTTATATTTCCTTGGGTGTAATTCCCAAGGTGGCGTAGTCAGGCTATCTGTATTGAGTTATACTACAAAAATACTGCTCCGGTCACATATACAAATTACTCGGGACTCGGGAACAACCAACGTTAACGTGCTACAGCGAACTGTAAGACATACAAGAACTCACAAAGACAAGGCTGAAACACAGGGTTTAAATAATCAGGGACAAACGAGCTAGACAAGATAACAAGGGGGCGTGGTAAATCAGAAACACCTGGGATAACTAATAGACAAGACAGGGAACCATAGAACCTGACAGGACACAAAACCCACATCGTGACAGAACCATACGTCATAGCAGTGTGAGGACGACAGCGCCAGCCTAACAGTCTGATGCCAGAAGTGGACGGAGTTCATGTAAACTATGGCGGAGCAAATGGTAGAACAAGGAAGAGAAGAAGGTAAAAAGAAGTTCGATCTTTGTTGGGTGCAACATACTTAACGTTATACGCTTATGCAAAACGGCTCTAAGTATTTTGTAAGTTAATATTCAACAATACTATTGATCTGTCATTGACATCATAACTGAACTGAGCTGGATGATGACATCACTGTTTTCTCCAGAATGGCTATATAGATTAATTAACTGAATTAATAACTTTCTCTTTTCTTTTTTTTTTTTTCTTTTACAACAGACTGATTTTGTGATGACAGTACAAATAGGTGGGACTGATGTTGTGATGAAGGACAGTACCCCGGCTGCTTCAATGGTTACAACTGGTGGTGAGTGTTTTCATTCAGGGGTTAAATGGTGGTAACATATTGTTGAAATTATGTGGTGTATTTTTATTTTATGATGTGAATAATTTATTTCCAAAATGTCTTCACTGCAACAGGAATGGTTTGTGACATTAAAGACTTGGTCTCTTTATCTTAATCTGTGGTAAAGCTTGCAGATTTTGAGTAAAAATGACAGAGATGAGACAATTGCTCAAGTTGGAAGCAGATGCAGAGCTTGAGGCAACAGTAAGTGGACACACAATGCTTTCAAAAATAGAAACATTGACCATACAACTAATATATTCTTAGTATTTAACTAAAATTATGACTGTGCCATTATTTGTACTGTATTTTATTTTATTTTTTTATTCTAAACTGTTTTAATTATTCTTATTTATTTTGATTATTTAAATTTCTTATATGTAAAGCACTTTGAATTACCATTGTGTATGAAATGTGCTATATAAATAAACTTGCCTTGCCTTATTGGCTACTTTTTATAATCTATTCCTTTGTTCTTTTTGAATACATTCACCACAAACAAGTATGTATAACTACTGAACTGATGCAAACAGTGGAGCACTCGGTTTGCTCTGTTTGTGGTATAAAATGGGATGTCTAATCTCTATCCAGATCAGATGGAGGACCTGCGCCTAGACACAACCACAACGCATCCCTGAAGTATCAGCAGAGGTTGGGTCAACTAGACTCTCCTCTGTGAAGGCCTCAACGACACGCCAGCCATCGGCACTGATCCTCAACAAACTCATCTCCATACCGGCGTGACTCCGACCTGTAACGCTGCCTGAATCATAATCATACACTGTTCGCTCTTTGGCCAGAGGAGAACTGGCCCCCAACTGAGCCTGGGTTCTCCCAAGGTTTTTTTCTCCATTCTGTCACTGATGGAGTTTTGGTTCCTGTCACTGTCACCTTCGGCTTTTGGCTTGCTTAGTAGGGGACATTTAATTTAATATTCAACTATATTATTGATCTGCCTGCATTGACACCATATTTTAGAACTGAACTAAGCTGGACTTATTTTCCTGTTATCACTGTAAAGCTGCTTTCAAAACAATCTGTATTGTAAAAAGCGCTATAAATAAAGGTGACTTGACACATCCCTTTCTAAATGATATTGTAATAGTGTCTTGTGTGCATCCACAGGCTCTTAATTCCTGTATACAGGAATATATTAAAATACCCTGTATGAAGTTTACCAACATATTATGCAACTTTTCAGATCAGCACACTTTAGACAGGTGAAGGTGCAGAAACCCTGATATTTAACCTCAGTGTTGTATTGCATTGTAATTAAAATCCAATTCATACGTTTACACAAGCAAACGTATGGAAAAGAATGAGTTCAAACAAAACATTAACATTAATTGTGTTTTCTTTATGAGACAGTTTTTGCTAATTATTTAATATTGCAACCTCAATCCTGAAAACTGTCACTTAAGATTCCTTGTCTACCGCTCTCAGAAATTGCAGGATGTAAAGTTAAGATACTCTGCACACACGAGACATAACACATAAATTTCATTATTTCATAACAGAAAATTGTTTTCCTGTTGCGACTCTCATTATGCACAGGGAGAATTAAGGGTGATTGGGGCATAAGGTCGAATGGGACAGTATAACTATACAGAGAGTTTATTTTCTCTTATTTTCTTTTTTGCTGAGCCCTAGCTGTGAGACCACATGATCAAAATTGGATGCCCTTATTGGTGTGACATCCTGTAGGTGGGTGGGAAGTTAAAAAAAAATACCAAAAAAAGTGTTTTGGCTCAGTTTACATAAAAGTGTATGTAACACCCCATACACAAAAGAAATATATTAAAAAAAATATTTTCAGGATACATTTTGGAATATATGCAAATATTTGAAATTGGCCCAATAAATATATTTCATACTTATATTTCATATATTTTTGTTATATTTCAGAATATATTTCAATGTATTTTTTTCTGTATGGGTCCCCAAAAGTGTCAAAAATATATGTGGCATATATTCCAAATACATTGAAATATATTCTGAAATATAACAAAAATATATGAAATATAAGTATGAAATATATTTATTGGGCCAATTTCAAATATTTGCATATATTCCAAAATATATCCTGAAAATATATATTTTTAATATATTTCTTTTGTGTATGGGACATATATATTTCATTATAATATAAACTTTTTTCCTGTTCAAATGGATAGGTAACATCCTCAGTATTACAGAAATGTATCATGTGTTGGGCTGATGTTTTTAATGGCAAGAAAGCTTGCACAAGGCCCCTTAACAGATTTCAAATTTGACAAATGATTACATTTATTTCATAAGACGAATTACTGAGAGAAGTAAAAAAAAAATAATAATAATAATTAACAGACGTTTGTCATATTATTATTCTGTCATATTATGACGTTGCAGTTATGTTACCAAGTCATGAAATTACCAAAACATCCATAAAACGTTATCGTGTAACCTTAGGAGACCGTACTGACAACGTTGTCAGTCATTATTTGATGGAAATTAAATTACAGAAATGCGACGTCGATACTATTTTGTCAGTTGGTAAGTCATGAAATTACCAAAAAGTACGAATAAATTACGTAACTGGTACGTTTTTTAGCGGGGAAAACTCATCAATTATCCCCGTGACAGCAGCAGTTCTGCCTCCAACAAGTGCACGGCACACCCATCTCTAATTGAGTTTCTCATCTCTCCGTGTAAAACAGCGCAGAAGGTCGAGATCGGCTTCTTCCACGACGACACAAAACACACAAGAACTTCGATCAAGACTGCAACAAGATTGGACTCGTCCAGGTACTCGTTCATGTACAGTTTGTGTTGTCAGGTCGTTATTAACAGAGTACTGAGTTAGTGATGCAACGAAATGAAAACGCTTCAAATCGAAACCGAAACTAAACTTACTGAGACGGAAAAGTCTGCTTTTAATTAGACTTTGATAGTAAATATTGTAAGATTAGTCGATTATTTCCTCTAACATTCCTCTCAGAAACTCTGTCTCCAGCCGTCATTATTGTGGACATGTTCAGGGCGGGTCTCCGCATGACACATTTTCTGCAATACAGATTTCATTTGCACAAAAGCACGCCTTAAAATATTAAAATAATACGTGTGGATGTGATTGATGTTAAGATTTCATAATGTTGTGGGGTTTTAAATCAAAATATGACTTTATGTTATGAAACAGGACAGCGATTTCATACATGTCCACTGGACACCAGGACTTAATGTTTATTAGCCTACTCATTCTGGGAGACACAACATATATATATATATATATATATATGGAATAAATAAAATATATTATTACGAAAATCTTTACAATTATCACTCCCATTATTACTCTTATTTTTTCATTACAAACACATTAATATGCATCATACAGTGTAAAGATATGGCATGGGAAAACCTGTTTATGGCCATTTTACTCACACACACCACATAAAGCAAAATGGTATATCAAATCATTCTGTTACATCTTTCACAACATAGTTGAGACCCATCTTTATACAAAGTTTGGCTTTTTTTCCGCATAGACATGAACATCACTATCCAAACTTGATTGGTTGTAATTCAAGAATGCTTTGGAATATAAGACAAAACATGTTTTACTGCAAGAAATGTTGTTACAAATTAAGTTATGTTATTAAGTTATGTTACAAATTTTAGGTTGATATCTCAAAAAGCTTTCAGTAAGATTTTGTTTCTAGCCAGTAACACACTTTTTCACTAGATGACATCCAAGCTCTATTACTGACCATATAAGGGCGCTATTTCCATATATGGTTTGAGTGATCTGAACCATATATTTCCATAATTTTCATACAGTTTATGAAGTAGACATCCTTTTCAGAAGTAATCTGGCAGTATTTTATTTGAATTCAACCTTGAATAAACAAATAAATAATTATAATTATAGCTTGCGCCACATCACAAATCGAGAATACGTTTTTTTCTTTGTATTTAAAACATTTTCAGACCTTTTTCACTCAATATATCATGATTTTTCATGTTCGTCGCTATTTCAAATTAAAGGCCTGAATACGCCTAATGAGAATGAAATATTATTGTTGCAAATTGATCAATTACTGCTCGTCTGTAATTTATTTAAAAAAAGGTTTTTAAGGTTTTTACTAAGATATTATTGCTTTAAATTTATACTGGCAAATGTGTGTTAATAAATACACTGGTAAGATTATTTATGAAAATCTATTTTATAGTGCATCCAGAAAGTATTTACTGTGCACATTTTGTTATGTTACAGCTTTATTCCAAAATGGATTAAATGAATTATTTTCCTCAAAATTCTACAAATAATAATGACAACATGAAAGAAGTTTGTTTGAAATCTTTGCAAGTTTATTAATTACAATAAAAATACATAATTACAATACAGAATTTTGGAATAAGGCTGTAACATAACACAATGTGGAAAAAGTGAAGCGCTGTGAATGCACTGTATATTCTTATTCTTCACATGTTTTTACATGTCTTGTTTTTGTACAGATCAATTTCAGATTCAGAAAGAAGAATGTCTAGTACCGTCATTCCCATTCCCACAAACTCGTCGAGGCTGATCATCCAGTTTCAGGCCCCAGGACAAATGGCTCCAGCGACTCAAGGACTTCAGGCTTTCCTGAAAGGCCAACCAAAAGCACTTGGGGTGAGAAATCTTTCAATAAAATTTATTTTTATACGTGTGAAGGAGGAAAGGTACGGAAAAAAATCCAAAAAAGCAGCAGTACAAACATTAACAAACTGTTGTGCAGATCTGGCAACCCTGCTCAGCTAATAACTGTGAGTCACTATTCCCCTGCAATAAGTGCCTGTTTTCTGGTCTTCCTCAGACTGTCCAGATAATGATCGGTCTGCTGATTCTCCTGTTGGGAGTGGCTATAGTCCATCCAGATTCCATCTTTGTCTTCAGTGGTATTCCTTATTGGGGATCTCTCATCGTAAGCAAACAATATACAACTTAAGTACAGTTCTGTCTTTTCTAACACAAGCTACATATTCTAACAGAAGAATCCTTTCTCTCTCCTCTCAGTACATTATCGCAGGATCACTCTGCATTGCTGCAGAAAATAAACTCCATGGCAAAGGCTCCTCCAGTTTGAGTTTGGTATGCGCACATCACTTGTTATTTTCAGGGGTTCAAGTACAAACTTTATTTAATGTAAGACTAAACAAACTGCCCAAAACTGGATGAAAGTAAAAGTATTAATTTCTTTCAAAAAAAAAAAAATTACTGAACCCAAAACTTTTGAACGTTAGTAATTAGGGGTGTAAATCGGACAGTTAATCACGATACGATATCGATTCTCTCAGCCAGCGATACGATGTTTGCCGATACCTCAAAAAATGATATGATACGATTCGATTCAGGGCTATAATCGATCAATCAATCGATATTTAGATATTATGTGCCAAGTGTACACAACCAGTTACGCTTATTAACTCACACTAATACATGCAAAAATATATAACATGAAAGTTTAATTAAACTCTTTGAAAATTGCACACCCTCTCCCAATTAAAAAAAAACAAAAAGACATTATATATGAAAATGAACAAGAACGGAGTTATCTGTTTTTGCAAATTAACTCTATAACACATGAGTTCATTTGCAAAAACAGATAACTCCGTTCTTGTTCATTTTCATATATCATGTTTTTTTTATTTATATTGTGCATTTGAATATCAATCAAACTGCAGCTGGGTTGTTTTGATTAAAGCTGCCGTCGGCAACATTTATTTGATCAAATTCAGTGAAATTGACACTATAATCCGACAGAACAACATAAATAAGGTGGTTTTAGAAAAAAACCCGAGCTTCTAACTCCACCTGGAGCCTGTTATTTGTTTTGCAAAAATCGGGTCCAATCAGCGCAGGGGGGTGTGAGATCTGACTGTCAATCACAGTTCGTGCACACGCCACAGATCCCCCTCCCTCACGCAGACGTGCACGTTACAGTATCACATGCACATGACACGCCTGAAGTTCGCCTGAAGATTGTACGAAGCGTGATGGCAGAGAGAAAATCTACTAACAAGCTTCCAATTCCTCTGTTATTGCTATATATGGGTAGATTAGCCAGGGCAGCCTACCTCCGAGTCCATGGTGTTGATCGATGCTGAAGAGACGGACGCGTTCACAGAAAATCAGGTACACACGCACTGACGATGGGCGGGTGCTCGTTGGTAGTGGGGGAGGGGCATGGGAGTTGTAAACATTCAAAATTTTGGCTAAGTCCACTCAATCTGCCAGACTTGCCGACTGCAGCTTTAAGTATTAATAACAAAAAAAAGTTCTTTGAAAGAATTTTTTATATATATTTTTTTTGTGTGTGGCAAAAGCACATAACTCCACATTTCATGTTTCAGAGTCAAACAAAGCCAAGTAATTAATATGATACATAATAAAACACTTGGTTAAACTTTGTAACGTTAATCTTCTCAGCTGACATAGACGCCTGACAAACTTTGTTGTTGTGATTAACGTAGCCTACACGCAATACAGAGAGCTTTTCCCTCACCACATGCTGTTTTAGCAAGATTCCGTGAAAAAGTTTCAGCTTTTATTTTCCTTTAATTTCCCGAAGAAGATATCACGGGTTCATCAAGTTCGCTGAAATCCATCCTCGATCACTTTTAGTCAGCTTTGACGAAACTCCTCTCAGCTAGCGCGTCTTTTCAAAGTGACAAGCAAGCAGCCTTGTCACCTGACCTGAATACTGCGTACTGATTCGCTAAAACAGACTTTTCGGGGCTTGTCGTTTCTGCTGTAAAACATGAACTCGCGATCCCTTGACAGTGGAAAATACCGGCTTTTGTGACAAAGGGTTCAGTCAATCATGTCAGGCGTCTATTTCAGCGGAGAAAAGTTACGTGAGGATGTGGAGTGTGTCAAAATAAAGGTACCGTATATCGATATTTTATGTGTGGTATCGATGCATCGTATCGTTAGACGTTTGATCGATGCATCGATCCATATCGATGTATTGTTACACCCCTAGTAGTAATGATTTCTGAAGGATCATGTGACACTGAAGACTGGAGTAATGGTGCTGAAAATTCAGCTTTGCATCACAGAAATAATTATATTTTAAAGTATATTTAAATAGAAAAATAAATATAATTTTAAATTGTAGTAATATTTCACAATATTACTGTATTTTTGAGCAAATACATGCAGGCCTGATGAGCATAAGAGACATCTTTCAAAAACATTAAAAGTGTTATATGTGGATGATATGAAAACACCAACAAACATTCATAATACTTCACCTTTTGCACATTTTGTTATGTTACAGCCTTATTCCAAAATGGATTAAATTCATTATTTTCCACAAAATTCTACTAATAATACCCCATAATGACAACGTGAAAGAAGTTTGTTTGAAATCGTTGCAAATTTATGAAAGAAAGAAAGAAAAAAAAAATCCCATGTACATAAGTATTCACAGCCTTTGCCATGACACTCAAAATTGAGCTCAGGTGCAATCCTGTTTCCACTGATCACCCTTGAGGTGTTTCTACAGCTGGATTGGAGTTCACCTGTGGTAAATTCAGTTGATTGGACATGATTTGGAAAGGCACACACCTGCCTATATAAGGTCCCACAGTTAACAGTGCATGTCAGAGCACAAACCAAGCCATGAAGTGTCTGTACAGCTCTGAGACAGGATTGTGTCGAGGCTCAGACCCATTTTGGTTTAAGCCTATAACATATCAAAATGTGGAAAAAGTGAAGCGCTATGGATACTTTCCGGATGCTCTGTAAATGGTTCATTGGATTGACTATGCTTAAAATCCATTATATTTTCATAAAGATCAATGAAGTCAAAATAGAAGGCAGTTTGCAAAGAAATCGTTGATCTCCAAATTACCTAGTTTTACATGATACAAATATAAATTAATGCATTGCTATTCTATTAAAATGAAGACACAATATTATTTGTCTATTGTAAAATAGTACATAGAAGAATAGTTCCACCCACAGACACCTGTATTATATTTGAAGTTCTTAGACTCTTATTATATTTGAAGAGAGATATTGCCATTGTATAATTGTACTGTCTTCATGAGTCATTTGTACTTGGGCCTTATAATTGCAACTTGCAACTTTATTATTATTATTTTTTTTATAGTGCTCCATATATTAGGGCTGAACGATTAATTACATTTGCGATAATATCGCGATATGATGAAATGCGATTTTTTTTTTTTTTTTTACCACAAAGCTGCGATTACAGTCTGGTCACGTGACACGCGAGAGTTAACCAGTCTGTATTGCAGATGAAGCATCAACTTGGCACGCTAGGCATATAGGCCTGGCTACAGGAAATAACAGTTTATGTTTCATTTATGTGATATTGTGTTATAGATTCTCTCCAACGAATCTGTATTGATTGAGATCATTTCAGATTTATGTCTGAGCTTAGTTTTAAACACAGATATGTGATGATGCGTTTGCTTTACAAACAACCGTATTCTGCTTGCTTCTAATTCCTCTGTCTCACACACACACGACACCACTCGAACCTTACAATAAATAACCTTTAATAAAGTTTGGAAAAGTTTAAGTGAATTACAAGGACATTCGCGGGCTTCATTGCACAAGATATGAGATGCGCGCGGTCTGCGTGATGTTACTCTTGTAGTGCGCGGTCTCGCCCGCCGGTATTTTACTTATAAATGCTCTACGAAGGCATCATATGTCTTGGAATGCAGTTGGCTTATATATTAAAAATATGAAAATCACAGACAGAAGCTGCTTTCAATTTCAAATACTCACGTGCGCTTTGCGAAAAGTGTTTGAGCATGCGGCTGTGAGCGACTCGTCTACGTGGTTAAATGTACTTGCATCTCAAAATGTGACACAGTCAGTTATATCTTAAGTTATTAAACAGACAGGACAAACCACATCTTATAATTTTCAAAAGAGATGAACACGCCAAGCCTACTCTTAAATACTGAAAGCACTCTTTGATTATTGCTTGTAATATTTTTTTCCCCTCTTTGTTATTTGTTTTGAAGCTATATTAGTTAAACTTATTAACATGTAATTGTATTAATTTAGTTTTTTAATGTGTAATTATTATAAGTAGGCCTACTTATAATTATGTAATTCAATATTTTAAGTTTTATTAAAGGTGCAATGCGCAACATTTCATGTTAAAAATACCCGTTTTTCTAACCCATACATTGCTTAAACAATTGCCTGATGGGCTGAATGAGCCCTTCTCTGATCACTGCGATTGCCTCTATAATCCTGTACAGTAAAATAAATAAGAGGGATTCGGGACGGAATTTGAGACTGGGCGTGACGTCATGCGCGTTCACGCTCACCTGGCTATGTCTGGCAGGTTTGTGTATTCGCCGCTAGTAGTGGGAAGTTCGGATCATTTTACTGACTCGGATCTTTGAGTCTCGTTCAGCAAAATGAACGAATCTTTTTTCGAGTCATTTCGTTAATTTCAGTATAATATAAATAAAATGGCATGTTAAATATTCCAACACATCTAAGTTAGTATTTACGAAAATGTTGATTACATTTGTAAAAAGAATAAAACTATAGGGTAATGCAGCCAAAGCCAAATTCTAAGAAACCGAAATGTTTTATTAATTGATTAGTTGTTGGGTCTTAAGTTCAGGCTATTGCAGTCTGACTCTGTTAGTTCACCTCACCTCCTGATCCGAGATGTTCTTTCCTTTGCAACTTCATATTTATCACGTTTGTTCTCCTCCTCTCGTGTCTCGAGACGTTAGTTGCATCGACTCGTCAGTGTCTGACTCTGATCTGTCTGCTGGGCCGTGCCGTGTGTGATACAGCAGGGTCGTAAACAGAAACGATTAGTTCATCTTTCGAGTCTCGAGTTCGGGTTCGGGTCTGAGTCTTTCGTTCTTCCTGTCAGTCCCATAGACTATGCTGTCAGTAGCGGAAAGAGAAAAGATAAGTTCATCTCTCGAGTCTTCGGGTTCGAGTCGTTTGTTCATCAAGCCATAAACCCATAGCACTATGCAGAAACAGAAATGATTAGTTCATATATATATATATATATATATATATATATATATTATACATTAATATGCTAAAGGCCTATAAGCTATGTTACAAAGGTGTAGGTTTCAAAATTTAGGTGACTAAAAAAATCACTAAAATAACACTAAAAAACAGTTTTTAATTCATTAATAACACAAGGACAAAAAAAAATCATATAACAACTCAATAGAGAAAAATAAACTACAATTCAATTCAATTATACTTATACAAATATGGGAAATATGTTGACTATTCAAGTATATGTCTATGATATTAACTGAAAATTATAATCCACTGTAAACAAGTCTCATCAAAGCGGGTTTCCCCTATCATAAGGATAAAGCTTTGCATTAACCAACTCTTAAATATTCAATGTTACTGAAAATCATTTTTTCAGATTTATAACTTTATTACCTCTGAAGACATTATGACTGTAAACAAAAGATTTGTGCGGCTGATGCTTCTTTGGTTATGAACAGCTCGTGCTCGTGCAAGCGTGCGTGTGCGTGTGGTCCATGAGCTTGCACATCTCTGGTTGCAGTTTCGCTTGTCGCCAGAGGGGGCATAGTTCTGCAAAAACTCAGAGACTTGCGCAATGCACCTTTAATAAGATCAATTAAAGAAAAAAATTTGATCGGCTCACGAGGTGCCTAAAGATTCCCTTCCCTATTTTACAATGATTTATTGCTTGTTTTTGTTGAATAATAGAAAAGATAAAGAGCTTAAAATAATCGCATATTAAATCGCAATTGCAATATTAGTAAAAATAAATCGCAATTATTTTCCAAAATCGTTCAGCCCTACCATATATATTGTTTCATGATCTGCTTTAACACTCTGGGTAAAGTGCTTTATAACTAATTAACTTGTTTTTCTGTCTATAGGTGAAAGCTTCAGTTGGAATGAACATCTTAAGTGCTTTAACTGCAGGCATTTCCATTTTTATCCTTTCAAAGGAGTTGTTTATAGGATATATCCCTTACTGCTATGATAGATATGACTGTTATAATTACAAGGTATGTTAACAACTTTTCTAGTCACAGTTTTACTTGCATTTAATAGAAGAATTTAATAGACCTCTTCATGTTACTGATCATTTACGTAAATCACAGCTTTACATTAACACCCGCCAAATGCGTGTGTATTTCAGCAGTGGCGTGTTGCAGTCACTCCTACTAGCCACTTCGGCAGACTGAATTTCATATATACATTTATCAATTGAAGTCTTTTAAAAAGTCATCTGAAATAATAAACTAAGTGCAATGTAGTGGTCAAAAATAGCAACAGCGAGTTACACACAAACCCGCCTCTCCTCACTCACTCTTTTTTTTTTGCTCCAGAAATTTATTCAGACACCTTCAACATTTCTCACATTATCAGTTTATTCGCTATAGTTTAGAAAATGATAATAACAAACTACAAGAACTCGTTTCACTGGTTTTGTCCACCCTTCTGTTAGACTGTCTCACAAATCAATTAGGTTGATTAGCTGTCAGCTGTTAAATTTAATTACATAATACCAATTTAGGTCAACCAATTTCCAAGAAATGCTTAATTTTGTTCCTCTGTGTGTAAAAAGGTCACATTAGCAATTAAAGAAAAAACATTAAAGCAAAACATGGTCAGATCAAAGTGTCTGAATAATTTTTGGTAATTTTTATACATTTTACTGGTAGTCACTGTATGAAGAATATTTGGATGAGGAATGTCACAGTTTACTTTATTTTGTTATCATCACTTGCATAAATTAACTGTACTGTAGTTGCACCCACTAGTAAAAAAAAAAAAAATACCAAAAAATATTTCTGGTGTCTGAATAAATATTTGGTTTGACTGTAGCTGGCAAATTATGAGATAGTATTAAACATATCTAGTATCTAGCAGTTTTTCCTCATGGTATTGTTAAAAATTGTAGCCTGTGAAAATGCTGAGTGGCTTGTAACTTCTGAAAACCACTCGACACAGTGTCTAGTGAACAAAAAAGTTAACGTCAAGCCCTGTTTACCATGCAAGAAGGCTTTGACATTATACGTTTAGTTTGATTTGTTATATTACCATATTAACCTCAAGGATTGTACATTCTGCACTTGCAGCCAGCGTATGAATGAGTAACTATCATTTATTTTATTGATATTTGTGCTAATGATGAGTGTTTTCTCAGACCCTCTTCTGGAGGATCCATGCTGTGTCCTTTGTATTCACTATCCTTGAGTTTATCATCTCCATCGTTCTGTCAGCATTTGCCTGTAAAGCCAACGCCTGTTCTCCACAGGTGAGTGATGTGTTCAGGGCTAGAAGCTGAGTGGCCGCTATGGTTGCTAAGCAGTTGCTAGGGTTTTCTGGGTGGTTGCTAGGACATTGCATATTGACAGAAAGACAGGTAGTTTTTCAATTTCTATTGTTTTCAATAATCTGCACAAGGCACAAGTTTCAACACCAAAATATTTTAGCAAGATTTTTGTCTTTTCCTTTTTCCATTTGAAATACAGTGCTGTCTATAAACCTGTGATACTAGAACTGTCATCCAATGTTATTAAATTTATATTGCAGTAAGAAGGTATAAAACGCAATGTGTATTTTTCCGAAGGTGCTTCCACGTTACCAAGTTGTTATTCCACAGTCCTATGCCTTTAGACCCAATCCATCAGAGGTAAGAGAAGCTTGTTTTTCAATCTCACTGTTTCCAGTTTCCACACCAAAACATTTTAGCAGGATTTTTGTCTTTACTTTTTCCATTTGAAATACAGTGTTGTCTATAAACCTGTAATACTAGAACTGTCTGCAAATGTTATTGAATTTATACTACACTAAGAAGTTGTGCAATAAGATGTAAGAATTACATGTGCATTTTTCCAAAGGTGCGGCATGTTCACCAAGATGTTTGTTGTGTTGATTTTCCTTGGTGCGTTTGGGCCTAATCACTCCCGTGATCTTAACAAATCAGAGGTAAGAGAAGCTTGTAGCACCAGTCTAATGGGACTTTGTGTAAAATGGTTTAAAAAAATCCATGATCTATTATTTGGATTAGTGTTGCTTTTATACATATGACCCATTCAGGGATTGCGGGTATTTTTCAAGTAGAGAAAGAAAACATAGGATTTTTTTTTTTCTGTTAAACTTTTCTTTTCATAGAACACGTATTTGCTAGTCTTAAGATTGTAAGATTTAAAATATTGATTCTGAAAATCAATGTACTAACAGAAACATCTGTCAACTCTGTTGTATGGGTCAAAAACATACAATTAACAAATGTAACACAATTCAAAACCCTGTCTTTCTTAAAGGGACAATATGTAGCTTTTTAGGTATTTTATTATCTAAAATCAATATTTTTATTCATAAATATGCCCTCAATGGTGTACAAATACCTATGCCAATGATCAGACTAATCCTCGTAAACGAAGAATTTATTATCTTTATATACATGGG
This sequence comes from Squalius cephalus, assembly GCF_949319135.1. NCBI lineage: Eukaryota > Metazoa > Chordata > Actinopteri > Cypriniformes > Leuciscidae > Squalius > Squalius cephalus. Next base: position 13,307,560 of record NC_137125.1, read on the forward strand.
ATGGGTAGGTCCACGGAGGCTTCCATGTAGTTCCGCCATCTTGAAAAACTATAATAGCAGAGAGGGACAAAAAGTACTAGGCCAACGCGTTTCCACAACGCGTTTCGTTCAGAGCCAGCGTCACGTGACTGAAGTCAACAGAAGCGGAGAAGCAGAGCAGAGAGAGGCGCTTGTCACTGCCGCGGCAAGTTTAAAAGGATGCACTGCACGGTTATTTATACACTGTTCATTCATACATATGCTGAGTCACAGGATGAGTCCTCGTTGTCGAAAAAGTCAAAAATAGACCGTAAAAGGAAACGTGACCGGAGATTACAAAAACAAGGGTTAATGTCGGGATAGCTAATGCAGGAGAAAGCTTTTAAAAGAGACCCTGAAGTTGCCTGCTTTCTTCTCGACAGGTAAGTCAATGTTACGGTCTTAATTACAAGCTTTTTTTCATTGCTTTGTTGTGAACTTTATTATATAGACAGTAGAACATTTATAGTTATATCTATTTATCTATTCTATTCATAGTAAGTTAAACAGGCTCTTTGATGAATAGCAGCTATTGAGTAAAGGAACGTTAGAGAAGGCGCTGATGATGATGATATCTAACAATGCACGTACTTCAAAAAATATAACGAATAAAGGCGGCATTACTACTAACTACCATAGTTAATGTTTTTCACAGTCAGTAATTTATACTGTAACATTCTTTTTTTCGTTGATTCAAGTTTCAGTTTGTTTTAAATAACAAACCTGTTCACCCGAAGAAAAACTCGAAGTGCTATTATAAGACATCCTGTCATAGCTTTTTGGTACATAACGGCAACCGTAGATGCAACGCGCATTTGGAAAAGTGAGGCGCTGGAGAGCATTATTCGTTTGAATGCAAAATACAGTTTCACCACTAGATGGGAGAAATTCCCACTTAGTGTCCCTTTAAAGGGGGGGTGAAATGCTATTTCATGCATACCGGTACTGAGTTTTTTACTCTGTTAAAGAGTTGGATTCCCATGCTAAACATGGACAAAGTTTCACAAATAAAGTTGTACGTTTGATGGAGTATTTCTGTGGCAAAAATACTCCTTCAGGTTTGTCACAAGTTTCGGAAAGTTTTTTTCGAGTATGGGCCTGTGTGACGTCAGATGGGGCGGAATTTCCTTATACGGGTCCTAAGGGCACTTCTCCCGGAAGGGCGCGCGCACTCGTAGACCAGAGCGACGAGCGAGAGAGCGAAAGCAGTACACCCATCAAAGCACTGTGCTCGGCTTTAGGGAAGTCAATGTCACCAAAGAAGTGGGTTTTTGGTTGCCAGTGCAAGACAACCCTGCACAGATTCACAAAGAACCCAGTTTTAAGGGACCAGTGGATGGAGTTTGTTTTTCCAGAGCATCAACGGAGTTGTGCAAGTGTTTTTGTTTGTTCCCTGCATTTCGACGATGATTGTTTTATAAACAAGGCCCAGTTCGACGCCGGATTTGCAGATTGTCTAATGCTTAAGGATGGAGCAGTTCCAACGATAAAGGTTCACGGCCGTGCGTCGAAACCGCAGGCAGTGAGTAAAACTGGTTCAAATGTCTGTGTGTTGTTAGCTATCGGTGCGTAAGCACAGCAAGTAAACAGTGAACAGCGCTCGTGATTCTTTAGCTCCGCCCGCACGGCCCGCCTTCAGCCGCTCGTTTTTTTCCGGAAAGACTCGGAACAGCCTATCTTTCTTTTATAAATATAATAAAACTAAAGACTTTTTGGAGATATGAAGGATGCAATACTACTCTATATGTACTCAAGATTAACATGAGATTGACTGAAACTGAGTGTTTCACCCCCCCTTTAACAGAACTTTTGTCTCATCCATTAATTCAACTTTAAACCTAATAAGACAAGATACTTTTTTGTTTTGGAGTAAAAATATCAATATATGAATTGAAATGAAATAAAATAAATGAAAAGTTGCCAAGATGGTGTGCAATTTCTCTAAACATAGCTTTAAAAATGAATAAAATCCTTTAAAATGTCACGTAGTAAGAATAATTATGCTAATCAGCTTCTAATCAATTTGTTAACAATGATTCATGATCATTTTTAAAGCAAAACCTTAAACAAACAGAGCTGACATTGACTACGTTTACAAGCTGTCAATATCCGGGTTATGGTCGGGTTAAGGTCACTATTTGGGTTTCTGAAACATTCGGAATAACCCGTTTACATGCGTGAGCAGAGAGTTACTCCTGTATACATGGAATTTGTAATCAATTGGCAATATCCCGATGTAAACGGCGACGCACAGTTAGCGTCTGGACGTACGGACAACCTTAAGATGCAATATGCGTCATTTCCGATTCTTCTTCCTGTATCCAAAGACAACAACAGCAGCAGCAGCACGCGGATAATGAATAGTTCGGTGCAGATAGTGATCGCCTTTGTTTGCGCTTTCCTCCTCGCTCCAAAAGTGTGGTTCTGTGCTGCGTCTCGCCATGTTTACCTCTACTTCTTGTTTACTTCCGGTATACTGCACGCGGGTTTCTGTATACGCCGTCTCTACTCAAAAGACCAAGATTCCTTGCGAATAGAACATGCGCAGAACACAAATCAATGTTCCTTTTGATGGGGATATGCCGATACGCGTTTACATGACCAAATATTCGGGTTAGAAAAGGGGTACCCCAGGGATCATATCCAGGTTTTTAAAAACCGGGATATGAGCATATTCGGGGTTTTGCCGGTGTTTACATGGCCGTGCGCGACCGGGTTATTGCTAATATTCCGGTTTTGAACAGGTTATTGGCTGCATGTAAACGTAGTCATTGATGGTAACAGAGTTTATATCAATAACAGAGTTGACCTCCACTAGTTAAAATACCCAAAACATATAAATTATTATGTGCAAGAATTGATTAGAATGATCAATAAATAAGCATTAAAGCTGATTGTATACCTGTTTTTCTTGCAGATACCTCTGGTGAGCGACTCTTCTGTGAATCACAATCTTGCAGATGTTCCCCCACAATACAGTAAAAGTGCTGATCCTAAATATGAATATTAAAAAGTGGACAGAGCTGTGGTCCTGCCGCTGGGTTTGATGCTTTCTCAGGACACACGGGTTCTTCCAGTGATTCCAGTGACTAATATGCTTTAGTCTAAACACATCTTTTTCTCTCCGTTTTGGCCTTCGTCCACACTGAGATGTGTTTTTATTAATGAAAACAAAGCTTTTTGAAAATGTTCTCCAAAGTGGATAAATTTGAAAATGCAGTTTGGACTGTCAAAACGGAGGTATTTGAAAACGATGAGGATGAAGTTTAGTCATGTGACGCAAATTGTACCAATAGATTTTGTGTTGTTGTACTGGTATTGTGCCTCTTATATACTGTTCACTTTTACACTGTTGCGTTGTTGTACCGGTATTGTGCCTCTTATATACTATTCACTTTCACACTGTTGCTAAAATATGTTACTTTGCACACTCTTCAAATCACAGTCCTGCAAAGATGACAGAAAATTCACTCACATTTGTTGTCCTGCAGTAAAATATCAGAGCAGTTGTGTTTTAGACCAAATATACAATGGTGACTATTGAACGCACATAAATGCCACCACAATGTTGTAAATACGAGTGGGAAGCTCAGGATTTTCTTTAAGCCTCGATCTGTACGAGTTGTGTGCATGTCAGTGAGAAACATGGTGGAAAACCACAATACTTAAAGGTATTTAGCAGTGATATTGTCAGGCTTTTCTATTTACAGCGAAGTAAGCTAATTGCCTACACAATATATTATAGTATTATAATATTACTGTATAATATGTAACGTTAAGGTATACAGTGTGTGTAAGAGCCATTATGCTCTATTTATAATTTGTTGTAGTTCCACTGTTGGACACTGGGTGGAGTGTGGGTTTAATAGGTATATAGGTAGCCAGAGAGCAAGTGAAGTCAAGTGCAACTAATGAGAAAAGCAAAAAATGTTGACCTTGTCAGGATCGGATGTGGACATGCTAACTTGTGGATTATAATGTGTTTTGGCATTGGAACTGTGACAAATAAAGGGATAAATGCATTACTGGACTGGAAGCATCTTGTTTGGATCTCACGCGTCAGAAATAATCCTACAACACCTCTAAGTGACAAGAAGGCCATTGTCGCTACACAGTGGCTTAATAACTAAATTAAAAACATAAAAAAGCAAAACACACCTAATGCACATTCCTTGTTCTTTATTTTCTAGAAGTAGAGTTCAAGAACCTTGCTGTATGTTTGTGTAATTAAGATTATGTTGCAAATTAGCTCTATGAAATATTAATAATCAATAATAACTTGTTATAATTGATTATGAATATTTGGATCAGTTAATAGTCTTGTACATGTCTTAGAATTAATGAACAATTAACACTGAGTGTTCACGGGCAAAACAGGTTAATCGATTGTAATATTAATTTACAACATTAAGTTGTTTAAGTTAATTAATCTCACTGGTTCTTCCAGTGATTCAGGTCTTGTCCACACTAATACGTGTGGCATCTTTTAAATGCTGTTTAAACTTGTGACAATTTTTGATAAATAATAATGCTGTTAAAAAAGAAAAATAATTTTTCTCTCCGTTTTGTCCTTCTGTCCACACTGAGACACATTTTTATTAATTAAAAAACGTTCTCCAAAGTGGATGAATTTGAAAACACTGTTTTCACGTTGTAGTGTGGACTGTCAAAACTGAGTTTTTTTTTTAAAAACATTGAGTAAGTTTAGTCATGTGACACATATTCATGTTTATACCAGTATTGTGCCTTTTATGTACAATTCACTTTCACACTGTTGCTAAAAAATGTTACTTTACACACTCTTCATATCACAGTTTTTTCAAAATACAAGACAGAAAATGTACTTGCATTTTGTTCTTCAGTAAAACATGAGAGCAGTTGCGTTTTAGACCAAACATATAATGGTGACTGAGTGCATCAGTGAATGCTGAGATATTTTGCTAAATAAAATAATCCTGTCAGAAGAATTGTGCGATAAATGTATTATTTACTTTTCCATCTGTATCATCTCAGTGAGCTTTTGTGAGGTTTTACGCATGTGCATGTATTTTTTCACTAAAAAGAAGACACGAATGTAATCACTGGATCAAATAGTAAGTACAGACACTTGTGAGTAAAAACACTATTCAAGATACTGCTTGTCAGTGAAATTCACTCTTTCTCTCTTTCACAAGTTCACATCTACATATAATTATTACGGTAAAGGTTATGCGTATTTGGCGTGCTGTCCGGGTGGAGGGCTCCGAGCTCAAATTTCTGCCCGAACCCAGAGTACTCCCCCTGTTGGTAAGAGTAGATGGAACTAGAAGTGAGGAGATGGAACTAGAAGTGAGGAGATGGGGTGGAGGTGGGATGCTGATAAACTGTCAAGGAACAGAGGTGGGTTCTGCTGTTATTTATATTGTCCTGAGTTGATTACTGATTGATCTCCACTTGTGCTAATTGGGTTAATTATCTGCACCTGCTCCTCCCGAACCTTGTTAATAAAACATCATTTCACGAGTTCACATCTACATATAATTATTACGGTAAAGGTTATGCGTATTTGGCGTGCTGTCCGGGTGGAGGGCTCCGAGCTCGGAATTTCTGCCCGAACCCAGAGTACTCCCCCACAAAAGAGCAAAAGGACAGCCGCCAGACTACAGACCCCCCAAAGACACAGCGAATTTGGCAGGCTGGCGTTTCAATAAGTTGATCGCTTGACCGGAATATCTCCATGGCTTTGACAGGTGAGTCCTGCCGACCGATGGACGGGGAGCTGCGGGATTCGGAAAAATGGCTGACCAGGAGGGCCCATGTAGCTTCTGACGTGAATGACTCAACAGCGTCATGATATTGGGCTCTACTGGCCGCCTGCGAGGTGGAATGAATTTGAAAATGCTGGCTGGGCAGAAAAGATAGAAAAAAAGATAGACGTGTCGAGTCTGCTGAGAGACCAATGCTCGCTGGACAGAAATGTGAAAAAGGTAGATACATGCTGTGTCCGCTGAGAGACCAATGCTCGCTGGATGGAAGAGAGTAGAGATAAGTACATAGTACGTCCGCTGGGAGACCAATGATCGCTGGACGGAAGAGAGTAGAGATAGGTACATATTACGTCCGCTGGGAGACCAAGGCTCGCTGGACGGAAGAGAGTAGAGATAGGTACATAGTAAGTCCGCTGGGAGACCAATGATCGCTGGACGGAAGAGAGTAGAGATAAGTACATAGTACGTCCGCTGGGAGACCAATGATCGCTGGACGGAAGAGAGTAGAGATAGGTACATATTACGTCCGCTGGGAGACCAATGCTCGCTGGATGGAAGAGAGTAGAGATAGGTACATAGTAAGTCCGCTGGGAGACCAATGATCGCTGGACGGAAGAGAGTAGAGATAAGTACATAGTACGTCCGCTGGGAGACCAATGCTCGCTGGACGGAAGAGAGTAGAGATAGGTACATAGTACGTCCGCTGGGAGACCAATGATCGCTGGACGGAAGAGAGTAGAGATAGGTACATAGTACGTCCGCTGGGAGACCAATGATCGCTGGACGGAAGAGAGTAGAGATAGGTACATAGTACGTCCGCTGGGAGACCAATGCTCGCTGGACGGAAGAGAGTAGAGATAAGTACATAGTACGTCCGCTGGGAGACCAATGATCGCTGGACGGAAGAGAGTAGAGATAGGTACATATTACGTCCGCTGGGAGACCAATGCTCGCTGGATGGAAGAGAGTAGAGATAGGTACATAGTAAGTCCGCTGGGAGACCAATGATCGCTGGACGGAAGAGAGTAGAGATAAGTACATAGTACGTCCGCTGGGAGACCAATGCTCGCTGGACGGAAGAGAGTAGAGATAGGTACATAGTAAGTCCGCTGGGAGACCAATGATCGCTGGACGGAAGAGAGTAGAGATAAGTACATAGTACGTCCGCTGGGAGACCAATGATCGCTGGACGGAAGAGAGTAGAGATAGGTACATAGTACGTCCGCTGGGAGACCAATGATCGCTGGACGGAAGAGAGTAGAGATAGGTACATAGTACGTCCGCTGGGAGACCAATGCTCGCTGGACGGAAGAGAGTAGAGATAAGTACATAGTACGTCCGCTGGGAGACAAATGATCGCTGGACGGAAGAGAGTAGAGATAAGTACATAGTACGTCCGCTGGGAGACCAATGATCGCTGGACGGAAGAGAGTAGAGATAGGTACATAGTACGTCCGCTGGGAGACCAATGATCGCTGGACGGAAGAGAGTAGAGATAGGTACATACTACGTCCGCTGGGAGACCAATGCTCGCTGGACGGAAGAGAGTAGAGATAGGTACATAGTAAGTCCGCTGGGAGACCAATGATCGCTGGACGGAAGAGAGTAGAGATAAGTACATAGTACGTCCGCTGGGAGACCAATGCTCGCTGGACGGAAGAGAGTAGAGATAGGTACATAGTAAGTCCGCTGGGAGACCAATGATCGCTGGACGGAAGAGAGTAGAGATAAGTACATAGTACGTCCGCTGGGAGACCAATGATCGCTGGACGGAAGAGAGTAGAGATAGGTACATAGTACGTCCGCTGGGAGACCAATGATCGCTGGACGGAAGAGAGTAGAGATAGGTACATAGTACGTCCGCTGGGAGACCAATGCTCGCTGGACGGAAGAGAGTAGAGATAAGTACATAGTACGTCCGCTGGGAGACCAATGATCGCTGGACGGAAGAGAGTAGAGATAGGTACATAGTACGTCCGCTGGGAGACCAATGATCGCTGGACGGAAGAGAGTAGAGATAGGTACATAGTACGTCTGCTGGGAGACAAATGATCGCTGGACAGAAGAGAGTAGAGATAAGTACATAGTACGTCCGCTGGGAGACAAATGATCGCTGGACGGAAGAGAGTAGAGATAGGTACATAGTACGTCCGCTGGGAGACCAATGCTCGCTGGACGGAAGAGAGTAGAGATAAGTACATAGTACGTCCGCTGGGAGACCAATGATCGCTGGACGGAAGAGAGTAGAGATAAGTACATAGTACGTCCGCTGGGAGACCAATGATCGCTGGACGGAAGAGAGTAGAGATAGGTACATACTACGTCCGCTGGGAGACCAATGCTCGCTGGACGGAAGAGAGTAGAGATAGGTACATAGTACGTCTGCTGGGAGACAAATGATCGCTGGACAGAAGAGAGTAGAGATAAGTACATAGTACGTCCGCTGGGAGACAAATGATCGCTGGACGGAAGAGAGTAGAGATAGGTACATAGTACGTCCGCTGGGAGACCAATGCTCGCTGGACGGAAGAGAGTAGAGATAAGTACATAGTACGTCCGCTGGGAGACCAATGATCGCTGGATGGAAAACAGAGAAGAGATAGATGCATACTGCGTCAGCTGAGAGACCAATGCTCGCTGGACGAAAAAGAGGAAAAGATAGATGCATAATGCGTCCGCTGAGAGACCAATGCTCGCTGGACGAAAAAGAGGAAAAGATAGATGCATAATGCGTCCGCTGAGAGACCAATGCTCGCTGGACGGAAAAGAGGAAAAGATAGAAATATGCTGCGTCCGCTGGGAGACTAAGGCTCGCTGCAATAATAACCAGAGTTTGCCTACATCGGAAACGTTGTTTCTGGAGCTGTTTGACTGTTGGCTCGGTTTGTCGCACAGACAGAGCTGTGTCGCAGAGTGGGAATATGAAGATCACTAAATTGCTTTCCTGGATCGCATTCGTCTGGTTTATCATTTCTTCTGGCTTTCGCCCTGTGATTTTAATTCATCAATACATGGCGAACGAACTGTTTCAATTGCGCTTTCGCCTCTGCGAGCCACATCCTGCTCTACACTTTCATCGGGACATTGCATATCAACCACTATGTAAATACATACATCGGGGGTCCCGACGAGGTTACATATCTGATACTTCAAGAGCAATACCATCTCTCTGGTCTTCCAACCCTCGTCCCTCAAAGAAATATCCACGGGCCACGGACCACAGTGTGTTAGCAAAGCTACCCAGATCAGCTGACACTAAAGCCGGTAAGAATGATCTTACTTTTGGATTATGGAATATTCGATCGCTGTCAAACAAAGGTCCTGTTGTGTATGATTTGCTCTCGGATCGTAAGTTTGACTTTCTCTGTCTGACTGAGACGTGGCAACAAAGTAATGACTTCTCTCAACTCAACCATTCTACTCCCCCGGGCTATGTTTACATCTGCAAACCCCGTGCATCGGGCCGTGGTGGGGGTTGAGCATTATTACATGATGATAAATGGAAAGTTTTAGAAATATCTATGCCAGAATACACCTCATTTGAATCTACTACACTGCAAATTACTGGGTCAATTCCTACGATTCTCGCTACTGTTTATTGCCCTCCTAAGACCAACTCTGCTTTTCTACATGAACTCTATGCGTTTTTAACCTTTCTTTCTTCATTGTCTCCTAATGTGATTCTGCTCGGGGACTTTAATATTCATATTGATAATACTGGTACAAATGGTGGACAACCAGAATGAGACTTTTACCGCCGCCGTTCCCGCGGCGGCAAAATTGGGATGTGTATTTGCTGCCTTTTACCGCTGAGTGGCGCTGTAATCACAGACTTTTAAAAGTGTCAGTTTATTCTCTTTATGACGTAATCTGCCGCGGCAGTAATCTGAGCTGAGGTCACAAATAAATTCAAGATAAATATTGTGGTTAAACGAATTCAAATTCATTAAATTTAAACAAAGTAGACACAAGTTAACATTGTGTGCCCAGTTTTTCTATAATTTAGAAAGGCTATGTCAATAGGTTACTTGTCATTTACTTCGTGTTATTTTAATGTGTTTGTAGATTTATTAACTGAAACATAACAGTGAAATAAATTAAAATAATTTACCGTAAAATTAAAACATTTTCAGGACTTGCAGTTACTAACCGATGTTAGTCGGTTTAAGCATTCTTTGTTATATTCAGAATTAAATAGGCTTACATGTTGTTATGATTATCAATTGAATTCTTTAATAAATAATCAACCACAATGCCTATTACTGCCGCAGCAAAAATAAACCAGTCGAATTTCAAAGTCGTTCGCGAAATGACTAGGCTATACCGGGTGGCGCAAGTGACAGGGCAAAACAGCAGCAACTGCGGCATTTTAAAAGGTAAGTTTCCTATCTGTTTATTTAAAAACAAAACAAAAAAACTTTTTTTCATTATTTGAACAAAAATGAGACTGATTGAATATGTAAAAATATAAACAAACAAAGCAGAGAAAATAGTAGACCTAGGCTATACAGACTATAGCTCTGTGGTCAATGCATTAACAATAGCCTCTCGGAGCTTCAAAAGATCTGAGATCGAATCTCAGTGTAGCCGACAGTGTTTATGTTTTTCCGTTCTTGATGCTTAAATATGCATCTGTTTATTAAAGTCAATCATCTTGTTTAATTATCAATTGTACATTACAACATAAATTTGCTACATTCCAGTTGAGCCGCTGCAAAGACGACACATCTGATGAAGGAAGACTGTCAGCCGATTGCACCAGAAAATTAAGATGATGAAGCTCGTCTTTAATCTGCTAAATTATTTTTTGTGTGTGTGTGAGAATCATTCATGAGATTGAGATGACTGACAGTGACAAATCAGAAAAATACTTTCAATACAGTATTGCTTTCAATTAAAAAATAAACAATGAAAATGTAAAAGAAAAAGAAAATTAATTAAGTTTAAAAACCCATCGCACATTTCAAGGTATGAATAAAGTGTTGGACAGTTTATTTATTTAAACAGGGTTCCATCGATAGAGTTTATTCCCTTTGTGATGCAAAATAAGAAACACAGAATCTTATTCTTGCAACATTGTCAAAGAAATTGCAGCTAAATTAAAAAATTAAAACGGTACAAAACGAAAAAAGTTCAAAGCAACATAAATTAAGAACAGGCGTTTTTCTTTGCCTCTCTCGCGCTGGATATTTTTTTATTAAGTTTGGTCTCCCTCACTGCGCGCGGCGGGTCTTTCTCGAAATTAAGCATTTCAGCGTAAAAAAACACCATACAGCTGATAATACTGTATATGTCGCTGTGTGTCATCCACACAAATCACGAAAGAAAAAACTGTAACAAATAGCTTTTGTTCCTTCAAAGATACAACATGCCTTGCTGAATTCACCTTACAATAAAACGAGGTGGGTCGCGAATTAAAGAGCTCTGTATCTGCTAAATTGAAATTGTGTGTGGAAAACCTTTAAATACAATCAATAAAACTACAATATATAATTTAATAAGATATAGGGCCTACTGTACATAGGCTATGGACTTTTGGAGATTTTGAGATTAATCCTTAAAAGAATTTTGCCTTTGCCTGCTCATCAGGCTGGCTCCGACACTCTCCATATGAAAGACGGAACATTAACACCTCTGTCCTGCACCCCCACGATAAAGCAACTATTGCCTTCTCCAAACCCCCCACAGGCTAGCTGAGTTTGCAAAACAAAACAAAGAGTTTGCCACTCGTCGTGGTGTGCCAAAACACTTCATTATAAACTTCAATATTCATTCAAAACAATCTCAAAACGCTTTGTGACATTTTGAAAAGCCGTGGATGCATTACTGCCACTGGAACCATGAACGCAACAGAATACTGGTTCTGATTTTATTGTTATATACACATATATATATATAATTTTTTTTTTTTTTTTTTTTTTAAGAACTGCTTTTGAAATTACGATTGGAATTATTATAGGCTACAGAAGTAAAGTCATTGTATAATATTTGTTCCTTAGTGTAAAATGGAAATGCATGGTGATTTTATTTTGTAAATAGGCTATAAGCAAAAAACTATGTTTTAGAACTAGACAAATCTCTCTGCATCAACAATAGACTATAAAATGCATTAATAGGCTAATATAAAAATATCAATAGTCCAAGTTAGTTCGGGATTCGAACCCGTGTCATCTAAATGATCGTAACGTAAGTTCAACCACTCGGCCACGATTCACTCGTTGCGACATGGCCTAACGTTCCAGTGTGTGTTCGCTCACACGAGCGAGAAGCGCTCTTCATTCAAATGAACACTAATGTGTTTGTCGAACACTAATTCAACATGCCAGAATAAAACCTGGCTTTAGAACAATGCATAGCGCCACTCGTCGTGGTGTGCCAAAAAAATTACAATAATTTAGTTTAATTTATTTCAGTGTTAATGTTTGAGTTAAAAAAATCCTCTACAAATGAAATTAACACAAAGTCGGCTATAAGAGTCCTTTATAGGCTACGTAAAAAAGCAAAGGGCTTACAGTCTTAACATTTAGGCTACTTTGCTTAAATTCGATACATTTATTTTCAGTAGGGCCTAATAAATTTGTAGGGATGTAATTTCAGTATGCTTTACCAACGCTATGTATTCAATTAAAGTTCCAAGAGGTCTGGTCTCTATATTTCCTTCCCAGCTGACACTAATATGCAAGTGCACAGCAAAAATCACAACTTGTGCTTGCTGGAACGCAAGTTATTTAAGGTGTCTCAACTGAACACAGTCTACCCTACAGTGTGAATTCGTTACAAGGTTATATGATCGTCAACTTCATCTTTGCAGTCAACACTGTCAGAAAACACTAGTTTATTGATAAAAATCAAGCACGCATCACCGGATTTACAAATGCACATCTTGCTTGTTGCACGCACACATATTATGTCGAAAAAACGAAATATTATGTTGAAATAACATTATTATTAATAATACATATTTTAGAATATTTGATTAAATGCTGATTGTTGCGCTTGTTCAATTTAATAAAATTAAAACTTTAATTGTGATAATTAAAATAATTGAAAATTAAATATTTAGTGGCCAAGTTTTGCTAATTTATTATATAGGCTATTATATGCCTATTGCCTATATTGAGTAGGTATATATATACAAGGCATATATTAAGTTATTTTAGCTGTTATGAGAAAAATAAATCTAACGAAATCTAAAATCTAAATCTAATAAATCTAAAAAAAAATTCTAACGCCAATTCAACATGCCAGAATAAAACCTGATTTTTGAACAATGCGTAACGCCACTCGGCCTGGTGTGCCAAAACACTACATTTTAAACTTCAATGTTTAATTCAAAACAATCTCAAAACGCGTTGTGACATTTTTTAAAGCAGTAGCCTATATACATTAAGGGCATTGAAACCAGGATCTTAACTAAAACGCATTCCGCGTAATCTCTCAAAAATTATGCCACACTACTCCATGTATTTTTTTTTTTAAGGACTGCTTTTGAAATCACTATAAATTACTATGCAATTGTATCGCTCACGAGAGCTCTTCGTTTATCTAATTCCTCAATAGAATAGTAAAAATATTCAGCGTCATTGCTCCTAATATCATCTCTATTTTTAACTTTTGATTCTATTTTTTCAGTTCTAAAATTGATTCTATCTTTGGTTCTATTCTGTTGTAGCCTAATAGGCCTATTTATATATATGAAAAATATGCCTATTAGGCTTAGGGTTTTATATTTAACCCACTTACATTTTAAAATACGGCAATTGCTGCTGTTTTGCACAATGTCCCTTTGCGCCACCTGGCGGTCATTTCGGGAACGACTTTGAAATGCGGCTGGTTTATTTTCGCCGCGGCAGCTGGCGCGGCGGTAATAGGCATTCTGGTTGTCCACCATCTGTAGTGTATCTACAAGGGATTTTTGATCATGTCTTGATGGCTTTGGCTTACAACAATTTATTAATTCTCCTACCCATGTAAAAGGTAACTCCTCATAATTGTACTACTTCTGATCTGTCCATTTCAGATCATATGCTGGTGTCGTTTAATGTTCAGTTACCTGTTTTTAAGCATAATCTACGTTGTTCTATCTCATTCCGGAACATAAAAAACATTGATGTTGCGGTTTTTGCTCAAGGATTTTCCAACCTTTGTAGCAGTGTTCACTATTCCACCCCAGACGACCTGGTTCTACATTACAATACTGGATTGCAAACGATTTTAGATGTCTGTGCTCCATAAAACTCCTCCACTTGAGGCAGGAACTCTCCACCAACCTGAAGTGGGCAAGCCACCCTTTTCCGACTAAGAACCATGGCCTCGGATTTGGAAGTGCTGATTCTCATCCCAGGCGCTTCACACTCGGCTGCAAACCACCCCACTGCATGCTGAAGGTCCTGGTCTGAAGGGGCCAGCACGACAACATCATCAGCAAAGAGCAGAGACGAAATTGTGTTGTCCCCAAACCTGACTCCCTCTGGCCCCTGGCTGCGCCTAGAAATTCTGTCCATAAAAATTATGAACAGAACCGGCGACAAAGGGCAGCCCTGCCGGAGTCCAACATGCACCGGGAAGAAGTCTGACTTACTGCTGGCAATGTGAACCAAGCTTCTGTTCTGGTCATACAGGGACCGGATAGCCCTTAGCAAAGGGCCCCGGACCCCATACTCCCGGAGCACCCTCCACAAGATGCCGCGAGGGACACAGTCGAATGCCTTCTCCAAATCCACAAAGCACATGTGGATTGGTTGGGCAAACTCCCATGAACCCTCCAGTACCCTGGAGAGGGTATAGAGCTGGTCCAGTGTTCCACGACCGGGACGAAAACCGCACTGTTCCTCCTGAATCCGAGGTTCTACTATCGGCCGTATTCTCCTCTCCAGTAGCCTGGCATAGACTTTCCCTAATTTTGATCACGTTTGGATAAACTGCACTTGTGTTCTGCAACTCGACTCCAGTGGATTTGTTACAGTTTAGCTTCAGCTTGCCTTAACGCTGATTTGTCCCAACTCACTTGGACTATGTTGTCTCATCAAGAACGTCAACAAGATTAGCGTGATATAGTTAAACCCAGTTGTAATCCTCATCCCTCACCCATAGTTGTAGTCCAAAAGAAAGATTGTTCTATTCATATATGTGTAGATTATCATCAATTTAATGACAAGTTTCAATTTGGCCTGCAACAGGAGAGAGAGCCAGGAGAAGAGCAGTATGCAAGTAGGTCAAGAGCAAACGACAAACACCTGTGTCTTGTTTCAGTAATTTGTATGGAGAGATAGGATAAAAGCCACCAGGAAACAGGAAGCTAGAGAGAGGTTGACTGAGGACTTGTGGCGATCGTGTGAATGCTCTGTGGAGCTGCTGTTGGATTGAAAATGTTAAATGACAAATAAAGTTTATTTGAAGCGCCTTGTTTTGTTTTGAGCAGTTTATAAAATAAATCCACGAGCCTCAGTAAAGCCGACCCTGTCTCCTTCCTTCCACATATACAGAACATCATCACACCCACATAAAACCCACAAGACCCAACCGGACAACAGTGCTTATATATAAATATATTTTAATTTTTGAACAAAATTATTGCTAGGGACAAAGGGACACGTCCTTAGCGTCCCTACTAAATTCTATGCCCCTAAATGATTATATGCATCTAAATGATTAAATCCAAAGGCATATTTTTATTATATTGCTCTACGTTTTTGTGCTGAATTCGTTTTGCCTTCGTATGCTACTGAGTGAATAATAGATTTAAAAAATCAGTAGTTAACTGGAAGGCATCCCCCATTGAAATTCACTCCCTGGACGCCGTCCTATTTACAGACATTTTATTTTATTGAACCATATCAACTTACAAACTCAATTAGGGAACAATAATATGCATATGAAAATATACACAAATAACATGTATATATGTGTGGGTGTGTGTGTGTATATATATATATATATATATAAATATATATATATATCTTTTTTTTTTTTTTTAAACAACAACAACAGCATATTAAGTACAATAAATAAAAGCATAATCTTCAAAACACTTACATTTTTATTGTAAGGATTGCTTGTAAGGAAGAAAATATGAAATAAAAATAAAGAAAATAATTTAAACTTACATATTTAAAAAAAAAAAATTTTTGCATGACTTTATACAATTCACCAAGGGATTCACCAAGTATTTTATAAAAGATAACTTTTACATTCATTTCTAAAAAATGTTGCAGAAGGTTTGCTGTTATTCCATTTGCTTTTATGTATTTACATCATTTCCAGACCTGTATGGTTATTTTGCACAGGTTGTTATTAGTGGATTTATGCTGCCACTTCAGAAGTCATACGTGATTATGAGCTTGTTGCATTCAAGTGTTTGTTGTCGGAATGAACAGGAATCATGGAGTTTTCCGGGTTTATTCTTGCCTATTTATTGAGAAAATATTATTCAAACCAAAATTATATGTAGTCTCCAATGCACTGACAACCATATTTATTTACAATTCTATCCAGATGCAGGCTATTTTCGCTGTGTATAAAACATACAATACGCTTCAAATGATCACTCATATTATGTATATAAGCACTACATTATTAACAAGACATGATCTAGCTGTTGTGGGGAAAACTCATCAATTATCCCCGTGACAGCATTAGTTCTGCCTCCACATGTGCACGGCACACCCATCTCTAACTGAGTTACTATCGTCCGTGTAAAACAGCGCGTGAAGTCGAGATCGGCTTCTTCCACGACGACACAAAACACACACAAGAACTTCGATCAAGACTGCAGCAAGACTGAGCTCGCCCAGGTAATCGTTCATGTACAGTTTGCGTTGTCAGGTCGTTATTAACAGAGTACTGAGTTAGTGATGCACCGAAATGAAAACGCTTCAAATCGAAACCGAAACTAAACATTCCCTTGTGAAAAAGAAGTGTACTTAATTGTATTGAAAGCGTACTTTTTGTGTGCTTAAAATAATAAAAGTATACTTGTATAAAAGTATAAGTGCACTTGCAGATAATATAATATAATTAAAATTAAAGACCACTTAAGTGTACTTAAATGGAATACACTTTAATGACAATATTTCTTAACACACTTAAGTGCACTTTTTACAAATGCACTTTGTAATAATATCTAATTAAGCTTAACTTAAAGTAAGTACACTTTCATGACAATATTTATAAACACATATAAGTGTGCTTTTTAAAAATGCACGTTGTAATAATGTCTAATTAAGTTTTACTTGAAGAAAGTACACTTTCCTCACAATATTTCTAAACACACTTAAGTGTACTTTTTAAAAATGCACTTTGTAATAATGTCTAATTAAGTTTTACTTGAAGAAAGTACACTTTCCTCACAATACATCTGAACACACTTAAGTGTACTTTTTTAAAATGCACTTTGTAATAATATCTAATTAAGTTTTACTTAAGGAAAGTACACTTTCATCACAATATTTCTAAACACACTTAAGTGTACTTTTTAAAAATGCACATTATAATAATGTCTAATTAATTTTATTTAAAGAAAGTACACTTTCATGATAATATTTCTAAACACACTTAAGTGCATGTTTTAAAAAATGCACTTTTTAATAATGTCTACTTAAGTTTTACTTAAACAAACATTTTAAATAATTATGATTTTATAGTGTTTTAAAGTTATTAAAGTTAAACTTATAAGTTATTAAAGGAAATTTATTGTGATAATAAAATAAGAACTTTAATGGAAAACATGGAAAATAATTATAAAAATAATTTTAATTACAACTCAGGTGTGTTGTCCAAAAATAATTTGTTAATGTATTTTAAATATGTTTAGTCTATAATATATACTTGTGCATTAATGCACTTGAAATGTATTTTTCCAATACATTTGCTTGTACATTATAATCAAGTACAACATATTGTTGACATTTTTGTCTGTTTTATACATAATATTTGACAATAAAATGTAATTTATGAGAGGAGTCTTAGCATAATAGTAATGTGTTGTACTTTACAACTGTGAACAGAATACTTTCAATATCATTATGTTGTTCAGAACTTCTTAGTCAATTAAACACATTTAATTGTAATCAGACAACACTACACTGAACAAAAATATAGATTTTTAGTTAGGTGAAAGAGTCAAGTTTTGTGAATTTAGGCTACAGAGTCTAACAACACATTGAGTTATAGAACAACTTCAACTTAAACAGAAAAGCTGAAATAAATAACCCTTTTATATACTGTCTATGGAAATAACATTTAACCATGCATGAAATATACGAACATGTTGTTTAATGCGCATGCGCCGGAAATACTACGTCATGATGACGCACTACTTCACTAGAGTTTGAAAAATGCGCAGTTAGGAGCTGTATGCGCCTGCGCCCTCTCATCTGCTCTCTGCTAATAGTCAGGTCCGAATCTTCAAGATTGTGTAACCCTGTAGGCATTTTTGAGGAAAAGTTGTTATACCACATTTTTAGAAAGTTCAATGTCTCCTGAATAAGGATCCACCATATAACATTGAAATAAGGGTCCCATTTTCTTGTAATTGTTATTGAAACAATAGGGGCATTATTCACAGCCGAAACACTACAGGTGGATAGGGTAAAATTTTTAAGTTATAGATATCACCATAAAACCTTTACAGTTTTTCACTTACATAGAGACAGACATTTTTTGTATTCCAAGTTTTCTGAAATGTCATGTTTACATATGCAAATGAGGCATACCAGTATATATATATATATATATATATATATATATATAATTCGAGGCGCAGGCATACCAGTACGCGGTTCTCCCTTTCGGGCTAGCCCTGTCTCCTCGCGACTTCACGAAGGTTGTCGAGGCAGCCCTTGTTCCTCTCGACGACTGGCTGATCCTAGCTCACTCTCGAGACAAGGTTTGCGAACACAGGGACCTAGTGCTCCGGCACCTAGCTTGTCTGGGCCTTCGGGTCAACTGGGAGAAGAGCAAACTCTGCTCCGTGCAGAGGATCTCTTTTCTCGGTATGGAAATCGACTCGGTCGCCATGTGCGCGCAGCTTACAAGCGAGCGCGCGCAGTCACTGCTAACTGGCCTTCGTCAGTTCGAGGGCAAGAGTGCGGTTCCACTGAAACTTTTTCAGAGGCTCCTGGGGCATATGGCATCCGCAGCCGCAGTAACTGGACTGCGAGGCTGGAGTGCCCATAGAACGAGTTTCCTGGCATGTTGTTGTATCAACAGATGCCTCCACAATGGGCTAGGGCGCCATGTGCAATGGACATGCTGCTGCGGGCTCCTGGACAAGACCCCAGCGCCTTTGGCATGTCAATTGTCTCGAGTTGCAGGCTGTACGTCTCGCCCTGCACCGCTTCTGTGCGTTGCTCAGGGGTCAACAACACGTACTGGTCCGATCAGACAATACCGCCACAGTAGCGTACATCAACCGACAAGGTGGTCTACGCTCCCGCCGTATGTCGCAACTCGCCCGCCACCTCCTCATATGGAGTCAGAAGCATCTGAGGTCGCTTCGAGCCATTTATATCCCGGGAGACCTGAACCGTGCAGCTGATCTGTCTCGGTTTCGGCCTCTCGCTGGAGAATGGAGACTCCATCCCCAGTCGGTTCAGCTGATTTGGGATCAGTTCGGGGACGCACAGGTAGATCTGTTTGCCTCCCACGACTCGTCCCACTGCGACCTGTTTTATTCCCTGACCGAGGGCACGCTCGGCACGGATGCACTGGCGCACAGCTGGCCGCGGGGCCTCTGCAAGTATGCATTTCCCCCAGTGAGCCTTCTTGCGCAGACTTTGCGCAAGATCAGGGAGGACGAGGAGCAGGTAATTTTGGTTGCCCCGTATTGGCACAACCGCACCTGGTTCCAAGAACTAGTACTCCTCGCGACTGCTTTCTCAGGGACGGGGCACCCTATGGCACCCTCATCCCGATCTTTGAAACCTCCATGTGTGGTTCCTGGACGGGACGAGGCAGGTTTGAGTACCCTACCACCAGCGGTTGTGGCTACCATCACTTCCGCTAGAGCATCGTCCACGAGACATGCCTATGCGTTGAAGTGGAACGTCAACTGGTGTTCTTCTAAACTTCAAGAACCCACGAAAGGCCCGATCAGTGTCGCGCTTTCCTTCCTGCAAGAAGGGTTGGAGCGAAGGTTGTCTCCCTCCACCCTGAAAGTGTATAGTGCCGCCATTGCCGCACATCACGACGCAGTTGATGGTAAGTCCTTGGGAAAGCACGACCTGATCGTCAGGTTCCTGAGGGGAGCCAGGAGACTGAATCCTCCTCGCCCTCCTCTCGTTCCGTCTTGGGACCTCTCAGTGGTACTAACTGCCCTGCGGAGTGCTCCCTTTGAGCCTCTGCAATCAGTGGAGCTTAAGTTCCTGTCAATGAAGACAGTGCTCCTGGTTGCATTGGCCTCCATCAAGAGGGTAGGGGACCTGCAGGCATTTTCGGTTGACGAAGCGTGCCTGGAATTTGGACCGGCTAACTCTCACGTGATCCTGAGACCCCGGCCTGGATATGTGCCCAAGGTTCCCACCACACCCTTTCGAGACCAGGTGGTGAACCTGCAAGCGCTGCCCTTGGAGCAGGCAGACCCAGCCTTGGCACTGCTCTGTCCAGTACGCACCCTCCATGCTTACGTAGACAGAATGCATTGTTTCAGGACTTCAGACCAGCTCTTTGTCTGTTATGGTGGGAAGCTGAAGGGAAAGGCTCTCTCCAAGCAAAGGTTGTCTCACTGGATAGTGGACGCCATTGCTTTGGCTTACCAGCAGCAAGGTCGTCCATGCCCCCTTGGTGTGACGGCCCACTCCACCCGGAGTGTGGCATCCTCTTGGGCTCTAGTGCATGGCGCCTCGCTAACAGACATCTGTAGAGCTGCAGGCTGGGCGACACCTAACACGGCCTCTGGGCGACCCCCACGTGTGTAGTCCACTGTAAGCCTCTCTGAGCATGTGTCTTTCCCTCGGCAAGCCACCTTGCCACCCCTGGGGTTGAAATATTCCACCTGCGGCTGGACACCCCAGTGATTCTCGATATGCAGCCCCCTGGGGTCATATGTGTATTCCATGTCCCCCCCTTCGGGCTGGGCATAATTGCATATTTCCACTGATATATGCTTCCCAGTGTACCTTGGTACCTTGGCATAATTCCAGCAGGCATTAAAAACTGTCCCTTTCATGTTAATGTTGTTTTTCATTGTTTACATGTTTAAATATTCTGAGAATGCATAGTTTAGTTCTAATGTTTAATGTTTAAACTGCAATAAATGCATTAAAACGTTTTTTTTTTTTTTTGGCAGCCATTTTGTTTTTATTGTTTATGCCAAAACAGTGATGCTTACAACTTGTTATACGGCAGAAATGGATTCAGCACCTAAAAATCATATAGAAACAACACTTGAAGTACTTTTCCTCAAAAATGCCTACTGCATCTTATCCAGGGCTATTTATCTATTTTGGGACTCGACTATAAGGATTTGGTGCGACGTGACACAGTGGCTCCTGTCTCATCAATTTTTCCTGTTATTTTGCAGGTATTATTGTTACAACAACTTAATAATATGCACACGAGATCTGTAATGCAAATGTATATGCCGCAGATATTTCGAGTAATGACGTTCGGGGTTGTGAATATGTTGATATGCAGACTGTCCGCCATTTTGTGAACGCCGTAACACGAGGTGATTGTGAAATGCGTTTAATTCGATTCAAATTGACTCAGTTACAAGGTTATAGTGTTCATTATGAATTTACTTTAAAATTGTGTTTGGTTTAAGTTATGTATAAAGATCGGATTCACTTTCTCAGGCAAATGTTTCAGACATACATTCAGCTGATGTAAGTTAATACTGTGTTATTTCCCTAGAGACCTAAACCTTTTCCCTAAACCTAATTACCTGGCTCTATCTTTTGGGTCTCGTCCTCAACGTCCCCACTCTATAGATCACCTGTAACTGACTACCTGGCTCTATCTTTTGGGTCTCGTTCCTGACGTCCCCACTCTATAGATCACCTGCTATTCTGACTCGTTTTCCCTAAACCTAACTATCTGGGGCGTCTGCACTCGACACCCACCTGATCTTAATATCTCTGGCGTCTGCACTCGACACCAATACCTTTATACTCTAGCACTTGCGTCTTCAGTCGACAACTGGCCGAGTTCTAACTAACTTGCTTCCCTAAACTAGCTTCCTGCGCAGGAATAAATTGACAAACAGACCTGCAAATGTCCTTTAAATGCTTTAATCACGGCCAGGAGATCTTCCCGAGCAGTTCTCAGGGAATCTCTCCCAAGAAGCAAGGCCGGAGGATCTCAGACAAATTCCATTGAGAATCCCACCGAAAAATACATATACAACAGTTTTTATAGTATAGAGGTATGGCATAAATGTCAGGCTGCATTACATAATTTCCCCACTATTTGATTGGTTCTTCATATGCAAACCCCTCTGTTACTAGGTAAAGCAAACTTTGATCTTGTGATTACTTATCACAAGGTTTTAATGATGACTTAATTTGTTCTAACAGACTGTCTAGTTTAACTTCCCAAAACTATGTTATTTTTACACATTTTTACACAAGTTTTTCCCCAAAGAGTTTGGAAACATTAAAAGCATATAAATGTTGTTCCTGCAAGAAAAACAAATGTTAGTTAATTTTAGATTAGTTAGATTAATTTAAAGTTGATTAATTCAAATCCACCACACTATCAAGTCACTAACTATCCCTATCGCTTAAATGCTTTGAATCTTTTCCACCTGTGCATTTACATATGCCCCTATAATCACCATGTATTTTACAGGTAACAAACCAAAGGAAGGCTGCAGCATTGCTGTGTCAAATGTGGTAAATAGCCTACAGGAACATCCTTCATGAAGATAGCTATGTGCGGCAAGCTTAAAATTCAAGATTACCTTTCTCAATTTGTATGGGTCTTGGGTTTGCATGGGTCATTTATCTATATTTGTGTAATTGATAAGTTATGTTTAATTCCCTGTAAAGTAGCAATACAATGTTCTCTATTTTTAATCACTTTAAGCCCAGTGTCAGAGAAGATGGCGTGGTCAGTGGAATCCTGGTGTTTGTGGGAAATAGAAGGAGCCTTGCCCAGCACTACGATGTGACCCTGATGACTGAGGTAATTCATCACACATTCATTAGCAGTCAAAAGTTTACGTACGCTTTGCAGAATAAACTGCTTTCATCAGGGTAGTACTAAATAAAAAGAGAACATATACATTTTTGTGATCCCTCTTATTGCTAAAATGAACATTTTGCAGATACTGCAAGGTGTATAAACTTTAAAGCACAACTGTATATCTATCAATTTCATTCATTTGAGCCAAATATAATAATGGACTGGATCTGTTTTATAAACAAATGTTTTCCTTCGGGGAATTTTTTTTTTTTTTTTTTTTTTTTTTTTCCTCAAGGTATTTTTTCTGACTTTTCTGCCTCTTTGGAACATTTCCATTCACATTTACTCTGGAGAGCTTCTGGGACATTGACATAAACAGCACTTTCCAACAACTTAAAAAAAATTGGTGACATGATTTTGGTTTTCTTGTTTTTGTGCCTTTGGATTTCTTCAGTTTTTGTTTTGTTTTTAGACAAACTTATATTCACTGCAATGCTGGAGTAAGCATTTTGTCCTGTTTAATGTTGGTGCTATGTAAAGTCTGCTATGTTAATATTAGTTTAGGTATTAGCCAACATGATCTAACAATTTTTTTTTTTTACAGTATTTATTAATCTTTGTTAATATTAGTTAATTAAAATATAGTTTAAGTTAGTTTATACAATTTATAGTCATTGTTCATGCGAGTTCACAGTGCATTAATTTTAATACACAACTTTTGAATATAATAATGCATTATTAAATGTTGAAATTAACATGAACTAAGACTAATAAATGCTTAAAGTATTATTCATTCTTAGTTCATGTTAACCTTTTTGTAAAGCATTACCCGTTTGAATCTTAGTGTTGTACATGGAATGATACTTTTCTTCACATTTTGTTTGTATTAATTCATAGGTTGTGTGTTTGAGGTACTGTGTGTTTGCTTCTAAAATGATGTGTGAACTGGTAATCCCTAGGTCATGGGGACCAAATTACCTCAAAAGTATAGTAATACCAGTAAATTACATGCAAACAATCTAATAAATCCATACAGAATGATGTTTTCTGAAAATGTAAAAATGCTAAATGTTTTCTGTGATGGATAGGTTTAGGTACCTTTGTATGAGGGAGAAAATGATTGTGCATAAGCATCATTGTCCTCCAGACTCTTTATAAATGAGTTAAAGGGATAGTTCACTTTAAAATAAAAAATTCTGTCATCATACTCGCCCTCAAAAGTTGTTTCTAACCTGTATGAATTTATTTCTTCTGCTGAACACGAAGGAAGATATTTAAAGGGTACATAACATGCACAGTTTCACCTAATCTCATGTTAATCTTGAGTACCTATAGAGTAGTAGTGCATCCTTAATATCTCAAAAAAGTGTTTAGTTTTATTATATTTAGAAAAGAAAAATACAGCTTTCCGATTCTCTCCGGAAAAAGCCGAGGTCCTGGAGGCGGAGCTATAGAGTCAAGCGGTAGTGCATGATTTCCAGCAAAAGACAGAAATCTGATCCAGTTGTACTTACATGAATGGGGTCTTTTATCACTGGGACCGCTCCACGTTTTAATAGCAAACGATTTGCAAATCCAGCGTCGACCTGAGCCTTGTTAATAAAACATTCGTCACTGAAACGACCAGAACACACAACCGCACTTCCTACACTCCGTTGCTGCCCCGGAAAAACAAACGGCATCCACTGTTCCTGTAACACTGGGTTCTTTGGAAAGCTGGACACGGTAAGCTTTCCCTCACATCCAAAAACACACTTTTTTGGAGACATTCTTGAACAAATCCTATGCAGCGCTGCCGATGATTTCCTGTTGAAGCGCGTTGATGTGCGCGGTCTCGCTCTCCTCTAGTCGACGTGGACGCGGGCGAGCTTTTCCGAGAGAAATGCTCATATAAGGAGTTGCACTCTGATCTACGTCATTAGATCCACGATCTAAAAAAAACCAGCCGAAACTTGCACCAACCCGGAAGTAAGATTTTCAGCATAGAAATTCTCCGTTATTCGTCCAAAATATTTTTTTAAAACTTTGCCCATGTTTAGCATGCGAATCTATCTCTTTAACACTGTAAACAACTCTGAATACATGAAACACCATTGTACCCCCCCTTTAAAAAAATGTCTGTAACGAAACAGTTAACTGGTCCCACTGACTTCCATAGTATTTTTTTTTCCTACTATGGAAGTTAATGGGACCAGTTAACTGGTTGGTTACTGACATTCTTTGAAATATCATCTTTTGTGTTCAGCAGAAGAAATAAATTCATACAGGTTTGAAACAACTTGAGGGCGAGTATGACGACAGAATTTATTTTAAAGTGAACTATCCCTTTAAGGTGTTGTAACTGTTTATGTATAGTGTTTCTTTGTTTTTTTTTTGGTGCATCAACAGAAAGGTTTTTATGTATTTATTTTAGATATTTTGTCAGTAAATGTACGTAGAGGGTTTTAAATTGAATTTGTGTTGATTGTAACTAGGTTAAGATTTTTTTTTATTCAAATTTGAAATAAATTGCAACTTTTTTTAATTACAAATGTATTTAATTATATAATACTGTACATGTATATTACATTAAAGTATATTTTAGTCCACATTAATTGCTTGTCAGTATATTTGGAAGTACACTTTTATCATATTTAAAAGTTCAAATAAAAATGTATTAAAGTCCCACTTAAGTTGTTCCAAAAAAGCACTCTTAATTTCAACTAATTGCATTTAATTTGAGCTTAATCTGTGATACATTTGAAATTAAATACAAATAGAATGCACTTAAGCGGTGAAAACATTACATTTAATTTACACTTAAGTGTATTGTTAACTGACATTAAAGTACATTTTAGTTCACATGAATTGTTTGTCAGTTAATTAAACTAAACTTTAACTATATTTGAAATACTCTGAAAGAACTCATTAAATATGTATTAAAGTCCCATTTTATGTTTAAAAAGCATTCAAAAGTTCAACGAATTGCATTTAATATGAACTTAATTTGTGATGCATTTGAAATTAAATACAAATAAAATGCACTTAAGCGGTGAAAACATTACATTTAATTCACACTTAAGTGTATTGTTAACTGACATTAAAGTACATTTTAGTTCACATTAATTGCTTGTCAGTGCATTAAGTGCACTTTAAATCAATTTTAAAGACACTAGAAGCAATTATGAAAGTAAATATAAAGTTGTATTAAAGTCCCACTTAAGTTGTACCAAAAAATCACTCTTAATGACAACTTATTGCATTTTATTTCAACTTAATATGTGATATATTTCAAATTAATTATACTTAATGTGCATTCAGACCGGTGAAAATATTGCATTTGAGTTACACTTAAGTGTATACATTTAAAGTATATTATTTGTATAATAAGTACACTTTATAAAAGTACACTAAAGTGCATTTTTTTTCCACAAGGGTTCTGGAGACGGAAAAGTGTGACTTACTGACTTTAATTAGACTTTGTAAATGCTGCCATTATTGTTGATATAATTTATATATAATTTGTTTATTTTTTCTATAATCACTTAACTTTCTTGTTTGCTATTTATACACTTATACATTATTTATTTATAAGTTGCAGTACCTTTATTTTGAAGGATTGGTTGAAGTTTATGCGCAAATGCGAACTTCACGTCAGATTCATAGTTCATGCAAGCAAACTGCAAGCACAAAAATGTATGCTCAGATTAAGATTTATTCTCGTCACAAAGGACTTGAACTTTCGTAAGGAGATTCAAAGACTATTTCCCTTTCTCGCAGCAGGCAGCCAACGAGGTAGTTTGTTTTATTTGTCTGTATTTTGTGTCAGTAAAATGCCATTACTGTTGCAGGCTTTCGCTTTGTCTCAAGCTGATGTCATTTCTGTATTTTGTTGTTTATACTGTTTAGTTTTCATGGTAGATTTGGAGAAAAGTCTTCAATTAAACCAGTAGCTAGAGAACCATTTGTGTCTGCGTGTGCTTTGGAGGGATGAGGGAGATACAGACTTTGATAGTAAATATTGTAAGATTAGTCGAATATTTCCTCTTTGCCCATACAGAAATGTAATAAATGTCAAT
The DNA here is from genome assembly GCF_949319135.1 of Squalius cephalus. Taxonomy (NCBI): domain Eukaryota; kingdom Metazoa; phylum Chordata; class Actinopteri; order Cypriniformes; family Leuciscidae; genus Squalius; species Squalius cephalus. Next base: position 13,334,507 of record NC_137125.1, read on the forward strand.
ATATGTAAATTATATATAATGTCAGTGCCCATGTATGTCTGCTGCCTATATGAGAATATATGCAAAATTCATATTTGTAAAACACAGACATATATGAAACATATTTCAAAATATAGCAAAAATGTCCGTTTTCATGTAAGTGCCATATATTTTCCCGTATATGCACATAAATGTGAAATATATGTAAGACGCATATGTATACGTGCATATATGTACTTATTTCCATAGCACATACTTTCACTTATATTAGGGATACAAATATGCTTCTAATATGATGACACCATGTACTTTCACTTATATTAGTGGCACAACTATGTTTTTCTATACAGCCTGTACATATATTTGTACTCATTCCACAGAACACACAATTCCAAGTCTTTTCAAATACAAACTTTACTGCATTTTTTTCAGTACAGACTTGACAAGTACAAACTTTTCAAGTAAAAACTTGAACTTCATTTAACTTCAACTTCAGACTTTATTTTCTTTTTAAAGCCTTTTCCAAGCGCTCACTTTTTTCCCTCAGTATTACATTTTCAAACTTCTAGCCACATTTAAAACATTTCCAAACTCACTCACTGGTGAAACACACTCATTTTTAATGAACATTTTTCCTGGACATTGCCAGTCTTAGCTCTGCCATCTTCCCATTCAGGGCTGTTCCGATCTAGCCAGCCGAAACTGAGTGCTTTGACATAACTGCATTTGAGAAGGTAGATTTTAAAGAACAAAGTTTTAGGTATAAAGCAGACAAAACACTGGTGGATAAACTTATCACTAAGATAAAAAAAAAAATCTTTATTGCAGTTTCTTCAAGTGCAAGTCAGTAAAATTGAGTGACAAAGTACTCGAGTATGCAAGTAAGGCCACATTTACACTGCAATCAGTGTGTAAGCATGGCGGACAGTTTTGCACCAATTTAATTTGCAGGCGAGATAGGGGGTCATAGTGCCAAACACCACCAGCACCACCTCTCATCGAAACTAACTTTTTTTTTTGGAACACCGAATGTGAATTTGAACATATACATTGAAAATTCTGGGATGCACTACCTGCAGCCCCATGAATGATTGTCCATTTGTCCGCAGATATCTCCACGGGTGTGGTTCGGACTAGGGATGGGACGATTACCGGTTTCACGATAAATCATAAGGGTGTCACGATTTCGATTTTAAATCGAAATCGATCGAAATTAGGGGAGCGCGGGGCACAACCTAACGCGGGGTTAGTTGTAACACGCTTGTTTTAAATACTTCCGCACATGCTTGGATGACGAAACTTTGTTTATTTACTAGTTGCCATATCAACACTATATAGAAAAAAAAATCCGCCAAAATTATTTTATTTTTGGAAGATATCCATACACATTTATTAAACCATAGCAAAAGTAAATTTCTTACTTAAGTTAATTTTTCATCTCTATTTTTTGTGTTTATTTAAAATAAGACAAATCTGATATTATTTTAATCTCCAAGATGTTATTTAACAGTTGAGATAGTTCTTTAATGCTTCGCTAACTAGCAGAAGACACTAGCAGGGTTTAAATCCCAGTTGTGCAGGCGGGGGCATGTTGTAACACTGCGTTACAATGTGCCCCTATTAGAAATATGCTATTATATTCTATACTTTTATTAATTTTATTGAGAAAACGTGAGAAAAAGGTGAATAAAGAGTGTCAATGTTCAGAAATTACTAATTATTTATTTGTTTTAAACTATGTTGTATAGCTGTGTTTTCATGTGTTTGTAGTCAAAACTCAAAAATGAGTTTATATTTAATTATTAAAAATTGCCATTATTTTATATGAAAAAGTTTTTTAATTGTATTTTATTTAGAAAATATTTTAGTTTGTTTTGTATATTTTTTTTATTAGATCAGATAACATTTTAAGATGTTTTATGGTCACGTTACAATGTGCCCCTGCACATGTTACAATGTACCCCACCTATGGGGCATGTTGTCACATTTCACTTCCATTCTTTCGGGGTATATCAAGAAAAAAGTATATACTGTATTAATAAAACAAAAACACATAATTGTAGTAGACATGTGGGAAATTAATGTGGGAAAAAAATAAATACTCTGAACCATAAGTAGATTTACACAAACTGAGAAAGTCAAAAAGCGTTAGGTTGTGCCCCGCTCTCCCCTAATGCTCAATCTTGATTATCGAATCAAAAAATGGAATCGTCGATGCTGTCACGCCCCATGTCACGTCAGCTCGGCTTGCCAAGCGAAAAAAAAACACACGTGTTGAAGTGCTGCCAGAGCTGCCAACTCTCACGCATTCACCGTGAGACACACGCAATTGACACTTTTCACACACTCTCACGCACAGAAAAAATCGCGCAGCAAAGAGGACACGGAGACCGACAGACTAGAGCAGGTTACTTTATGATATAAAAAAATCTCAGCTCTCAGATTCTGTCAATTTTATTACGAAATTCAAACAATAAATACCATTTTGGCGCTTGTGAATGTTACATGACAGATCCCTAACGCACGTGAACCGATCATCTCTACTAGCTAATAGTAAAAAAAACACGAACACTGTTGAAAGATACAGTACAACTTACCGAAATGTATATTCCTCATACATAATATCGATCAATCAGTGTTTTTCATCAGCGTGAAGAGGTCAATAACATAGCTGGAGAACAATTATGTCACATTTACCTCAGGAAAGCCATGTGACCATAAAATAGGCTATTGCACGTAGTTGGAAAGAAAAAATAGCTATAGAGAGTATTTTGCTAAATAGGCCTATGTGTTCTATATTACATGTTATATTTTTTACTTAGGCTATATCATTAAATAAAGTTGTTATTATAATAAAAAACGCATTATATTTAATTATTTTTAACCTTAAATAATAGCCTACTAACATAGGGCTCTCTGTATGTTTACAGCATTAGATGAGTTTATTTGTATTTTTTTTTTTTGAGACAAATTAACACCTATCTTGTGTAGCCTACCTAATATTTATCCAAATGAGTCAATATTAATTCAAATCACAATAATTGAATTGAAATAATAAAAAAAGTGTAGCTTACCAGAAATTGTACCATGTAAACATTGTAACATGTTGTCACTAAACCTAATAAAATTCAGTTTAGTTACTAAAATGTTAGTGACAATCACAATACACTTATTGTGATGCAATTTTTTTTACAATCAAACAAATCGAGAATCGAATCTAACCGTGACTGTAGAATCGAAAATGTAATCGAATCGAGGATTTGGAGAATCGTGACACCCTTAATAAATCACGATAAAATGTCCTGGGGCCTGTACCATGATGGTAGTTGAACAAACTCGGGGTTACAGGATTAGTTTTGAGTCGACAAAACCAAACCGATGTGATCAGGCTTTATTGGTACCATGACGCAGCTCATCAACTTTCTCTGTCAACTCAGGCTTTGATCCTTAAGCTATGATTACTCCACGCGCGCGTGCACATACCAAAGTCACGTTGGCACCGAACAACCAATCGCGTTCGATATGTATAGAGCGAGAGCGATATATTTTTCCGCGGAGGGGCAAGAGATAATCATTCAGAATTACCATGAATTTAAATATGTATTTCAAGCTCGAAACAATACGGTCTGCTGCCAAAGAGAAGATAAGACTGTTGGAGAAAGATTGCTGATTGCGTTAATGTGTAAGTTAAACAAATACGTTGTATAGGCTATTCATGTAAAATGATGTTATATTTTAGCCTATTTTTATAATATATAAAAAATGTGCATGTATATACTAAGAAAGATTAATATTCATTGATTTTTAGATGCAACCCCAACTCCAAACGTTCTTGACAGCAGATAAAGACAACATATAAAAATATAATTCAAAAAGGTATTTACCACAACCTTTTATTATTTCTGTGAACATTTTATCACAAACACTTGTTTGCAGCAAACAGAAATAAAGAGTTAAATTCAGAAAACCGGTGGAGGGCCACTCCTCAAGAATACACTGGCGGAGGAGTTGGCTCTGAGTAGCAATAAGGGACGGCCGATTATGGATGGGATTACAGGTGCTGTACAATCTGACCCTGGTGCTGGCTCCTCTTAGCAAGTAACACTGGGTAGCCTACGTGTGCAATATTACTACTTTAAGTTTTAAATATGGCTGACTGTATGCTCTGCAGTAGAGTTAATACAGTGTCCCTGTTGAAGCCAACACACATACACACAGAGGTCAGTATGCAACAGACAGAACACCAGAAACATAACCTGCTTTACAACAGTTATGCTTTATATTGGCCTACTTATATTATTAGGGTGGAGGAAATTATGAAGACACTGTCTGTGTGTTCTCAGACAGTTGCTGAGGTGAATGCATAGGCTTTTTACCATGGCAAACATTTGAATGTGTGGCTAAAAAAGGGACTGGCCCTTACACATCTCTTTTATTGTAGGATTTTTCACAACCTGCCCCAGAAACTGAGGCCTCTACCTCAATGGGCTTCAGAAGAAATGTGAACAAGGATTTAAAACCCTTGACATAAATTACAGTCAGTCCTGTGTTTGTACGTAGGAAGTCAAGGAACTTTTTGTGATTTGATTTAGCCTCCAGAAAACTTGTAATGATAATGTTTGTGGTGGAATTATGTTTCAGGTGGAAACAGACTCAGTCAGGGCCCTGTACAAAAGGAGTCTTGAACTAGACTGCACACTAAATGAGTTTTAAACTAGACTGCACACTAAAGGAGACTTGAACTAGACTGCACACTAAATGAGACTTGAACTAGACTGCACACTAAATGAGTTTTAAACTAGACTGCACACTAAAGGAGTCTTAAACTAGACTGCACACTAAAGGAGTCTTAAACTAGACTGCACACTAAAGGAGTCTCAAACTAGACTGCAAAGGCGTCTCAAACTAGACTGCACACTAAAGTAGTCTCAAACTAGACTGTTCACTAAAGGAGCTGACTGTGAGCTGAGGAGGCTCCAAATAAAAAAAATAAAAAATTGGAGATCAAACAGCTGGATAAAACTGACCTCAGTATGTGAACTTATTTAACCAAGTAACACTTTAGTATGAATATTTATTAATGCAACTTTCTCTTTCTCTCTTTCTTCCTCCCATCCCACAAAACCAATAAAACAGTTTGAGACCTGTCTGCAGTTTCAATGTGCTTTTATTAAGTGTAATATTGTGGTGATTGCATCTACATCTGCATCAGCTGGGTGGTCAAGTGTGATCGGGTAACACTTATCGGGGAGAAGCTGGTTTTGTGATGGTTCTCGCTCCGTTCTAATGGTGGCTATAATGTGCAGAATAGCACACGCAGCCACTATCTGTGATGCCCGCTCTGGTGACTCTTAAGCACCGAACACAGTTGAAATGTGCCTTTAGGATGCCAAAGGTCATCTCGATCTTCACTCTGGTTTTACTGAGGGCCACATTGAAGCGGTGCTGTGGCCCTGTCTGAGGGTCATGATAGAGGGTCATGTTTTGTACTGTACCAAATTTAACTTTCTTTCCTCAAAGCGCTGACACAACACAGACTCACAGAAAATTCCTGGTCATGCACTGGAGCCAGGCCCTTTGGCATCCAAACTTGTGATCATACGTTCATGACCACAAGTCATCTGCAGATGAAATGTTTAGTAGATCATTGTTATATATGTTAATGTTACTATTAATTTAAAGATTCATCTCTCAGAAAATAATCTCACATGTAGGCCTACATGAACATTAAGGCTGTGAAAGGACTTCCTATTAACATAATCTGCCTTATCCTTATGTTCTCCTAGAGCAGTGGAGATTGCAACATGTGTGCAGTCAATTGCTCCAGTAACTCTAGGGAATCCTATCATAAGATTAACAGAATAATAATAAAAAAGATTTAAAATAATTCTTAACATGTACTGTGTTGTATAGTATACATTTTTGAAATTTGCTTTTTGAAAGAAAAAAAGTGTGTTCATGTGATGTTGCCCTATCAATATATCTTACCGGCAATTTTTTAAAAGCCCTCTTTTATGGACATGATCGATAAATGTCCGGGGAACTCTATGAAACTATTAATGCACTCCTGCAGCGCGAGGACCACCTTGTGAAAAAACGCAACGCAATACCATTTGCAGTACAGTAAGTGCATGACGTGTCGTTCGTGCAGTTCGACGTGTCAAATTATTTATGTGCGGCCCAAGAAGTTTGCAAAAATAAGATATTCCTTCTGCGGAAAATCTGTATCTTTCAAACAAAACTCTTGAAACTCTTTTTCTACGAAGTGCTCGTCTAACAATTTGCGCTGAGATGTCCACAGGGTTTGGAAGAAAAGGTGAAGACATTTTTTTATTTTATTTTTTTTTGCTTATGAACAATCAAATAACAAATAAGGAAAACATTTAAAAGGTGAAGACATTGCAACAGACACTGGGAAGTAGTTATGTCACCTATATGTTTCTTTGCTCACAGCTGATTGGTCAAACTTCAGTCTGAGATCTCGAATCCAGAACATAACCTGCCCCGGAGCAGGTTAGCCGTGCAGCGTAAGATACCATGGCAACGAACACCGATTAAAGCCGAGCTACTTTCATAGTACCTAAAACCCAGGGTTGGCGGAAACTAAACTGAAACATAGCTGGCTAGCCACCTAAACCAGCTTCATGGTATAGGCCCCTGACGGTTAGTATTATCGTTTAAAATTTAATTCTCCTTAAAACCGCCTTTGATTATCGTGATTTTGAAAACTCGCGGTAAATCCTGTCCAGCCGGAATCAGTCTGATGCAAGTGCGAGCAGGCGTGCGCATGCAACGTTGTTTTTTGCACGAGAAGACATGGTGGAAGGCGGAGACAGCGCTCGGGAGATTTTTCATCCATCCGAGATAGGCCGCTGTCAGTAGCCTAAAAGAGGCCTAGAAATAGGGTTTCGTTCCGACAAACGGGGCACTACTTTTTCTTTTGCTCAATATGTTCAACGTTAATTAAAGGTATCCAAGAAAAAAGTTATCCACGCATTTTCCTGCAGTTAATGAAAAAAGTGTATTTATTGGCTCACTATATTGATTGGGTCCCACTTTATATTAAGTGGCGTTAAGTACTATGTACTTACATAAAAAAATAAGTACAATGTACTTATTGTGTTCATGTTGTATTGTAAAACACTTTTGCTGCTACTGAGGTGTGATATGGGTAAGGTTAGGGATAGGTGTGGTGGATTGGGTAGGTTTAAGGTGTAAGGGAAGGGTCAACTGTGTAATTACAAATGTAATTACATAAATGAATTACAGCTGTAATTACATGCAGGAATTTTTAAAATGTAAGTACAATGTAAAAACATGTAGTTACACAATAAGTACATTGTATCAAATGATTAATTTCAATGTAAGTACATGTAAGTACATAGTACTTAAAGCCACTTAATATAAAGTGGGACCATTGATTGCGTATTGAGACGTCTAAAACGGTTGAGCTCGATTTTCAACCAATCAGCATCGAAAATGTAAGTAGGTCACAGCCGAAATCAAGCCAATATCACTACGCACATGTAAACAGAGGAGGACGTAAGCAGCGCATCTTCATCTGATAGCGGCGATCAAGCTCGATTAACACCCGTAAAGTGTATTCTTCATGTCGGAAAAGATGGTGGGAAAGGTCCGCAGCCCTTTACTGAAGTCCGATGGGAAAAAAATCAAGCAATGTGCGTAGGAATGGCTCAAAACGTCGGACACTACGGAGCTAACGTTAGCTATTGCTAATAAACATGTTGCCCTCCTGGACAAACTGGTCTCTGATGTCCCAACAACTACGGGTTTCACGCGGCCTGATATCGGCGTTTTATAGGCTAGACAAAAAAAAACGCTTGACTTGTGTGTATGTGCGTGATGGGTAGGTTAAGGGGTTGGGTTAGTGATATCGGCGTTTTATAGGCTAGACAAAAAAAACGCTTGACTTGTGTGCATGTGCGTGATGGGTAGGTTAAGGGGTCGGGTTAGTGTGTGGGTGTGTGTGTGTGTGTGAGAGAGAGAGAGAGAGAGATATTATGGTCAATAAATGGCTTTCCTGAGAATGGATGTGTGGTGTGAGAGCGTGTGAAAAGTGTCAATTGCGTGAGTCTCACGGTGAATGCGTGAGAGTTGGGAGTTCTGTTATTATATTTTGGCTTAATTCTATTTGTTATTCAGATTTTACCTCAAATATTACCTTTGAATTGGAACAACATAATGAGAAGTAATTGGGATGTTAATGTTACAGTAGAAGTTTTCTTGATAATCTTATCATGTTTACTGTCCCTAGATAGCAACTTCAGGTATATCACACATTTCAAACTGTTTTAAAATTTCAAAATTTTATTTCGTACTTCAAGTGGTAATTCGGCATTTTTGGGTTTATATGATAACAGGTTTGAAAGTGCAAAATTCCCTATGTTTTCCCTTTTTTTCAAAATGGGCACCTTTAGCATAATTTTTCTCAAAAACTGCAAGATTGTGTGTGGAGAACTTTTTCCTAAGGAATCTCTATATATTTCTGATATTAAATATGTGGAACGAAACCCTATTTCTAGGCCTCTTTTAGGCTACTGACAGCGGCCTATCTCTCTCTCCTCACACACACTCACACACTAACCTGACCCCTAAACCTATCCATCTCTCTCTCTCTCTCTCTCTCACACACACACACACACACTAACCCGACCCCTAAACCTACCCATCTCTCTCTCTCTCTCTCTCTCTCTCTCTCACACACACACACACACTAACCCAACCCCTTAACCTACCCATCACGCACATACACACAAGTCAAGCGTTTTTTTTGTCTAGCCTATAAAACGCCGATATCACTAACCCAACCCCTTAACCTACCCATCACGCACATACACACAAGTCAAGCGTTTTTTTTGTCTAGCCTATAAAACGCCGATATCACTAACCCAACCCCTTAACCTACCCATCACGCACATACACACAAGTCAAGCGTTTTTTTTTTGTCTAGCCTATAAAACGCCGATATCAGGCCGGGTGAAACCCGTAGTTGTTGGGACATCAGAGACCAGTTTGTCCAGGAGGGCAACATGTTTATTAGCAATAGCTAACGTTAGCTCCGTAGTGTCCGACGTTTTGAGCCATTCCTATGCACATTGCTTGATTTTTTTCCCATCGGACTTCAGTAAAGGGCTGCGGACCTTTCCCACCATCTTTTCCGACATGAAGAATACACTTTACGGGTGTTAATCGAGCTTGATCGCCACTATCAGATGAAGATGCGCTGCTTACGTCCTCCTCTGTTTACATGTGCGTAGTGATATTGGCTTGATTTCGGCTGTGACCTACTTATATTTTCGATGCTGATTGGTTGAAAATCGAGCTCAACCGTTTTAGACGTCTCAATACGCAATCAATATAGTGCGCCAATAAATACACTTTTCTCAGGAAAATGCGTGGAGAACTTTTTGCTTGGATACCTTTTATTAACGTTGAATATATTGAGCAAAAGAAAAATTAGTGCCCCGTTTGTCGGAACGAAACTGAACGATACAGCTCACGTACAGCGGCCTAAGAGGACAAAATCTGAGGTGTGGTCGTATTTTGGCTATTACAAGAGTCCTGAGGGCAATTTGATCGGGGATGGGCACCCTGTCTGCAGATCTTGCAAGAGGAAAGTCTCTGCAAAAGGGGGAGAAACATCAAATCTGTTAAGTCATCTTCGTGACAACCACCCACTGTTATATAGTGAATGCAAGGTAAGTTAAGTTAACTTTTACCTCAATACCAAAACTAACTTGGGCAAATAATTGGACAAAAATATTGATTAGAGATGAAATATTTCACTATCTCACTTGTTATCAATGCAAAGCTTCCGGAAGAAAAGTTTTACAGCAAGTGGCTTTGAGCCAAGACGAACGAACATGTTCAAACTATTAACGGTGACATTTAAGGGATAATGTTTAGTGAATTTATTACACAGATTTATTTTTTTATTTTTTACCTCAGAAATAATTTCAGGGACATGAAATATTGAATTGTGATTGTTTTTAAATCTTACCGGTTTATAAATTATGTAAGTTACTGTGTACAAAACAATCATCAAGAAAATATGATCACTACAACAATACTACAGTATTAATACTAAATTACTCTGATTTCATTGTCAATACAGTCAAAAACTGAGATGCAAAATATACACAGTCAAAAACTGAGATGCAAAATATACACATTTGAATGAAACCAGAGATTGCGCCTGCGGTGATCCGAGACATAGATGTGCGCTGTGTTATAATGCGTTGCTATTGATGACAACAGTCATTATAATTATTCCAGTAGTTTAGTCACCCTAAATCCCCCCCAACATATTTTGTTCATTTAACAAAATGTGTGTGTGTGAGAGAGAGAGTGTGAGTGTGAGTGAGAGAGAGAGAGAGAGAGAGAGAGAGATTTATTATTTTTAATATTATTGATATTAATCAAATTAATAATATTCGGTCATACACACACAGGCAGAAGTGAGTGAATATTATTATTATCGTTATTAATGATAATACATTTGCTATTCCTTTGTTTACAGAGTGGGCGTGCAGCAGGCAAACCCAGTGATGCTTCTGGTCCCTCGACTCCATCCTCGTCTACAGTTGTGAGTGTGACACACTTGAACAAGCATTTAAAAGGCAGACTGCTTATGCACCCACATCAAAAAATGCACCTCACTTCATCTATTTCATATTTCATTGCAAAAGACATGATGCCATTCCAAATTGTTGAGAGGCCTGGTTTTCTGAGGCTGATGAAAGTTGATGTACCACGCTACAAAGTGCCATCACAAAAATGTTTTTCCAAAACTGAAATACCAAACATGTACAACCAGGTCAAAGCTGCTCTTGTAAAAAAGTTAGCTCAAGGAACATGGTTTGCTGCAACTACTGACCTCTGGACTAGTGAAAGTGGTGGAGGTCAACCTTACATAAGCATCACTATCCATTACCTCACCCCAGACTGGCAACTGGAATCAAACTGCCTCGAAACTCAGTTCTTCCCAGAAGATCACTCAGCTCAAACCATCAGTGAGTTTTTTGAGAACATGCTGGAGGAATAGGGGATCAACAAAAAAGACCTGGTCTGCATAACCACAGACAACGCAACAAACATGATAAAGGCTTTTGAAGAATTCTCAGAAGTGTGGCTTGGGTGCTTTGGCCATAATTTGAACCTGGCCATCTCAAAGGCTTTGAAAATACAGAGAGTTGAAACAGCAGTTAAGGCCTGCCGTCATCTGGTCCAGGGTTTCTCACGGAGCTGGAAGAGAAGACGAGAACTGAGGGAAAAACAAGCTGCCCTCATCATGCCACAGAAGGCTCTGATTCATGATGTGGTGACTCGATGCGGATCTACACACAAGATGGTTGAGCGTTTCCTTAGTCAACAGCAACCAGTCAGTGCAACACTGGCTGGAGAAAGAGGAACACGGCATCTAATGCCCAAGGACACCGACATAACTGTTATGGAGCAACTGTGCCAGCTCCTCGAACCTCTGAGCAAGTTAACAGATGCACTTGCCTCAGAAACACGAGTTACACTTTCATCAATCAAGCCTGTCCTGGACCACATGAATTCTGATGTTCTGGTTGAAAAGGACACAGATACATCCCTGACTAAGGAGATGAAAAGGCTAATGAGAGAAGACCTCAAAAATAGATACTCAGAGAAGGCAAAGAGAGTCATGAACATGGCTTGTTTCATTGACCCCCGGTTCAAAAGAAGCTCTTTAGATGAGTCTGAGGCTTCAGAAATTGAAACTGACTGTGTCCAGGAAGCTGTGAAGCTGGCTGCACAAGTCAGGGAAGAACCACAAAGTACCTCCACCAGCAGCATCGGAGGGGAAAGGTTTAGCCGGGTTGCTGAGAAAGATAACTTCAACCACAAGGCAGCAAAGAGGTGAAGAGGGTCAGATTCCAACCACTCTAGAAGACAGTGTGAAAGGAGAAATAATTAATGTTAATTTAATTTTTATGCTTAAAAGAGTGCATTTAGCTGCTAATTGTAATTGATGTTTGTTGATTTTCAAATATAAAACTTGAAATGTTTTCAGTGTGTGTATCAGTTCTTTTTGAACATTTCCATTTCATTTTAACAAAACTGTGATAATATTGATAATCGTGATAACTTTGGTCACTATAATCGTGATATGAAATTTTCTTACTGTCCCATCCCTAGTTCGGACGCAGGCACGAAGCCAAAAGGGGTGGTGGTAGCACAGCATTTAAGGAACCTGGCTAGTATACTAGTAGCCTGGAATTTGTGAGTTCTAATCTCGGTCACCACCGTTGTGCCCTTGAGCAAGGCACTTAACCCCAAGTTGCTCTCGAGAAGACTGGCCCTGAACTAATTGACAGTTGACAAATGTAAGCTTTGGATAAAGGCGTCTGCCAAATGCATACATGTAAATGAAGGCTGAGTGCCGTAGGTAACCACTTTTAAAGTTGACTTCGCTCAGCGTTGGAAAATGGCTGTCATTCTGCTACACAGAAAATTAATCATGTACAGTCATGTACAGCCCTGTGCACAGGATTTTAAAATGTTGTCAGCCCAGTAGCTGATTTGACTGAGTCTAGGCTCATAACACTTTAAATACAGACCTGTGGCAGATGATGTCAAATAGCAAAATCATAACTTACCCATTATAGCTTTTACTTTTATTTCATCCAGGGTGCTTCTCTCCCCATCTCCCCCCTTTGAAACCTTGGATCTTCAGTATCTTGCTCAAGGACACTTTGATGGGGTCAGGCAGAGCGGGGCTCGAAATTGCAGAGGTGCCAAATGGTACCTCTACCACCTGAGCCACCATCGCCCCTTTAATCAAATGATTACTAATAATCAGGCTAAGACCTGAATTCCAGTATAAGGCACGTAACACAAATCCTATGAAAATGTTATATATAGGTTCCATTGGAAGAAGGGGCAGAAGGCAGACAACACGGCACGCAGGGTTCCTCCAGTCCAACTTCAGTTCGATTGGCGTATACATGCACAAGTTATTTGACTTTCAATTGCATTATCTGGGTGTCTTAATCAGAATATGAGTAATCCAGTTTGGTTTGATTTCAATCAGTTCAGTAAGGTAGTTCTTGAGCCAGAGGGTTGGTCGCTACCATCTAAGGGCAGTAAGGCACATTGTGATTCCTGGAATGGTAGCATAGTGGTTAAGGAACCTGGATAGCATGCTTATAGCCTTAAAATTGTTCTTTCAAAAATATGTGCTCATTCATATGTAATTACTTCCACCTACTAATCAAAGTATTCTCATAAGTGTAGAATCTGCTATTCAGAATACATACGCGCAAGTCGCGCGAATGGATTGCGCCTTCCATCGTTTGAAATACATTCGCCAACGAGGGACATTCCTGGAAATTCAAGCTCCGCCTTTCGCGCTTTAATGCCAGGGGGAGATTAGTCTACTCGCGACTGCCGGCAGATTTGAAAGCCTGTTGAAGATGGAGGATCACACCTATTCTCGAGGACGTGAAAAGGAGTCGCCAAGGAAGCGAAAAAGAGAATTATAACGACAACGCGACAGGTAAAACAACAAGATCAAAGTCAATATTGGAGTGGCTTTTCCAAGATGGAAAGAGCTTGTGAAGAGCAAGAATTTTAAAAGGGACGCCGAAGTTGCCTGCTTTCTTCTTGACAGGTAATTCAGCCTATTCGTGTAAATCTATAAAGTCTATGGTGTAAATTCGAAGTTTTATAGTTGCTTGGCTAACTATAGCATGGTTGTGCATAACGCTAGAACGACGTCTAGGATACTTTTCCTTGCGTCGATGGAAAAGAATTGTCTAGGCTACGTTGTAACATAAATCTGTGTGCTATGACGGATCACAGGCTAAGGACACTCTAAATTGTAGTTATTTTTCATTGCTTTTGCTTTGTACTGGAAGCCATATTAACCTTTACATGAAACGGCCACCGTAGGAGTTAAAACATGCTCGGAATGGGGGGGCTAGAAAGTAATATTCAGTTGGTTGTCATATAGAATTTCACCGCTAGATGGGAGAAGTTCTTACACAATGTAGCTTTAACATAACAAATGTGACCATGGAATAAGCACTTTTAACCACACTCTACATTACTGTACTGACAATACTGACCTCTCCAATTACTTTTGACGAGCGTTTCAATGTCAAACACCCCAAGCAGCAAAATCCTTGCCATTGAAGTCCCACTGGATGCCTGGGCAAGCAGAGCACCACACACTTCGCGATATGTAAACACCTGAACCCAGGACAATTTCTTCCTGTTGAACAAAATAAAATTGATAGGCTTAAAAGTTTCAATTCAGTATAGTAAACAAAATATCCAGCATACTTCTCGGGTGCTGCGCTAATCACTCCGCAGAAGTAGCAGTGCTTCACCTTCTGAGAAAATAGTTCGCAGTATTTAAACGTTTAAAAAATGTCTGTGCCTCATATGACCTTGTAATTTGTACACACTGTGACTATACAAATCACAACATGTAAATAGGAAAATGTTGGCGTTATTTTGTCACTTATTGGGAGCAGTATGCTAGCTGTAGCCATTTACATCCAGTCTTTGTGCTAAGCTAGGCTAGCGGTGGGTGCGTCAAACAGACTTACAGCACGCACGGAGATGAAAACGGTATGTATGGACTTATCTAGCTCTGGGGGATACGGTGAATAAGCTAAAGTCTCAAAAAGTCGAAGTGTTCCTTTAACCCCCTGAGGTCGACAATCGCGTCGGCGCGATAGGATCGCTTTTTTTCAGTTCAGTTCAAAAAAATTAATTTTGCTCTGTTGACTTTGATATCACAAGCAAGTTTCATACATCAATCGATTCTGTTAAATGTGTATTATTTTTGTGTATACTCACAATAAAAACAAAGTGTTGTGCTTTTTGCCAAATAAAGAAAAATGCGAGTTCTGCCTTCTCTCTGTCAGTGAAGACCATTCTGAAACGCGTCCGAAAATGAACTGTAACTCAGCGAATACTCAGTCAAACAGGCATACAGACACACAGGCATGAAGCTTGAATTCTCTTTTTTTAAATGAGGTAATTTATATAAAAAACAAATATTCTCATCTTGTGAAATCTGTATTAAAAGAGAGCGATTCCAGTCGAGCTAATTAGAGCTCATTCAAAGGTAATGTGACTCCGCCCACGGAGAGCACGTGCTATTCAAACGCAAATTACTGAGGCAATCCTATGGCGTTATTTTTTAGTCAAAAGTTATGAGCGTGTAAGACATGCTCACGAGCGCATTATGTTATTTCACACGCGCAAAAATGAACCTTCAGCTGGCATGATAAAAGTACTCGCGCACAAATTCAACAACCGAGAGGTGTACAAGTAGCTGCGAGCGAGCGCCTGGCATACTCTCATAGGTTAACTCTGCTTGTACAGTGGAATCCTGCTCGCGTGCAGCGGGCTTCTGCTCGCGGAGTGCTGTTTTGCTCGCGCAGTGGATTTCTGCTCGCTCAGCTGATTTCTGCTCGCTCGAGTCTACATGACTTTTGACAATTTGGGGGCGGAAACCAAGGAGGGCACTGACCCTCTTATGATTGGTCACTTTCATCATGGAAAATCTTGGGAAATCCTAACCCCGCCCACCCTCTGACGCAGCGCGCGTCACTCAGCTCGCTCTGCTACTCCAGCTTATCTCTGTGTATCATTTAGACAACGAAATATGTGATAAAACAACATACTAACTATTTTCGTTTTCATTTAAACTGCTCCACCACTGTTATGCTCTAACCGCCTGGTGAGTCTGCTCTTTGCCCCAAATTGATATATAACCTGTGCATTGTTGCCCTGTGTCAGCAGAGCCTGGAGATAGTTGTTGTATCAAGCTAAGCTGCTCCATTGCTGTTACGTTACAAGCGACTGAGTCTGGAGAGCCACTGCTGTATCAAGTCAAATTGCTCCACCACTGTTAGGGGCCGCTCACATATCGCGCCTAAAAACGCGTCGAAAACGCTAGGCGCGCCGCGTTGTCCTTTTTTCCAAAGCGCTCGGGTGGTTGCGCTCCGGAGGCGTCTGTCGTTGCTAAGCTTGGTTCTTGTCACGTGACCTGCGGTGCGCTTGCGGCATTCTGAAAAGTTGAGATGTTTTTATCTCGATGCGGCGCGGACGCGCTTGGAAAAAACGAGCGCGTCGCACCGCGACCGCGTCGCTTTCATTATGAGCGCGCATACCGCGCGGCTACATTTGAAATAACGAACTTGCGCGCGCAAAAGACGCGATATGTGAGCGGCCCCTTACGCTCCAACCGCCTGAGCCTGGAGAGCCGCTGTTGTATCGAGTTAAACTGCTTCACCACTGTACGCTCTAACCGCCTGGTGAGTCTGCTCTTTGCCCCAAATTGACATATAACCGGTGCATTGTTGCCCTGTGTCGGCAGAGCCTGGAGATCGTTGTTGTATCAAGCTAAGCTGCTCCATTGCTGTTACGTTACAACCAACTGAGTCTGGAGAACCACTGTTGTATCCAGTCAAATTTCTCCACCATTGTTACGCTCCAACCGTCTGAGCCTGGAGAGTCGTTGTTGTATCAAGTCAAACTGCTCCACCACTGCTCCGCTCCAATCGTCTGGTGAGTCTGCCTGTTATACCGAATTGGCATATAATCTGTGCACTGTTGCCCTGTGTCGGCAGAGCCTGGAGTCATTGTTGTATCCAGTCAAACTACCCCACCACTGTTACGCTCCAATATCCTGAGCTTGGAGAGCCATCGTTGTATAAAACCAAACAGCTCCATTGCTGATACGTTTCAACCGACTGAGCCTGGAGAGCCATTGTTGAATCAAGTCAAATCGCTCCAGCATACTGTCTTGTATCCGTGGAACTCGAAGTGTTCATCGTCTCATGTGGACTTGCTTGTACAGTCCTCCTCCTGTAGACTTCAAGGCTCCATCTGGCCCCAGGCCAACCGGCCCTATTGCTCCGCCTCTCTACAACCCTTTTAGACTTTTTTTAAGTATATTTAATAAAGGAAACGGCATTGTTTTAACGATCTCTTTCTTGTTCTGGTCTTTGTCGGGTGGGATACGTGGTGTTCCCTTGGGGAGGGAGAAGAGTTAGTGGCGGGAAGTGCCCCCTGCCTGTGACACAAACAGCATTTTAACAACTGCACACAAGGGAGAAACCATGGGGTGAAATTTATTGTTCTTTTTGTAGGCAAATAACTTACTCTTGTTGACGTGCCATGCATCAAACTCATGCCGAATGTCATTGTAGGTCTCCCTCATAATTTAACGGATAGATGGAGCTCTATCAGTAGTGACAACACCGACATCCACACCCATGGTCAGGAGATGGTCGAGGACCAGATCGAGGATTCCAGATGACCAGTACCCAAACTATAGCGAACACTCTTAAAGGCGGCTTTCACACCTGAATGAAGGGTCATGTTTTGATACATTCGGTTAGTTGGCTCTTTTTGTCTGACCAAATTTAGTCTGTTTGGTAGGTGTGAAAGTGTATAAAAATGGCTACAGTTGAAATGTGCCAGGGCTTTTGTGATCCATTTTTTTTTCTTTTTACTTATATTTAAGATTTTGCTTGCTACCCTGGCAAAATAATTTCATGGGATAGATGGCCTATTTTTATTTACATTATTTTAAGTTAAAGGGCAAGCTAACAACCGGTAGTATTGTTTTGTTTAAGCAGATAAAACATTTGTAGTTAACATTTTTACATTTAGATTAAAAAGTATCTTCTACTATTCAACTTCTGTAGTTCTCTCTGCCCATTCATTTATTTTTATGTAGATGTTTTTTCAGATGTGAAATTTCAATTAACAGCAAAATTACAGCTAATTATTATAGGGGTTGGGCGGTCGTTTTGTGAGCCGCTATGTTGATCTGTTGTTTTGCCCTCCAGGTCACCGTGCATGTCACATGACTGAAAACTATGAATTGCTCTTTATTTTTTTTTAAAGTAGGCTTCAACAAAAAGTACCGTACTGTCTGATCTGGGCCTAACAATGTTATACTATTACTTCACTATACACTCACCACATACACCTGGACAAGATCATCAGGATCTTCATTTAGGTAAATGCAGAGTCCTTTGATGACACATTCCCGACCAGCATCAATGTCTTCCTTAGAGAATAAAACAAAAGCATATGACTGCATTTTAACACAAAGCTGTTCCAAGTTACAGATAGTTGTTTAATTTGAATGCAAATGTAAAGACACTTCATCATCAATTGACTACCAGTGGACATAATACATAAGTTTGTTTGATTTGTTTGGCTTATAATAAATTACAGTAGACAAAAAGAACATATTTCAATTAATAATTACTTATTGGCATACTTAGACCGTGTGTCCACCAAAGCGTTTTTCACGCGGCTGGCGTGTTTTTTTAATTGATTCCAATGGGAGCGCCGCGTTTTTGAAACGCCATGAGCGTAGTGATGCGCTGAGCGTTTTAAAAAACGCTGAAGCGCCGAGCGCTCTGCACTTTTTGCAGGTCGCTCGGAGTTGAAGAATGTTCAACTTTGGGTTAAACGCAGCGCTCATCACTGTCACTTTTTACCCAACCGACCAATCACTGTGGAGGAGGGGCGGGACAAATACCACACCGACCAACTGTCAAAACCTTCTGTATTTTGTATCATAGCAACAAAGAGTCTCAACTGAAAAAACGCAGCGCTGTCAAAACGCTCTCAAGCGTCCACAGATAGGCGTTTTCAGCAGAGCGCCTAGCGTTTTCAGATGGCTAAAAACGCTTTGGTGGACACACGACCTTAGGACTTCAAAATTAATTAATTTATTTAGTTTTTTTATTTGTTTATATTTCTAAAGTAACTTGCTACTCAAGTAATTTTTTCATTAAATCCCTTTGTACTCTAAGCTTGATTTATACTTTTGCGTCGAATATACATCCTAGCCTACGCTTATACTTAAAAAGTATACAGATTACTACATGTCGCAGTGATGTGAACCGCAAAACTGTGATCCGTCAGCTGAATAGCCTTGCAATGCCTGCAAGCCCACAGGAAGTGCTCCATGCTTTGAAGTAAATTTTACGAATGTGATCCATTTTGTCAATAACATTTGAAAAGTCTATAAGAGCCGCACATATATTATTTTACCCCCTTTAAGTAAGCAAGAGCTAAACAGGAAGTTAGCCTGTTTGGCTGGCAAAAGTCGACCAACTAGTGTTTTGGTGGTGTAACTGCAGAACGTCAAAACCAACACACAAGTATAAATGCATGACTACGGCATAGACTTGATGCAGAAGTATAAATTAATTTTAGTTAAAGGTTGGGTAGGTAAGAATTGAACTTTTTTTCAAATTGGCTTAAACTGTCTTTATATACCAATACATAATTAAAATGTAAGTACTTTGAAAAAGAGAGTATAAAAATGACCTTCTGACCTACCCTACCTTTAAGCTTTTTATTCTCTACCCACCTCTGCGAACATATTCCCAACATGGGAAAAATGCAACTGAAAGTTAAATAGTTAGAATTCTTACCGTCATCATGGCAGACATGTCTCTAAGTTTCCTTCCCGCCTGCCCCGATTTCTTTTCAAACATTTTTAACAGATTCGCAGTGAATAGGTCCAGCTGTGAGAGGAACCTTGACTGTAATGGGACTGTGGTGATCCGTTTAAACTCTGCATTTATCTGAAACATTAGTACAGGGACATGCATACAAAATATTAGTATCTATCACACAAGATTTCACAATTTTACTGATAAGTTTTTTTACTTGCCTCCATTACATAAAATAGAGCTGGCCATCTCTCTTGAAAGTCGCTGATCATCGGAGCACAACGTATTACTTCTTGTCTTCTTAATGCAAACGTTTTCTCCATTTTAGCCCTAACTGTCTCTCTGTTATTACGCTGCTTGATATCTGAAATGAGTTCAACCCTCATCTTCTCCAGGGACTCTTCGCACTCCCCAAGTGGAAAGGAGGGATAGTAGGCCACTTCACCCCTCTTTGGTTTCTTAACATCAAAGGCAGGACTACGTTTACCATCAGGTTTAAGTTTCAAAGCATTTACACACACTTCAGGACATCCTACTTTTCGGAGATGCGTGCGGTAGTTGGACAGCTTGTATTTGAGGCTGGTCTTCCATCCTCCATAACCAGTAGCTGAGCCTCTCTCTTGTAAACATGGATGCCTCTTGATGAGCGCCTCAGCAACTTGGTCAAACTCTCTGTCTGTGACATAGACTTTGTGCTGGACTATCGCTTGTATCAACCCCTCTAATATATCGGACTTCAGCTTTGGATCAGGAATGAGCAGGGTCCCCTTTTCTCTGAAAGCTGTGTCGGCTTGTTCAAGCTTTAACTCTTCATCAAATGAAAAACGAGGAATATTGAAAAAATCTGGCCACAAAGACCTTGAAGAGGTGGACTGTGGCGATGAGAGAATTATGGAGCTATCATGAGAAGAACATAAGGAGTCATCATTGTGAGTGGTTGGGGAGTCAACGTCAGCACAGTGATCTCCATCGAAAGGTCTGCAAAATGTGTATTTGACCTTGACTGTAGCTTTGTCTTGTACTTCGTCCATAGAAGTTAGGTTCATGAAGTCGTTGCCAAAAATGGTATCCATAAACTGCAGTCGAAAGGCTTGGTTTATTTTACATTGAGTCTTTATCTCAGTCTCTAGGTCAGTTACAGTTGACGGCAGACAAGAAGGAAACACCACCCTCTGGCAGCTGTCTGGCCCCAGGATTACTCTGAGAATCGCTGTCATGGTCTGTTAAGAAAAAGAACAATAACACATTTGTCATCTGAAAGAGTAAACTGTTGAGATCAAATGTGCAAGTATGCAAGTTTGTCAAACACCATGCTAAGGAGGAAAGACACCCAAGACATAAAAACATATAGACCAAGGTCATTATAGTTTAGTATTTTTCTAGTTTTAATAGGAGTTTGCAGTTTATTTTTTTTAAATGCTTGGTTTTAGTTAAATTGTATTAGTTTCAGTGTAAGTTTAATCTTTCTATGTATTATGGGACTGTACCTTTCTACCGACTTTCACCACCAAGATGCCAGGTGACGGGCATAGACTAAAACGGGCACAGCTAAGAAATTTGAAGAGATTTCATTTCCACCCAAAATATTAGTCTTATGTAGGCCCTATAAAATGAATTGGCAAAGACGAAAACTAAAGACATTACTTTATAATTTGAGTTTATTTTTGATAGTTTTGCAAGAAAAGTTACAATTATCTTTTTTTTTAAGGACTCATTTTGATTTCAGTTAACTATAATTTTTTCACACACCTAGTTTTTATTATTATTTGGTTAGTTTTCATTAACAATAATAACCTTGAGACAAATTTAAGAGTGTGCCCTCATGTTCATGTTATGTATCCAATTATCATGTCCAACTTATTACCTTGCTTTAAACGCAGATGGATCTCTTCAAGGTCACCATCCGCGCACACCCAACCAGATAGGCAGCCAAGGGATACTCATCAACCAGTTCACAGACCTCAACAAGAGCAAGTTCTTGTGCTGGAGATGGAGTCAGCTCATAGGCTCCATAGTGCTCTCTATACCATCCACACAGCAGTTTCAAAACAAAAAAAAATCTTGAATGCAAAATGCATATTTGATGGATTTCCCCAAACTCAGGCAGTCCACCTTCAGACCCATGGGCAACTACCATACCTGCCCTATAGTTTATTCCCTTGCTCCAAACATTTTTTGAAAGGTGTATTTCAGATAGATCAGGATATCTTAGTTTGAAAGATTGAGCCAACTCTTCCTTCAAAAACCCTAATGGGACAAGAGATGCATTTGACACATCCAGAATTGGTTTATCAATACTTGGAGACGACAAGTGATAGCCAATCATATACTGATGTTTCACAGCCAGAGAAAGGGGCACATTTTTAAAGCAACTGGTGCGTTTAATTACCCTTTTGAAGAAACTGTGCTTTGCCTCAAACCTCATGGTCCAAAGACCCACAAGAGGTCCAAACAACTTTATTAGTTTTGGATAATGTTCTAGATAATGATGTTTGGGCAGCAGTCTATTCTGTGGAAACACCTCTTGATGCCTTTGTCTATGGTCAGAAATTTTGCTTTCAAGGAATGCAATAGAATCATTGTTGTGGATTGGGGCAACCACAAGCTCCACGATCTGTTTTAGATCCAACAAAACTTGCCATACAGGATCATGCTCAGGAATTTGGGGCCCAATTAAAAAGGGGAGCAATCTTAGCAAGTTCCAGTTTTCATGGGCATTACCGCCTATGGTTTTCCTGCTTGACAGATTTTGCGGCAAAACATGAGGCTTATTTGTTTTGTCTGTCCACTTGTATGGAAAGTGAAGAATGGAATTGTTGATATCACCCAAGCTGATATACTTCTTTGATATTAGTATGTTGAGACAACTTGCAATTTCAACAGGCACAATGCCTTCAAAGAGGTCATGGGCAATGTCAGGAGGGTAGCCACTGACAACATGAAAATGACAAAGGGCTTTAGTCAAAGGACACGCACGTTTAACTCCAAAACAGTTACTGCCACTATCTAAGGCTGCTTTGACATGAGCCTCGTGTGTTTCTTTTGTTCTGAGGATAAAAGTTTCTGATCTCACCTCATTCAATGCAATTTCTGTGGCTGTTGCAGTACAAAAACGACAAAAATAGGGGCCTGAAAAACTCTCAACAAAGCCTGCTATTCCGTGAGCTCCTAAATTGTCTGCAGCAACTGATTGAACTGTACCTTTAAGCGATCTGCCCAGATGTGGAACATATATTCCATTAACTTCCAAAGACCTGAGATCTCTAACAAGTGGTTCTAAAACCTTGTCATAGCCATAGCACTTTACATTGTCTGTTTTGCACAACAGTGCTAAA